>NC_140257.1:4667896-4867896 GCF_949987555.1 Borostomias antarcticus | reverse complement strand
ACAACTTTCATTGGATGAATGGGCCGCCATCTTTGCATGCCTTATCCACTCCTTCCCCCTCGTTTCTCCTACATTCATTCACACTGCATCTCTTTCACTCCACCTCTCTTCCTTCCTTCTCTCTCTCACCCTCTCTCTCTCTCTCTCTCTCTCTCTCTCTCTCTCCTCCAGGCCCATGAGGCAGTCATTAGAGGCCAGTACCCAGCCCCAGAGGAGACTCTCCAGTTCCTGGCTGCCCTGAGACTACAATACCTCCTCGGGGACTACAACTCCCAGTCCGCCATGCCTGAGATGTCTCAGATGTTCCCCATGGCCCGGCTGCGCGCCCGCATCCAAAACTCAGCGAAGACCTTCGCGCCGGGCACGGGCTCTGTGGCGGAACGCTCCGGAACCGCGGAGAAGAAGCGCTCCAGCTTCCTGGAGGGGACGCTGAGGAGGAGCTTCCGCAGCGGGTCGCTGAGTCGGCAGAAGCTGGAGGAGGAGAACACGCTGGAGGGGTGGATGAGGGAGGAGATCGCCGCGGCCCGGGCCAGCCTGCTGGACAAGTGGAAGAAGCTGCAGGGGATGAGCCAGGAGCAGGCGATGGTCAAATACATGGCCCTGGTCAAAGAGTGGCCCGGCTACGGCTCCACACTCTTCAACGTGGAGGTGAGAGTTCTGTCCGTCCCATCCACTACCCTGATTCTGTGGTGAGGGAAAACACGCTTTTAATATGACATTTGTCATGGGGGCCTTTCATATTCTGGTCCTCAGTGGGTATGAGGTAAATGTTTCAAGAAGATTTCCTGATCATTGACCTGGAACCGCAACACATGCATACATCCCCTCTTCCTGTGTCCTGTTGTCCAGTGTCGGGACGGAAGCTTCCCTCTGGAGCTGTGGCTGGGAGTGAGCAAGGAGGCCATCTCGGTCTACAAGCGCGGCGAGCCCTGGCCCCTGGAGGTGTTCCCCTACGAGCTCATCCTCTCCTTCGGGGCCCCGCTGGCAAACGCCTACAAGATGACCGTGGAGGGCCGCGAACTGCTGTTTGAAACCAGTCTGGTATGTAGATGCTGAGAATCCCTCCGTTTTGGGAATGTTTAGTATCCAGTCACGTAGAAAATGTAACAGTATTTAGACGTCATTCACTCCTGAGTTAGAGGGCTTTCCCGCCATTTGGTAACACAGGCTGAGAAAACATCTGATTTGATGGCTTTTATACACAGTCGCAATGTGTTATGAATGGAGCTTGTATTGTGGGGTCTGTGGTTGAATGCGCATCATTGAGAGTGTCCACGTCTCTTAGCTGAGACAGTAAGAACCGTCAAGTCCTGACCCTTGTCTGCTCTGTCCCCTAGGTTATGGACATCGCCAAGCTGATGAAAGCTTACATCAGCATGATCGTCAAGAAACGTTACAGCAACTCCCAGTCCGTCAGCAGCCACGGCAGCCAATGCAGTGCCTGGTGAGGCCTTTGCCCCCTGACCCATTCAACCTTTAACCTTTGGTCACCCGCCGACGGCCTGGAGAGGTCGAGAGCGGCCAGCGATCGCCCTGCCAAGACAGCCAGCCTCGTTTTGGAGAAATGCTTTGGGACTCTTTGGGCTGGACAAGGAAACGCATATAACACAGCTCTTACTGTAGCGCTAACCAGCTTGCACTGTCTTTCTGATGCCGTGCTAACGCTTCGTTACGGGGAAGGCGTCCCATTCGATGTCACCGAGGCAGTTCCTGTACGTGTTGAGGAAGGTGAGCAGACAGTCAGAATGTAAAAAGGCAGCATGGATGGAGAGACCACAGGAGACCGCTGTTGTATTTGAACGGGTCAAGCTTCATTTAGACCCACTCCTTTGCCTAGGAAAACTCTGGGACTGCTAACTGGTGATCCTTACTATCTTTGGCGTTACCAAAATATGTAAATATATTCAACTCAGTAGTCAAAAGCATTTCAAGTTCTGTCTTTGAATGCGATGGCGTGTTTGTTTGAAGAGGACTTTGCCAGAGACATCGATGTCACACAAGTGCCTGGTTATGAAAACGAACGCAAACCTTTGCTAGAGCAACTTCATACGCTGTTGTACTTCTGGAAAAATAAATATTAAGACAGTAAGAACGGTTCCAGGTTCGTGACACTCTTTGGCAAAGTTGTAGTAGATTCAGAAGGTGCTTTATGTATTTCCCTCAACCGACGGTCTTGTAACGCTCCTGCAACGTCGTTTCAACGACCCACAGCATTTCACTGAGCTCCGCGGGCGGCAGCTCCTCCCAAAGATACGCAGGACTTCTCTAACGCCGTGCCTTCATGTATATTGTGTACACTTGTTCTTTTTGACCTGTTTTGACTCTTAAATGTGCAATGTTATATATATATTATATATATATGAATATAATCAAGTGTCTGTATATTTGATAAATCTCTGCTTTCTCTTTCCTGGATTATGACTACACAGCGATACTGACGAGATAACCTTGTTATTCTCCTCCCAAGTCAGTTTCAAAGCTGACGTTGGAAGTAACATCAGCGATATACAATACTGCTCTCGATGTATCTTTTTTATTCCATTTGTATTAGCTGTGTGATGTATTAAAAAGAATGTTTCTAACAATAAATGCATCCATATTTATTGGAGATGTGAGTTATTGTCTGGGGCGTATACGGATCAGAGCTAAAGAGTGAACATTAACTGCTACTGTGAAGAGAGACATCCACTCTCACTTCACAACCCGGCCCAAAAACAACCCCTAGCTCATATCCTTCTTACAGCCGGCTCTAACAGAACTATGGCTGTCATGTCAGGGAAGGTTGAGGGAGGTGGTGAATATGACACACTCCTACCTTCTAACCAGGTCCAGTGGATGCCCAACTGTCGCCCGCAGACCACCCTGAGTTCGATAAATACCCCTGTGTCTGCTGTGGATGTCGTAGCATTTAGTTAACACACACACACACGTACACACAGACATACACCAGCCCACGTCCGGCTTTAGGCCTGGGCCATAGCAAACACACACCAGTATTTGCCATGTCTCTCCACAACTCCTCCACAAACTCCTGCAGAGCTGGATGCTGATGTCACATGCTGTGACTTCTGGGGGGGCATTATAACTATTATAACTTGGGGAGTATTATAACTATTATAATTATTATCATAAATATGCTAAACTTCCCCTATATCTTAACTGACAGTCCGCTCTGTACATTGTTATGGAGGCCCGGTATGATGATGATGGTGTTAGGGGGCGGGCTCGGAGCACGTCACCAGCGCTCTCCGTGCGCTCCGACCTGCCGTCTACCTCAGCGCGCTCCACTAGGGCGTTGGCTAGGCAACGGCACACCTGGGCTCAATCCCCAATCAGCACACCTGAGACTGACGAGCAGCAACCCCTACAAAAGCCTCGTTGACCAGCCTGCCGGTGCCAGAACGTGGCCACCTACCCGGTTTGTCTCCAGCCTTTTTTCTTGCCTGATCATTTTCCCGGCGTGTTTTGTGTCTCATCCTCGTCTGTGTTGTTTTCCTAAGGACCCCCAGCTCATACAGTATGTCTCCTCTCGTCTCTCCCCGGAATCCCAGCCCCTCCCATCCCTACCTGGAACCCCAGCCCCTCCCGTGCCTACCTGGAACCCCTGCCCCTCCCGTGCCTACCTGGAACCCCTGCCCCTCCCGTGCCTACCTGGAACCCCTGCCCCTCCCATGCCTACCTGAAACCCCAGCCCCTCCCATGCCTACCTGGAACCCCTGCCCCTCCCGTGCCTACCTGAAACCCCAGCCCCTCCCATGCCTACCTGAAACCCCAGCCCCTCCCATGCCTACCTGGAACCCCTGCCCCTCCCGTGCCTAGCTGGAACCCCTCAGACCGAACCCCTGAACTCGACCCTCGCTCTGCTCACGGACCTCTTTGGATCACGGACATTGTTCTGACGCCTGAGCACATAGTCCAACGCCCCACCGTTCATATTTGATTTGATTTATTGATTTGCTGAGGGACACCGCAGGTTAATGAACAATCACTATAGGACTACAGAGCAATGCAGATAGCAAATGGAAACTATCCAGGTTGTAGCCAGAAGCTAATTTCCACCTGTAGTCCCTGGGAAGATGTCCCCTAAAAATAAGAATACAAAACTAAAAACATACATCAAGATACAGAAAAATCAAAATACAGTGGCAATATACGATACAATACAATAGTAATACATAATATACATACTAAACCATGCCTGGTTGCTCACATCTACTCACAGCCTAACACTGCACCCACACATCATTACGTGCAATGTCCTTCTGTATAGTTGCTCGCTGGCTTTTCACCAGTGCCTCAAACATCCTTTCTGAGCGAGGGACCACATCAGCTGTCAGTGGCCTACTGTTGTCACTAGGCACACCTTGCACCAAAAATACAACTTCTCCATTTCCAACATACATTTCCTTCTTTCTCTTCCTCCCTCAAGTCATTCTACTAACATTCTCTTGTACTTTGCAGAACATTTAAAACAAAATGCAGGAAAAATAAAATACAGGAATAAAAGTTACAGTGCAGTGTATTAATACATAATTATTTGATTTAATAAAAAGCGGCAGCAAAAAGAAGTCTTCAATTATAAAATTAAAGATAAATACAATCATTAAAACACTTGTTCTAAACGTGTCCTCCTGTACCAGTGGTATTGTGGTTGCAGTCTTCCTGCGTGGTTCCTAAAGTGTTTTTTTGTCTTCCTGTGCAGTTCCCAAAGCTCAATACACCAACATGTGTGCTACAAAAGTCAACTATACAGTAAATTATACTATAGACTTAAGTATTATAAAATATAAATATTATCTCCACTCATGACACTGAAGCAGCAAACCCTAGAGCTGCTCTGAAAGCATCTCTAATATGAGACACAGTACACACACACACACACACACACACACAGCTACCACTTTGTTATGTCCGCCTGCTCCTAACACACAGCCTGCTGCTCCTAACAGTCAATCATGAGGCTGTAACTCTACGCATGACACATGGTCAAGAGGTTGTTGTTCCACTAAACGTGAGAAAGTAGCCTGGTCCCAGCCCCTGAATAGCACTCCCATTTCAGGGCGTGGAAAGGCTCTCGTTCAGGGTGGTTTCTCAGGTGGAATTCCAACCAGGCCAATCAGCATCCTTTGAATGTGATGACGGAGTTAAACTGTGCAATGTGGTTGGTCAGGGCAGTGGTCTTTAAACTCTTTTCGATAATGTACCCCCTTTGAAATATTGTGTCAGCCAAGTACCCCTAAAAGCCTTTAAAGAGGAACACTACAGCACCATCAGTGTAATGTGTAATGTAATCAGTGAAATGAAATTTAGGCTAACATTTGACATTGGACACATTTTTGTCTAGCATAATCTGGGCCAATACAACAGCAGCTGGAAGTAACAGGCCTTATAGGTCATAGACATTATAGTTTCATCATCTCCTTTTGTAATTCACCACCTCCCTCAACTTTTCACATAGCTGTGCTAACCTAATTCATGACAGGATGACCTCCAGGAGGTCCACACACCTAGAAATCTGTCTACTCCAGAATAACCATCCTTTGTCCCTTTGTCTCCAAGAAATTACCGCCTTTTCTCATGTCACGTGTCTGTATTCTCGACCACGCCTGCCATTTCATATGATGTACAATGGGTTAGCCAATCACATCCTCAAAGCGCCATACCTGTGTTTTGCTTGAATATAAAGGCTGCGCTGACCAAGAGGCGGCACTTCTTTGGGATACCACTCATGTGCGTCGTCTGGAAGTCCTTGCGCTCGTATGTTTTCTCAATAAACCAGACTTAACCTGTTTGAGCGAATCTTGGTAAATCCTTTTGGACTAGATCAGTTAAGATCCATTACACCTTCAGCTGTGGTGAAGGGCTTTCTGGCTTTAGCTACAAGCAAAGACACCGCATAGAAGCCTCAAGCGCTTTAGCTGATGTTGTGGAGACTATTGAATACAAAATGTGGTTTATCCAACTTACATTAAAAAATACATTTAAATCTTTTTAGTGAACCTATTATAGTATATAAAAAAAATTAATTAACATTTTTTAAGTGTCTCACGTACCCCCTGCGGGGCTCCAGGGTACCCCTGCGTCCCCCCATGTGAGAACCACTGGGTCAGGGGGTGAAATCATCACTGAGGACGCCCTCTTCTGCAACGCCCATCTCAGAAAACGCACTTTCAGACTGAGTAACCAAGTTAAGTGACATGTCAGTCTGGGTGTCAGGCTGATTAGAATGGGCAGCGTGTGATCCTAAGGGACTGTGACCGTGGTGTCATGGTTGGTGCCAGACCTGGTGGTTCTAGTGTCTGAGACGTGGTGGTTCTAGTGTTTCAGATGTGGTGGTTCTAGCGTCTCAGACGTGGTGGTTCTAGCGTCTCAGACGTGGTGGTTCTAGCGTCTCAGACGTGGTGGTTCTAGTGTCTCAGACGTGGTGGTTCTAGCGTCTCAGATGTGGTGGTTCTAGCGTCTCAGATGTGGTGGTTCTAGCGTCTCAGATGTGGTGGTTCTAGCGTCTCAGATGTGGTGGTTCTAGCGTCTCAGACGTGGTGGTTCTAGCGTCTCAGACGTGGTGGTTCTAGCGTCTCAGAAACACCTGCTGTCCTCCTCGTCTTCTCACGCTCGCCAGTCTCCATCCTGGCCAATCCCACGCTGATCCTTCACTTCCCTCTGTCCCCCCCAGCAGAGCACTACAAGAGTCAACTCCTGAGGAGGAGTCCTAGGGGGATGAGTCCTGTGGAGGAGTCCTATGGGGATGAGTCTTATGGATGAGTCCTTGTGAACAGACCCAGGCCAGCCTCCAGACAGTCCTCTAGCTCAGGGGGACCAGCCTCTCTGATACCCTGGCTATGGTCACAGGGTTCACTGGGGTCAAGGGTCACAGGGTCCTCCCGCCCTCTCCTCCTCCACCGTTTGTAAACTGACATCCTCTCCTCCTGCCCCTGTGTTCCTGGGGCTCGTAGTTCTTCTGGGATTTGTAGTTCTGCAGGTGATATGGCTGCAGGCACACACAGAACCTATGGGAGAATCAAGTCCTTTAACAAAATATGAACAATATATAATTCACCAGGGATTCATGACCACGCAATGGGCAAGGTTGTTTAACAGAAAACACACCTCTGTATTCGCTTGAGATTCTCCTCCATCTCCTGATTAGCTAGCTCCACCAGGAAGTGGATGTAATCAGTGTGCGAAATACCCGTCAATATTCGGGGGGGTCTCCATCTCACGTGTGTTGCGCAATACCGGTCGAAAATGTCTTTCTCAATATGCAGTAGGCCTATAACATTACAATATTTCATGGATGCAAGCCAAGACAATCAGTCTATAGCCTACATGACAGCACACACACATGCGCACACACACATGCGCGCACACACACACACACACACACACACACACACACACACACACCCGTCACCAGGGCTTAGTGCTAGGCTGGGCCAATGAACTGCAATGGGGGGCACAATTATTACTAACTATTTTTGATAATCCGATATGCTGTAGTATTCATAATGCAACCCTGACATGCATAGGAGGTTGCACTGGCTAAAGTTATTTTATAACAAGGAGAGGCCAAGTTGTGCATTACAATGCAGACACGACAACAATTGGCACCAATCCGGCGCACTTACAAGAGTGAGTTTCTAGTAGAGTGAACCGGTGGGAATGCCTTCGGAATGCTGCACCATACATTCCTGTGGCACATTCTTGCCCAAGGGCACACACGTCAGCCAATCACACGTCAGCCAATCACACGTCAGCCAATCACACGTTAGCCAATCACACGTCAGCCAATCACACGTCAGCCAATCACACGTCAGCCACACAGGAGCTTGAGACACACGGCAGGTCTACAGGTTCATCATGAAACCTTCACACACACTCTCTCACACACACACACACACACACACACACACACACACACACACACACACACACACACACAGACAAAATTATTAAACAATCCATTATCTTGGGTCTTACATGAGGCTTCTATGAGAACTACTTGAGAGTCTGTGTCTTCATACAGCCATTTTCAATGGGGGGCCAGAAACACCTCCAGTTGTTATATAGGTACAAATATGTTGTTTTAGGTCAGCTTCAGGTTTCTACAGTACTTTCTCTTTGATGCTTGACTCCTCTGGACACTCTGCTTGTCAGCATTCCTTGGTTTTGGTGTTGGGTAAAGAGTCCAGCCATATCATTCATGATTCACTTCTACTTCTCTGTGTAGAATCAGGTCTTCAGTGTTTAATTGTGTGGTGTCCATGGTCACCATGTTGGCAAGTGGTAATTTGACACAAACGACGCTAGGCAGGGAGTGTAGCATGCTTCACTTTGGGTTTAGTATCTTGTTCAGCACTCTGTGAAAAAACCTGTGAAACGCTGTGAAGATTATTCATGATTGACTGTTTGAATGATGCAGGGGTATCATTTATCATTTGATTGGTTTATGATTGACTGTTTGAATGATACAGGGGTAATATATATGGCTCAACTTTGATGACCTCTGACCTGTATGGTACAGGGTCCTGGCCCAACAAACACACAGAAATTATATTTCATAAACAGTACACTGTACTCACACACACACCGTCATAGAAATTGTAGTTTCACCACCTCACCACCTCCCTCAACCTTTCACATAGCTGTGCTAATCTAAATTATGACAGGATGACCTCCAGGAGGTCAACACACCTAGACGTTGTCTGCTCCAGAATAACCATCCTTTGTCCCATTGTCCCTGCAAGAATTACCGCCTTTTCTCATGTCACGTGTCTGTATTCTCGACCACTGTTGATGATGCCTGCCATTTAATATGACGTGTACAATGGTTTAGCCAATCACATCCCTGGAAGCGTCATACCTGTGTATTGCTTGAATATAAGGCCGCGCAAGACCAGACTGCGGCACTTCTGTTGGATGAACCACTCACGTGCGTTTCCTCTGAAGTCCTTGTGCTCGTATGTTTTCTCAATAAACCAGACTTAACCTCTTTGAGCGAATCTTGGCAAATCCTTTTTGACTAGATCAGTTAAAAAATCTTCTACAACACACACACACACACACATGCACACACACAGACACATGCATGCACACACACACACACACACACACACACACACACACACACACACACTAAGAGCAGTTGATGTAGCTCTCAGTTATACTGTACACAGCTTCCCTTAGTAACTGGTGATGAAAACAGTCTGGAGCATTTCTATTGGTTCATTTTTATGGTTTAAATATTTAGGGATTCTCCAGACTGGTTTGTCTGGACAGGTTGGTTTCCTTAGATTATCACCCCAGCAGTTTCTTAAAGACTTGCTGTAGGTCAGAGGAAAGCTACTTTGCCACAGTCATTGGCCGGGTTTCCCGATAAAGAACCTCCTTAAGGAACCCTTAAGACGTACTTTGGAGTTAAGTGTTAAGTTAAGTTAAGTGCTTCTTAACGTGTACGTGTTCCGAACATTGTTGTTTCCAGGGGGTAAAACATTTGAAATAATTCATCAAATAATTCAGAAAAAAAAGGATGGCAGCGTGTTTCCAAACAGATATACAAACCTCCCTCTTTCAGTCTCTCTCTCTCTCCCTCCCTCTCTCTCTCTCTCTCTCTCTCTCTCTCTCAAATTCAAATAAGCTTTATTGGCACAATAGTTGAAAAGAACCCACATTGCCAAAGCAGTACATAAAATCAACATTCAGAAAATCAACATTCAGATTATGTATAAATAAATAAATCAAAAGTGAGTGTGAGGGTGTGTTATCTCTGACAGTGAGGGGTCTGGGTTGCTGCGTGTTCAGCTCCCATACCCAGACCCAGCCCCGCGGAGTGAGTATCAGTGATTATGTGATAGTAATTAGTTAGATAGTATAGTATACTAATATAGTATAAAAACATAACATAACATACGCAACAAAACATGAAGCTATATATCAACAATACAATCAAAAGCATTTAACAACAGTTCAATTTATAAAAAATAACATGGGGACCTGGCAATATCCTTCAGATGTAATCACTCTGAGATGTTTGCTATACAGTAGAACTTGTTTCCCTTAATGTATGGCAACAGTCAACATATTTAGCAGCTAATAATGCACACTGACTTTTCTCTCCACATAAATATGTCAGTTTCTCAGGATCAGGGAGGTGAATAAACTCAGGATATATATTATTTATTTGATTTCTCACATTATAATAAGAAGTGAGATTGTGTTTCAACATCTCCCTGATGACAAAGTGAACACAGCCTGGCCTCCTTGGGTAGCCAGTACTGCCTGCGGCGGCCTGGTTCTATGGCCAGGCTGTGTCCCCTCAGTCTGGACCCTGGTTCTATGGCCAGGCTGTGTCCCCTCAGTCTGGACCCTGGTTCTATGGCCAGGCTGTGTCCCCTCAGTCTGGACCCTGGTTCTATGGCCAGGCTGTGTCCCCTCAGTCTGGACCCTGGTTCTATGGCCAGGCTGTGTCCCCTCAGTCTGGACCTGGTTCTATGGCCAGGCTGTGTCCCCTCAGTCTAGACCCTGGTTCTATGGCCAGGCTGTGTCCCCTCAGTCTGGACCCTGGTTCTATGGCCAGGCTGTGTCCCCTCAGTCTGGACCCTGGTTCTATGGCCAGGCTGTGTCCGCTCAGTCTAGACCCTGGTTCTATGGCCAGGCTGTGTCCCCTCAGTCTGGACCCTGGTTCTATGGCCAGGCTGTGTCCCCTCAGTCTGGACCCTGGTTCTATGGCCAGGCTGTATCCGCTCAGTCTGGACCCTGGTTCTATGGCCAGGCTGTGTCCGCTCAGTCTAGACCCTGGTTCTATGGCCAGGCTGTGTCCCCTCAGTCTGGACCCTGGTTCTATGGCCAGGCTGTGTCCCCTCAGTCTGGACCTGGTTCTATGGCCAGGCTGTGTCCGCTCAGTCTGGACCTGGTCAACGTTTTCCACAGTCTTCTATCAGTCACTGCAGTCAAGTATCCTGCTACCGTGTACTGTCTGTTTAGGGTCAAATATAAATCTAACTTACTTTGTGATTTGGTGGTTTCATGCCAATATTTGATATCCTTTTCTTTTTGTTTTCAGATGATTTGGTTGGGCCAGGATGATTGGTGTTCGTCCTGAGGCCCTGGTATTTGTGGGCAGAGTTTCAGGATCAACTAGGGCTCTTCTCCAGATTCTGGGGATCTTGAGTTGTCGCAAGCAGCAAGAGAGGAACGCTCTTAACCAGGACTTCAAGAAAGGCTTGGCATGGAGTATAAGCTAGGGGCAGATAGAATCAGGCCCTGGGGCTTTCCCTGGCCTTACATGCTGGAGGGCAGCAGCAAACTCCTCTGGTGTGAATTCACCAGAGATGTTACCACCGCTAGGAGTTGTGTCCTTCCAGAGGTCAGACACTTCTTTAGCCACGAGACGTGACGATCCGCGGTCTTTGCCCTCAGGTGTCCCACTTTTCACAAATTGTGATGCGATTTTGTTTGCAAAGATGGGGCAGTGATGGGGGGAGTGTCTGGACCTGCCAGTGAGGTTGTTAAGGATGCTCCATGCCTTGCGGCTGGAGTGTGAGAAGTCGATGGAGTTAATGGCCTCCTCCCAGCACTCTTGTCTCCTTCGGCTGAGTGTAGACAGCAGGGCTGAGGCAAGTCTGTCTGACTCAGCTCCTGGGGGGGCCCGGAGGAAGGCACAGTAGAGACTCTCACGCTCCTCATCCCAACACGGTTTGTAACTATTGCGACGTCCGCGTGGGATGGATTCTTGGCCTCTTTCACCAGTATGCTGCAGAGTTCCCGGTACGCCTCGTCCACGTTGTTGGTGTTAGGTGGTGGGAGGCACCTTGTGGATCTATGGGTAAGGAGACGGTAGCGTTTCCAGTTGGCCTTTCAGAAGTTCCTTCGCTTCACCTGCTCGCTCGGGACGAGGTCCACGAGTTTAGGCATGGTTATCAGCGATGGTTGATGTTGGGACCACGGGAACTTTCCTAGCACGCGTCTATCAGGGAGCCGGTTATCAACGCCGACGCTCGCGAATGCCAAGTCAGGATTGGTCCCAGTTTTCCAGCGACCTGAGACAAAGCTGGCTGCGCCCTTGGGATCGTACAACAGGGCCAGGCTGTTGGCAGACTTTGCTTCGCTTACGGTGGTTAATCGCAGCTACTGACCATGAGAAGGTGTCTGGTGTCGGCCTCGCCACAAATGAACTATTCATTCATTCATTCATTCATTCATTCATTCATTCATTCATTCATTCATTCATTCATTCATTCATTCATTCATTCAGTCATTCACACAAACAGATTATATATAAACCTCTTTCTCTCTCTCTCTCTCTCTCTCTCTAGTGTTTAATTCAACCATGAATGCACAGAGAGAACCACAACATGGCCATTCAAAATCCCCAAAATGACAGATTTCCAAATGTACTACATGAATTGCAAAACACTATAACATAAAGTAATTGTGAGTAAAATAAATGATTGGCTTTATATTCTAAAAAAAAGTATTACAATAGGACCGACTGGCTTTTAAAAAAATGTTGAGCATGTTTCTAATAGTGGCTCAAAGTGATCATGACAGCTGGCCATCAGTGAAATGATGTGAAAATATTAATAAATGTCACAAAAAATAACACTCAGTGAATACAGTAAATACATACCATAAAATTACTTCAGTCGAGATCACTTTAGTCAAAATTGACCCATTTATTAGCATGCAATAATATATACTGCATATACAGTAGGACCCCACTCATCCGAACTTCAGAGATCCGAACCTCCCGGTCTACCGGACAGTAAAACGTTTAAAAACGTTAAAAAACGTTGTGTTTTTTTTAGCCTGCTATCTGGTTACTGGTGGGATTTTCATTACAGTACTGTATCCTACTGTGAATAAATACAGAACTGTATGTAGACCTACATGTTGCCTGTAGGCTGTAGCCTACTGTCACGTTTCATTTCTTTGTTACTTTAATGTCGAGCGCAAAACGCAAACGAGTCTGCTGCGCGAGAGCTGCATTCCTTGGTAGCCAGTAAGCGCGTCAGCAACCTGAAGCAGAGGAGCATCGAGTCATTTTTCGTTCCCAGTTAATGGACTTCAGGAACACAGACGTGTTGTAAGCATGTAGATTAGCCTACTAGGCCTACTGTATTTGTTAAATAATAGCCTACAGCCTAGGCCACGTTAGCCTACATCGGTTGATAAGGCTGCAATAGCCTAGACACGACAACTTGTCTGTTATTTCATTTTATTTATGTATTTATTATCATTTGCTCTAATTGTTCTAATGTTGGGTTGCTTTAAGGCTATACCATTTTGTTCTACGAATACAGTAGCCTATCGATGCAGCGTACGCCTCATTTGAGAATAAAGTACTGTATTTGATCAAAGCATGCACTCAAGTGGAAATTTGTTTATTTTATTCTAGGCTATACTGTAGGCCTATTATAGGCTAGGCTGTATGAGTTTAGTTGGCGATTTGATTGCAATTTGATGCATTTTCACAAGTAATTAAGGGTATCTATCGGTGTATTATGAGTCTATATGAAACAAGTACCACTTATTGAATTTGGTGCATTTTAACATGTTTCAGTCATCTGGACATTTCAGAGATACGAACGACCTTCGGTCCCGTTGGGTTCGGATAAGTGGGGTCCTACTGTACATTTTTTACGCATATTTTTTTTGGCGGTGTGATCTGTTCGGGGGCCCCCTGCCTTCCACGCATGTGGAAAGCGGCAATCTAGATGTTCCCCCCCTCTGGGCCGCTTGGTCCAGAGTGCCGGGCCGGAAGAGGGAACGGCATCTAGCCCCCTGCCTCTATGACGATCAGAGTGGGCCGCGATCGGGAACACGCTCGGAGGTAACTCAGCCCACTAAGACCGTCAAAGAGCGCCACAGGAGGACTGCTGTACATTATAGTCCCTGGCCTCCACGGGTCAGCGATTCGTGGAGTCCCAAGGAGATACAGCCTAGTGTCTCTGCCTCCATGGTGACCGGAGGGACCGCTGGATGGCCCTTCGGAGATGTAATGGCAAGAGTGAGCAATGACGTGTTTTGACAGCTTAAATACATGCGCTCTAGCGAGCTGAACCAATGCTATGACAGCTGACAGTCAGCTGGTGGGTTTGCGTCATACGGGGTGTGACTGATTGGCCTCTGCCGATTAGCCCGGCGTTGACATCCGGGTCTCGCCTGAAGTACGTCGGAGACTTCATTTTTGACCACTGGTATAGATATACTCTTGTATGTAAAATAACATCTCATAAACATGAAACAACAACAAAAACATTTCCACTTCCCTAAAGTCAAAATTAAAATTAAAGTTAAAATTAAGCAATAAACCATGAGAGGTTGTGTAGTGATCATATAACAGCTAGGGGGCGTTGTTAGGCACGACGCGAAGCGGACAACACCAACTAGCTGTTATACAATCACTATAACACACGCCCTCTCGGGGTTTATTGCTTAATTTTAACACGGCTTCCAGCCAATCAGAATCAAGAACTAACCGTTGTATAATGATTAAACAATTCATTGCCTTGGGGCTGACATAAGTTTTCTATGAGAACGACTTGACAGTCTGTGTCTTTATACAGTCATTTTCAATGTGGGGCCAAAAACACCTCCAGTTGTTATATAGGTACAAATATGTTGTTTGATGTCAGCTTCAGGTTTCTACAGTACTTTCTCTTTGCTGCTTGACTCCTCTGGACACTCTGCTTGTCAGCATTCCTTGGTTTTGGTGTTGTGTAAAGAGTTCAGCCATATCATTCATGTTTCACTTATACTTCTTATCCTTTTCCTACCCCGACCCTACCCCTAACCCCTGCCTCTATCTGGGCCCAGGCACATTCACACACACACAGACATACACCAGTGTTTGCCATGTCTCTCCTATGATGTTATTAGCCTATCTTACTCTGAAAATGTAATTTATTGCTTTATAAATGTTCTTAGCCGGTAGACAAACATACTCCAGGAGCTTGCTCGATCGCCTTGTTGAGAGGGGTCCGGGAATAATTTTTACAGCTCACTTATCTGGCCCCCGGGTGATTACTGTTTTTTTGCTTCCCTCTGGAATATGTAGGGGTGGGACGTCTGCCCACCTCCCTTGTTCTCTGTAAAGCGCATTATGTTGCCTCTGGGTATGAAATGCGCTTTACAAATAAAGCTTTGATTGATTGACTTCTCTGTGTGCAATATAATCATGTCTTCAGTTTTTAATTGTGTGGTGTCCATGGTCACCATGTTGGCAAGCGGTCATTTAATCCAAACGACGCTAGGCAGGGAGTGTAGTATGCTTCACTTTTGGTTTAGTATTTTGTTCAGCACTCTGTGAAAAAACCTGTGAAACACTGTGAAAATTATGTATGATTGACTGTTTAAATAATGCAGGGATATAATTTGATACATTTACAGTATGATTGACGGTTTGAATGATTCAGGGATATTATTTGATAGATTTATGATTGACGGTTTGAATGATTCAAGGGTATTATTTGATAGATTTATGATTGACGGTTTGAATGATTCAGGGATATTATTTGATAGATTTATGATTGACGGTTTGAATGATTCAGGGATATTATTTGATAGATTTATGATTGATGGTTTGAATGATGCAGGGGTATCATTGTGTCCTGTGTAACGTGTGGGCTGACCTTTGATGACCTCTAACCTGTACGGTGAAGTGTCCTGGTTCAACAAACACACAGAAATTCTATTTCATATAGAGTATACTCACTCACACACACACACACACAATAGGAGGAGTTGATGTAGCTCTCAGTTATATACAGCTTCTCTTAGTAACTGGTGATGCAAAGAGTCTGGAGCATTTCTGACGATATTCTTCTGTCCAAAGTCGCTCCATAGTTTTATGGTTTCAATATTTAGGGACTTCTCCAGACTGGTTTGTCTGGACAGGTTGGTTTCCGGGTACAAAAAATGAAATAATTCATCAAATAATTCAGAACCGAACACTAAAGGAATGCAGCTTGTTTCCAGGTTAACTTCAGTGTGATGGATGTGAAAACATGTTGCTTTTTCTCTGCCAGCCGGCCTGCCTGTGTGTCTGTCTGTTTGTCTACCTGTAAAGTCTTCCTGCCTATATAGGAGCTGGATAAGTGGGTGGAGGGGCATTGAGGTGCACTTAAGCTGTAATGACCCCTAAGCCCAATAGGAGGTGCTACATATCCTCCTGCCCACTCCTTATGCCCCAGCCACAGTGCACACTTGTTCTGCTCCTGTCTTGTGTGATCAGAATCACCTCACCTAGCAACAGATGACATGGTAAGAACAACTCTCACATAAAATCTGCCATTGGCTGATGAGAGATTAGTGAAGTGAAAGTGGAGTTGGGGGACTTTCCAGACCTCATGTCTTTCAGTGGAGGGGAAGCTGGAGGTAAACACCCTGCTGTAGCAGCACTGACCGGCCCTGAGATGAGGAACAGGACAGACCACAGAACATGGAACAGACCTCTGTCATATCATCACACAGTACAGAAACTCACACCATGGTCCAGGTTGAAGAATAGAGAAATGAACATTTATAAATCTAAATATCAGTCATTTTGAAGACATACAGACAGATAAAGCCATGTTGTTTTTGTTTAAATTCAACTCTCTTTCTGGACATGTTCAATGTTATTCATTCACTCAGGGGGTGGTTGGGTTTCTAAGTACAGTAGTGTTTGACCAGGTACGCATATTACCATCAGATGAAGAGTTTCCTGCACCTGAAGGCTGTTGTTATGCAGATGACTGTTTTAAACTGACTGTACAAATGACTGTAATATAAACTATAACTAGCCTACAGCTGGTTGGCTGATAAAGAAGGTTGGACACATGGCCAGAATTTAAAGACTTCCTGTAGGTTAGAGGATAGGTACTTTGCCACAGTCATTGTTGTTTTCAGGGAGGGGGGAAGGCATTTTAAATAATTCATCAAATAATTCAGAAAAAAGACTTAAGGATTTTTGGTTTATCTCCTAAGACCCATTCTGAGCCAGGAAAAACGCTGCTTATATATGCTCCTGTATATGAAATATCAGCTCATAAACATGAAACATATGCAAAAAATCTAAACAAAGTGTTAAAATTATTAAACAATCCATTATCTTGGGTCTTACATGAGGCTTCTATGAGAACTACTTGAGAGTCTTTGTCTTCATACAGCCATTTTCAATGTGGGGCCAGAAACACCTCCAGTTGTTGTTATATAGGTACAAATATGTTGTTTTAGGTCAGCTTCAGGTTTCTAGGGTCTCAGGCGTGGCGGTTCTAGTGTCTCATACATGGTGGTTCTAGCGTCTCAGACGTGGTGGTTCTAGTGTCTCAGGCGTGGCGGTTCTAGTGTCTCATACATGGTGGTTCTAGCGTCTCAGACGTGGTGGTTCTAGTGTCTCATACGTGGTGGTTCTAGCGTCTCAGACGTGGTGGTTCTAGCGTCTCAGACGTGGTGGTTCTAGCGTCTCAGACGTGGTGGTTCTAGCATCTCAGACGTGGTGGTTCTAGTGTCTCATACGTTTGTAAACTGACATCCTCTCCTCCTGCCCCTGTGTTCCTGGGGTTCTTAGTTCTTCTGGGATTTGTAGTTCTGCAGGTGATATGGCTGCAGGCACACACAGAACCTATGGGAGAATCAAGTCCTTTAACAAAATATGAACAATATATAATTCACCAGGGATTCATGACCACGCAATGGGCAAGGTTGTTTAACAGAAAACACACCTCTGTATTCGCTTGAGATTCTCCTCCATCTCCTGATTAGCTAGCTCCACCAGGAAGTGATGTAATCAGTGTGCGAAATACCCGTCAATATTCGGGGGTGTCCCCATCTCACGTTTGTTGCGCAATACCGGTCGAAAATGTATTTCTCAATATGCAGTAGGCCTATAACATTACAATATTTCATGGATGCAAGCCAAGACAAACAGTCTATAGCCTACATGACAGCACACACGCACACACACACACACACACACACACACACACACACACACACACACACACACACACACACGTCACCAGGGCTCAGTGCTAGGGTGGGCCAATGAACTGCAATGGGGGGCACAATTATTACTAATTTTTTTTGATAATCCGATATGCTATAGTATTCGTAATGCAACCCTGACATGCATAGGAGGTTGCACTGGCTAAAGTTATTTTATAACAAGGAGAGGCCAAGTTGTGCATTACAATGCAGACACGACAACAATTGGCACCAATCCGGCGCACTTCCAAGAGTGAGTTTCTAGTAGAGTGAACCGGTGGGAATGCCTTCGGAATGCTGCACCATACATTCCTGTGGCACATTCTTGCCCAAGGGCACACACGTCAGCCAATCACACGTCAGCCAATCACACGTCAGCCAATCACACGTCAGCCAATCACACATTAGCCAATCACACATCAGCCAATCACACATTAGCCAATCACACATTAGCCAATCACACGTCAGCCAATCACACATTAGCCAATCACACGTCAGCCAATCACACGTCAGCCAATCACACGTCAGCCAATCACACATTAGCCAATCACACATCAGCCAATCACACATTAGCCAATCACACATTAGCCAATCACACGTCAGCCAATCACACATTAGCCAATCACACGTCAGCCAATCACACGTCAGCCAATCACACATTAGCCAATCACACATCAGCCAATCACACGTCAGCCAATCACACGTCAGCCACACAGGAGCTTGAGAAACACGGCAGGTCTACAGGTTCATCATGAAACCTTCACACACACTCTCTCACACACACACACACACACATACAGACAAAATTATTAAACAATCCATTATCTTGGGTCTTATATGAGGCTTCTATGAGAACTACTTGAGAGTCTTTGTCTTCATACAGCCATTTTCAATGTGGGGCCAGAAACACCTCCAGTTGTTATATAGGTACAAATATGTTGTTTTAGGTCAGCTTCAGGTTTCAGACGTGGTGGTTCTAGCGTCTCAGACGTGGTGGTTCTAGTGTCTCATACGTGGTGGTTCTAGTGTCTCAGACGTGGTGGTTCTAGTGTCTCAGACGTGGTGGTTCTAGCGTCTCAGACGTGGTGGTTCTAGTGTCTCAGATGTGGTGGTTCTAGTGTCTCAGACGTGGTGGTTCTAGTGTCTCAGACGTGGTGGTTCTAGCGTCTCAGACGTGGTGGTTCTAGCATCTCAGACGTGGTGGTTCTAGTGTCTCAGACGTGGTGGTTCTAGCGTCTCAGACGTGGTGGTTCTAGTGTCTCAGATGTGGTGGTTCTAGCGTCACAGAACTGGTGGTTCTAGTGTCTCAGACGTGGTGGTTCTAGTGTCTGAGACGTGATGGTTCTAGTGTCTGAGACGTGGTGGTTCTAGCGTCTCAGACGTGGTGGTTCTAGTGTCTCAGACGTGGTGGTTCTAGTGTCTCAGACGTGGTGGTTCTAGCGTTTCAGACGTGGTGGTTCTAGTGTCTCAGACGTTGTGGTTCTAGCCTCACAGACGTGGTGGTTCTAGTGTCTCAGACGTGGTGGTTCTAGCATCTCAGACGTGGTGGTTCTAGCATCTCAGACGTGGTGGTTCTAGCATCTCAGACGTGGTGGTTCTAGTGTCTCAGACGTTTGTAAACTGACATCCTCTCCTCCTGCCCCTGTGTTCCTGGGGCTCGTAGTTCTTCTGGGATTTGTAGTTCTGCAGGTGATATGGCTGCAGGCACACACAGAACCTTTGGGAGAATCAAGTCCTTTAACAAAATATGAACAATATATAATTCACCAGGGATTCAGGACCACGCAATGGGCAAGGTTGTTTAACAGAAAACACACCTCTGTATTCGCTTGAGATTCTCCTCCATCTCCTGATTAGCTAGCTCCACCAGGAAGTGGATGTAATCAGTGTGCGAAATACCCGTCAATATTCGGGGGGGTCCCCATCTCACGTGTGTTGCGCAATACCGGTCGAAAATCTCTTTCTCAATATGCAGTAGGCCTATAACATTACAATATTTCATGGATGCAAGCCAAGACAATCAGTCTATAGCCTACGTGACAGCACACACACACGCACACACGCACACATGCACACACACACACACACACACACACACACACACACACACACACACACACACACACACACACACACACACGTCACCAGGGCTCAGTGCTAGGCTGGGCCAATGAACTGCAATGGGGGGCACAATTATTACAATTTTTTTTTGATAATCCGATATGCTATAGTATTCGTAATGCAACCCTGACATGCATAGGAGGTTGCACTGGCTAAAGTTATTTTATAACAAGGAGAGGCCAAGTTGTGCGTTACAATGCAGACACGACAACAATTGGCACCAATCCGGCGCACTTCCAAGAGTGAGTTTCTAGTAGAGTGAACCGGTGGGAATGCCTTCGGAATGCTGCACCATACATCCCTGTGGCACATTCTTGCCCAAGGGCACACACGTCAGCCAATCACACGTTAGCCAATCACACGTTAGCCAATCACACGTCAGCCAATCACACGTCAGCCAATCACACGTCAGCCAATCACACGTCAGCCACACAGGAGCTTGAGACACACGGCAGGTCTACAGGTTCATCATGAAACCTTCACACACACTCTCTCTCACACACACACACACACACACACACACACACACACACACACACACACACACACACAGAAAAAAAATATTAAACAATCCATTATCTTGGGTCTTACATGAGGCTTCTATGAGAACTACTTGAGAGTCTGTGTCTTCATACAGCCATTTTCAATGGGGGGCCAGAAACGCCTCCAGTTGTTATATAGGTACAAATACGTTGTTTTAGGTCAGCTTCAGGTTTCTACAGTACTTTCTCTTTGCTGCTTGACTCCTCTGGACACTCTGCTGGTCAGCATTCCTTGGTTTTGGTGTTGGGTAAAGAGTCCAGCCATATCATTCATGATTCACTTCTACTTCTCTGTGTAGAATCAGGTCTTCAGTGTTTAATTGTGTGGTGGGTTTTCACCATGTTGGCAAGTGGTAATTTGACACAAACGACGCTAGGCAGGGAGTGTAGCATGCTTCACTTTGGGTTTAGTATTTTGTTTAGCACTCTGTGAAAAAACCTGTGAAACGCTGTGAAGATTATTCATGATTGACTGTTTGAATGATGCAGGGGTATCATTTATCATTTGATTGGTTTATGATTGACTGTTTGAATGATGCAGGGGTAATATATATGGCTCAACTTTGATGACCTCTGACCTGTATGGTACAGGGTCCTGGCCCAACAAACACACAGAAATTATATTTCATAAACAGTACACTGTACTCACACACACAAACACACTATCATAGAAATTGTAGTTTCCCCACCTCACCACCTCCCTCAACCTTTCACATAGCTGTGCTAATCTAAATTATGACAGGATGACCTCCAGGAGGTCAACACACCTAGACGTTGTCTGCTCCAGAATAACCATCCTTGTCCCTGCAAGAATTACCGCCTTTTCTCATGTCACGTGTCTGTGTTCTCGACCACTGTTGATGATGTCTGCCATTAATATGACGTGTACTGTAAGGGTTTGGTTAGGGACCCAGGCGCAACAGGAAAGGAGGAGGCGGGAGAGGACGCAGGAGGCCAGCCGGGGGCTGGTGGGACGCCTTGCTGCGGGAGCAGACGGGACAGGCGACCACAAACTCCCGGACGTCGGACCTCATGGAGGGCCACCAGAACCGTCGGCTCAGGAAGGAGAGGGTGCGGTGAACCCCGGGATGGCACGCAAACCGGCTGGCATGGCCCCACTGGAGCACCCGGGACCGGACCGAGTCAGGCACGAAGAGCCGGCGAGGAGGAACGTTGGCCGGACTGGGTTGGGCGCGTTGGACCTGCCTCACCACTGCCTCGATGTTCATGGTGATCACCCCTATGACACGCGAGACCGGCAGGATGGTCTCAGGCTCCGCGGGGGGCGCCTCGGGCGCGTGGAGGCGGGACAGCGCGTCGGCCTTGGCGTTGCGGGAGCCGGGCCGGAAGGTGAGGGTAAAATCAAACCTCCCGAGGAACTGGGACCACCGCGCCTGGCGGGAGTTGAGGCGCTTGGCCGCCCGGATGAAGGTCAGGTTCTTGTGGTCTGACCAGACGAGGGTGGTGTGTTCGGCGCCCTCAAGCCAGTGGCGCCACTCCTCCAAGGCCCCCACCACCGCCAACAACTCCCTGTTCCCGATGTCGTAATTCACCTCAGCTGGGGTGAACCGGCGGGAGAGGAAGGCACAGGGGTGCAACTTCTGGTCCTCCACTGACCGCTGGGACAGAACAGCACCGATGCCTGTGTCCGATGCGTCCACCTCGACCACGAACTGCCTGGAGGGGTCAGGATGGAGAAGGACCGGGGCGGTGGTGAAGCACTCCTTGAGCGCGGAGAAGGCAGCGCTGGCAGCCGGTGTCCAGACGAACGGACGCAGGGATGAGGTGAGGTGGGTGAGGGGAGCTGCTACCCGGCTGTAGTCCCGTATGAAACGGCGGTAAAAGTTAGCGAAGCCAAGGAAGCTCTGAAGTTGCCGCCGGGTCGTGGGTTGAGGCCATTCGACCACGGTCTTGATCTTGCGGGGGTCGGGTCGCGTCAGGCCTCCCTCCACAATGAGCCCCAGGAACTCCACTGATGAGGAGTGAAAGGTGCACTTCTCCGCCTTAATATACAGGCGGTTCTCCCGGAGACGCTGGATGACCATGCGGACGTGTTGGACGTGCTCCTCAGCGCTCCTGGAGAATACCAGGATGTCGTCCAGGTAGAGGACCACAAAAACGTCCAGCATGTCCCTGAGCACGTCATTCATAAGCGCCTGGAAGACGGCGGGGGCGTTGGTGAGGCCGAAGGGCATGACGAGGTACTCGTAGTGTCCACGGGAGGTCTTGAAGGCGGTCTTCCATTCGTCCCCCTCACGGATACGCACCAGGTGATAAGCGTTCCTGAGGTCCAACTTGGTGAAGATGGTGGCACCGATGAGGGGTTCGAAGTTGGAGCTCATGAGGGGGAGTGGATATTTGTTCTTGACCGTGATGTTGTTGAGCAGCCTGTAGTCGATGCACGGCCTCAGATCTCCTCCCTTCTTCTTAACGAAGAAGAACCCCGCTGCCACCTGGGATCGAGATGGTCGGATGAGACCCTCGGCCAAGCACTCGGAGATGTAGGTGTCCATGGCTGCTTTCTCCGGGAGGGAGAGGTTGTAGAGACGACTGGCTGGGAGAGGGGCGCCAGGGTGGAGCTCGATGGCGCAGTCGTAGGGTCGATGAGGGGGTAGAGTGCGGGCGCGCTCCTTACTGAAGGCCTCTCCGAGGTCGTGGTACATCGAAGGAACCGTGGAGGTCCGGAGGAGCGGGACGGGGCCGGTCAACCCGAGTGGAGGTCTGAGCAGCTCGGAGGCAGCGGGCGTGGCAGGTGGTGCTCCAGCTGAGGATGTGCCCCGAGCTCCAGCAGACATGAGGGGTGTGGAGTTCCAGCCAGGGCCTCCCTAGGATGAATGGAGCGTCGGGAGAGTGGATGACGAAGGGGCGGACGTCCTCCACGTGGTTTCCCGAGACTGTGAGGGTGAGGGGCAGGGTCCGGTGCGTGATGGGCCCCATGGGATGGCCATCCAGGGCGAAAGCCGAGAGGGGCCTCTCCAGAGGGGAGAGAGGGAGCATCGCTTTGTGGGCGAACTGGACGTCCACGAAGCTCTCGTCGGCACCGGAGTCGATGAGGGCAGGGACGGAGAGCGTGTGCCCCTGCCAGGCGAGGGTGACAGTGAACCTGGCGGCACGGGTCCGGGATTGGGGATGGATGAGCCGGCTTACTCGGTACCCCCTGGCGAGTGAGCCTACTCCTTTTGCCGCCCTGGGAGCTGCAGAGGGACAGGAGTCGACGGCGTGCGCTGGGCTAGCGCAGTATATGCACAGTCCGTTCTGTTTCCGGTGCTCACGCTCTGCAGGGGTCAGTCGGGTCCAACCCAGTTGCATGGGTTCCTCTCCAGCGGTGTTTGGGGGGGCGAGGGAGGCCGGGGCAGGCCGAGAGAGGCCGGTAGAGGGAGGTGGAGACGGTCTGGGTGCGCTGTGGTGTTGGTGCGCCCGCTCGCGCCTGCGTTCCCGGTGGCGCTCGTCAATGGCTATGGAGAGGGAGACGAGTTGGTTCAGGGTCGCTGGTCTGTCTCTTCCAGCCAGGCTGTCCTTCATGGCCTCCCCTAGGCCCCGTCGGAAAGCGCTGTACAGGGCAGACTCGTTCCAGGGGCAACGGGCAGCGAGGATGCGGAACTCCGTGGCGTAGTCCGCTACGGAACTGGGACCCTGGGTGAGGGCGGAGAGAGCAGCGTCCGCGTCCTGTCCGTGGACGTCGTGGTCAAACACGGTCCTGAATTCAGCCACGAAGGCAGTGTAGTCCTGCATGTAGGCAGCTGCGCCCTCGCGACCCGCCATGACCCAACGGCGAGCCCGTCCCGTGGTTAGGTTGGCGATGTAGGCTATCCGAGCCGACGCAGTGGAGTACATACTTGGCTGGAGGTCAAACACGTACTCACACTGCATGAGGAACTCCCGGCAGAGGGTGAACGTCCCGTCGTAGGGGGCCGGGGAGGCGAGATGGGGCTCCCGGTTTGGTGGAGCGGTGGGGTTCAGGAACGGAGCCAGGCGGGCACTGAGCGCGGTGACCTGGTCGGACAGGGTGCAGACCAGAGTAGCGAGGCCCCTCAGTCGCTCGTCCTGGGCTTGCTGTTGGGCGGATACCTGCTGCAATTGCACAGCTTGGGTCTGTGGGAGGGCTTGGAGTGGTCCGGGAGGTGCAGGTCTCTCCTCCATGTTGGCTGGGTCCAAACAGGCCAGATCTTACTGTGAGGGTTTGGTTAGGGACCCAGGCGCAACAGGAAAGGAGGAGGCAAGGGACGGTAAAGCCCGGAGGGGCGATTTAATGAGATAACACAAAGGGGGACGTGGTAGTCGTACAGCCGATGGTCAGGCAGGAGCGTGGTAGTCGTACAGGCGATGGTCAGGCAGGAGCGGGGTTGTCGTACAGGCGATGGTCAGGCAGGAGCGTGGTTGTCGTACAGGCGTGGGTCAGGCAGGAGCAGGGTAATCGTACAGGCGTGGGTCAGGCAGGAACTGGAGAGACGAGGAGGAGAGGTAGGGTGAGTGATAGTAATCACAAACGGGGAACGGGAAAAAAACACTACAAAATACGGGTAAGGAGATTGTAGGCTAGGCTATACTTTACCACATGTGGGTTATGGTAAGATCTGGCGATGAGTGGAGTGTAGACCAGGTTCTTGTAGAGGTTGAAGGTGATTGCAGAACGAGGGACAGGTGTGGTGATGATAAATGGAAACCGGTGAGTAGAGCCGCGCCCGCGTCATCGTCGGAGACGAGCGCGCCGTTCTTGTCTTTGCGCACGGGCCGATGTGCTGGGCATGTCGGGATCCGACTCTTCGTCACCGGAGAGGGAGGAGACTGCCGAGTCCGCGGAGCTGGCCGGAGACGGGGAACGCCCGGCAGTGGGGGGAAACTCCGGAGAGTCAGAGCGTTGTATGCCCGGGCCGATGCGACGTGCGGTAGAGCGCGTAGGACGCCCCGAGCGCGCAGCGGGCCCAGAGGGGAGAGAGGGAGGCGGTTGTGGAGGCGAGGGCATGCGAGCCGTAACATGTACAATGGTTTAGCCAATCACATCCCTGGAAGCGTCATACCTGTGTATTGCTTGAATAAAAGGCCGCGCAAGACCAGACTGCGGCACTTCTGTTGGATGAACCACTCACGTGTGTTTCCTCTGAAGTCCTTGCGTTCGTATGTTTTCTCAATAAACCAGACTTAAGCTCTTTGAGCGAATCTTGGCAAATCCTTTTTGACTAGATCAGTTAAAAACACACACACACACATGCACACACACAGACACATGCATGCACACACACACACACAAACACACACACACACACACACACTAAGAGCAGTTGATGTAGCTCTCAGTTATACTGTACACAGCTTCCCTTAGTAACTGGTGATGAAAACAGTCTGGAGCATTTCTATTGGTTCATTTTTATGGTTTTAATATTTAGGGATTCTCCAGACTGGTTTGTCTGGACAGGTTGGTTTCCTTAGATTATCACCCCAGCAGTTTCTTAAAGACTTGCTGTAGGTCAGAGGAAAGCTACTTTGCCACATGTCATTGGCCGGGTTTCCCGATAAAGAACCTCCTTAAGGAACCCTTAAGAAGTACTTTGGAGTTAAGTGTTAAGTTAAGTTAAGTGCTTCTTAACGTGTTCGGGAAACCCGAACATTGTTGTTTCCAGGGGGGAAAACATTTGAAATAATTTATCAAATAATTCAGAAAAAAAAGGATGGCAGCGTGTTTCCAAACAGACATACAAACCTCCCTCTTTCAGTCTCTCTCTCTCTCTCTCTCTCTCTCTCTCTCTCTCTCTCTCAAATTCAAATTAGCTTTATTGGCACGATAGTTGAAAAGAAGCCACGTTGCCAAAGCAGCACATAAAATCAACATTCAGAAAATCAACATTCAGATTATGTATAAATGAATAAATCAAAAGTGAGTGTGAGGGTGTGTTATCTCTGACAGTGAGGGGTCTGGGTTGCTGCGTGTTCAGCTCCCGTACCCAGACCCAGCCCCGCGGAGTGAGTATCAGTGATTATGTGATAGTAATTATGTGTTTGTGTATAAAAACATAACATAACATACACAACAAAACATGAAGCTATATATCAATTTGAATGATTGACTGTTTTGAATGAGGCAGGGGTATCATGTGATTGATTTGTGATTGACTGAATGATACGGGTGTATCATTGTGTTCTGTGTGACATGTATGCTGACCTTTGATGCCCTCAGTACAGGTCCTAGCTAACCAAACACACGGAAATGATATTTTATATACTGTAACACTGTACACTGACACACGCACGCACAGACACACATCTTCTGGTAGCTCCAGAATACATGTTCATGATCAGCTTCCATACGCCCACATACCCTCCAGAATAGTTGTTGTATAGATAGAAGCCTTCCTCTAATCTTTGGAGCTCTAAAAAATCTGAAGATATTCTTCTGTCTTAAGTCGCTCCATAGTTTTATGGTTTCAATATTTAGGGACTTCTCCAGACTGGTTTGTCTGGACAGCCTGGTTTCTGTGATACAGGATCAGTGAGATTCTCACCCCAACAGTTGATGTAAGTGGATAGGAACGTAGCCATAATCTTTCTTTGTTGTTGTTTTCAGGGGGTAGATTGATTAAATTATGCCTTTTGTCAGTACTTGAGTTATCATATTAATGTAAAAAGGTAAAATAATTAATTGAATAATTCCGTCATGCCACTTTTACATGATAGCCATTAGTCATCTAGTTCTACTATAACTGAAGCATATAATCAGCCACTTCCCTAATGGCATTATAGGCTTCATGTTATGTACTGTGCACTTTCAAGTCCCCATCAATCTGATGATCATTATCTTCTTTTTACATAAAGACCTTTATGTGAGAGGCCTCTGACACCCCAACTCTATGTATTCTATCCCTGCGTTACCTCCTAAGTTCTCATCCACTGTGCATTTACACTACAAGCCTGAACAGCCATGTGAGCGTCTACCTAGATACAGATGATGAGGCTGGAAATGACTCATCTGATTGGTCCAAGGGTCCTACACAAGAGTAAAAAGAGAGAGAAAAGAAATGTTCAGTTCAGTGTATAATTCAAGTCTTCTCAGTTCTCCTCTCTGTGAAGAAATTACATCAACAACAATTACATGCTTTGCTTGATAAATAAAACATTTTTGGTGGAAATACATCATAGTCTTTCATCATAATGTTTCAGGTTTGTAGTTTTCAGACAGAAACACTTCTCTAGATGCAAATGTTTCCAGAGCTTGCTCTTCGACATCAGTCCCTCCCATATTGTAAACATGAATCATTTTCCCAGTATCTCATTTGATCCCAAGCACACGGTCCATAAGCAGATACACACATTGTGGCATAGGCATGGCATGGATCAGCTCAGACCTTGTTTTGCTAAGGAAACCTTGCACGACTGGCCAAAATGGCTACTCAGGATATTGTTGATTTGGATCTAATTGGTTAATTGAGTTTTAAGTGGTCAGTTGATACCTGTGCTATTCCTTGTGCTGCCCTATAAAGAGATATGTCTGTCTGTTGCTGTAACACTGTCAATATGGTTGGCATGGCTGAATTTAGGAGAACTGAGTGTGACAGCCTGAAGAGCCAAACATGATGAGTAAACAACGCTCTAACTCAATACAAAGTAAAACTGAATTAAATGTTTGTCAATGTTTTAAAACAATGCTGTATTAATGTAAATGACTCTGTTCTGATTGAGAATTAACTGTTAGTGACCGACCATGCAGTAATAATGAACGTACAATGTTTGACCTCTGCCTAGCAACATGTGACATGTGTTTTTCTGAAGCAGAGATTGGTTTGTTTGGTTAAGAGTCAGTTTATTATCTGAGTGCTCTGCTCTCTTTCATCTAGTTGAGAAGTTGAACGCTGGAGGAACATGTCCTTGTCAACTGTGTTTTCCATTTGCATGGCTGTGGTTCTGTCCACGCAAAAAGCAGGTAGGCTACATTATCATAAACTACACACCGTGAGTCTGTATAATACAGTCTGTATAAAGTCTATGGTATTACCAGGTATAATTAGCTTTCCATCAATGAACTAATGACAGTGATCTTATTGTTGCATATTGTTTCATATAACATTTGTATTAACTGTTTCTGAATTGTTCTTTGACATGATTATCATTAATTATGAGAAAATAAAGTGTGTAATGAATTCAGATAAACTGTAATTATGCATTATTTGTTCTTCAATATTTCAGATGGATATGAGTACTACGGGCAGGCACACTGCTTTTACTCTACAGAGCAACCGCATGAGTTCATAGAGTCTAGAATTTATAATAAGATTGAGTTCATGAGGTTCAACAGCACTAAGGGCAGGTTTGAGGGATACACTGAGTTTGGTCTGCATAATGCTAAGCGCTTTAATGATGATGCTGCTCTCATGGCTGGTATGCGAGCGGCGCTGGAGGGTTTCTGCAAGCCCAACGCTGAGATAGACCTCCCTGCCGTACTGGAGAAGACAGGTGAGCTGCCCTCCTCACCACAACAACATCACATCTCTCACTCACCAGATGATACGACACCTCTTTCATCTGTTCACTACAAAACCTGTAATGAAGCTTCTGTCTGGTGGATGTGTTACGGTCAATGTGAGAAAACGGGGAATGTGAGCTTTTCCCGGTTATTGCGCACATCCCCGACCTCGCGGGGAATGTAGGAGGAACATGTGCGTTTCTCACATCTCCCGGGTAATGAGCACATTCCCCCACCTTGAGGGAGATGTGAGAAATTGGTTAGTATTCCTCACATCTCCCGTACGCAACCGCATGCAAAACCTCTGCGCAGCCGGGTGGTGGGAGAGGGCTCATGCGCTTAGAGAGTTTAAAGACCAATAATAGAGTAGACATATTAAAGATCAATAATAGAGTAGACATATTAAAGATCAATAATAGAGTAGACATATTAAAGATCAATAATAGAGTAGACATATTAAAGACCAATAATAGAGTAGACATATTAAAGACCAATAATAGAGTAGACATATTAAAGATCAATAATAGAGTAGACATATTAAAGATCAATAATAGAGTAGACATATTAAAGATCAATAATAGAGTAGACATATTAAAGACCAATAATAGAGTTGACATATTAAAGACCAATAATAGAGTAGACATATTAAAGACCAATAATACAGTATATATAATAAAGACCAATAATACAGTATATATAATAAAGACCAATAATACAGTATATATAATACAGACCAATAATAGAGTTAATTAATAGAGAACAGAACCCTGATCAATATGATATGAATGATAGTGTTATATGAACTAATGTGTTGCTGTTTTTCCTCCACTATCAGTGGAGCCCTCTGTCAAGCTTCTCTCAGTGACCCCCTCTAGTGGCAGACACCCTGCCATGCTGGTGTGCAGCGCCTATGATTTCTACCCCAAAAAGATCAGAGTGACCTGGAAGAGGGATGGACAGGAAGTGACCTCAGACGTGATCTCCACTGAGGAGTCGGTCAACGGTGACTGGTACTACCAGTTCCACTCCCAACTGGAGTACACGCCCAGATCCGGGGAGAAGATCTCCTGCATGGTGGAGCACGCCAGCCTGGACAGACCCCTCGTGAAGCACTGGGGTGAGTTCACTGTCCAGCTGTTGTTAGGGTGTTGTCATGGTGTACTAGGGTGAGTTCACTGCTCAGCTGTTGTTAGGGTGTTGTCATGGTGTACTGGGGTGAGTTCACTGTTCAGCTGTTGTTAGGGTGTTGTCATGGTGTACTGGGGTGAGTTCACTGTCCAGCTGTTGTTAGGGTGTTGTCATGGTGTACTAGGGTGAGTTCACTGCTCAGCTGTTGTTAGGGTGTTGTCATGGTGTACTGGGGTGAGTTTACTGTCCAGCTGTTGTTAGGGTGTTGTCATGGTGTACTAGGGTGAGTTCACTGTTCAGCTGTTGTTAGGGTGTTGTCATGGTGTACTAGGGTGAGTTCACTGCTCAGCTGTTGTTAGGGTGTTGTCATGGTGTACTAGGGTGAGGTCACTGCTCAGCTGTTGTTAGGGTGTTGTCATGGTGTACTGGGGTGAGTTCACTGTTCAGCTGTTGTTAGGGTGTTGTCATGGTGTACTAGGGTGAGTTCACTGCTCAGCTGTTGTTAGGGTGTTGTCATGGTGTACTGGGGTGAGTTCAGGTGAGCAGGGTACGAGTGCTGTGTTGTGGCTGGGTACCTGAATGACCCTGACTGTGACTGTGTGTGCTAGCGTATGATAGATGGTGGTCTGTCAGAAGCTACATACAGGACAGCTACAGTGTCATCACATGCTAACAGAAGGGTCATTTCTCCTTGACAGACCCGTCCCTGCCTGAGTCTGAGAGGAATAAGATCGCCATCGGGGCGTCTGGGCTGGTGCTGGGACTGGTCTTTGCACTGGCTGGACTCATCTACTACCAGAAGAAGAAATCCAATGGTGAGTCATCAGCTGTGTGTAGAGAACATGTACAGTCTTCATAGTCATCAGCTGTGTGTAGAGAACATGTACAGTCTTCATAGTCATCCAGTCTTCACAGTCATCTGTGTGTTATGTACGCAGCACACTGTAAAATAATCATGATGTAAGAAAGATTCACTTATACATTGAGAGATGTATTTTTCAAGAATACTGCTGCTGTGTTCAGTGGATGGTGGCAGCAATGTTGATTTATTTGTTGAAATATCACATAGTGATTGTGTCACCTCTGTCTCTTCACCCTCTCTGTGTTTATTTCACAGGGCGGATGCTGGTGCCTGCTAGCTAAGGTGAGACTCCTCTTGTCACAGAAAAGTTTCACCAACTACTACAACTGACTGTGCCTGATGGTCATTGTAACGGTTTTCTTTTATCTTCTCAGGTTTGCAGGTCTGTTTCTTAATCCACTGCTGAACTAGACCTGATATTGGAGCTTCCTTCTAACCAGAAATCTCAGTTCAAATGAAATAACGCTAAAATGCTTGAGCGTAATACAATATCTTTGCTCCATATTAACCAATACTGTCTTAAGAAGGCCATACATATGTGTTATGAGTTTGTCTCTCTATATGCAACAAAAAATATTCCCTTTAATACGCAAATAATGCACTTTCCTGTGTGTTCTGAATCAATTATGCACTGTCCTGAGTGTTATTAATCAATAATGCACTGTCCTGTGTGTTCTGAATCAATAATGCACTGTCCTGGGTGTTATTAATCAATAATGCACTGTCCTGGGTGTTATTAATCAATAATGCATTGTCCTGGGTGTTATTAATCAATAATGCACTGTCCTGGGTGTTATTAATCAATAATGCACTGTCCTGGGTGTTATTAATCAATAATGCACTGTCCTGGGTGTTATTAATCAATAATGCACTGTCCTGTGTGTTATTAATCAATAAGGCATTGTCCTGGGTGTTATTAATCAATAATGCACTGTCCTGGGTGTTATTAATCAATAATGCACTGTCCTGGGTGTTATTAATCGATAATGCACTGTCCTGGGTGTTATTAATCAATAATGCACTGTCCTGGGTGTTATTAATCAACTGTACCAGGGTTATAAGATCCACATATCAATAATAGTCATGTATGAGAGTTGGAGTCATTTCCCTCTGGTTTCTAGTCTAAACTGGGTGTCTGTGGAGAAACAGCATTAGCAGGACAAGTGACTGGAGGACATCCTGAGTCTGACACCAAACATCACTGACAACTTCAGACACTCTTTGTGGCAGGTTAGAGGTCTGTACAAAGGCCTGTTTACTTGGTTCCTACAGGTCTTAACCTGTCTCTGCTAGAGGATAACCAGGCCAAGGTTTATCACACTGTATCGATCCTTTGCCAACAAATATGCATTATTGTAATGTTACAGTATATTCACCTTAAGTCAATAATCTACATGAGAATCCACTGTACTTGGGAGCTTCAGGACTGCTTCAACTTCAGGACAGGTCTTCAAACCTAACATATACTCCAGTATGAGAGTCCTTGTTGCACTAATGTATTGCTTTTTTTCACCATATATTAACTAATGATTAACATACAGTCAAGTGTTGGTAAATGTATGATAATGATAATCTAATGTTGGCATTCAGAGGGGAGTAAACTACTGTTCAGGAGAATAACTCAGTTGTATTCTTTGTTTTCATTTGTTTGTGAGATACAGCAGTGTTATCAGCTAAAGCTTGCCTTGTGTCTAATGTTAGAGCCAGTCAACTATTACAGTACGCAGAGCTCTGTTTAGATGAACTATTACACTTCAGTTGGTGTCTGTTTAAATTGACTAGGCTATTACAGTACGGTTGTAGTCTGTTTAAATGAACTAGGCTATTACAGTACGGTTGGTGTCTGTTTAAATGAACAGTACAGTTGGTGTCTGTTTAAATTAACTATTACAGTAGTCTACGGCTGGTGTCTGTTTAAATGAATTAGGCTATTACAGTACGGTTGGTGTCTGTTTAAATGAACTAGGCTATTACAGTACGGTTGGTGTCTGTTTAAACGTGGTGGTGGTTTCAGGTTCTGTTATTGGACTATAACATTAGCTTAATGATTGATACAAAATGTCTTTCTCTTATAATTATTTTACCTCTTGCTTAGCGTGTGCACAATCTACTGTAGGAGCTAACAGAAGAACATCTTACCTGTTTGATGTAGAATGTGACTAATAAAGAACATGTCACTACTCGTTGTGTCTTGTCACTACAAGAGGACTTTGTGATAACATTGTGCCACTTTTGACCTCAATATTACTATTAGTAGTGTGATGCCCGCAAAAGTTTGGACCACATGTCAGGACCAAAATTAATTTACTACCTGATATAAGAAACATATTCATAGAAATTTCTGCACTGTAAGTCAAGTCACAATTATGTTTGGTTTCTGTGATTTATTGCGCAAGACAAGCCAATTAAGCTAATTAGCAAAGCTAATTTCTTACAGTGTATATGTTACGTTCCACTTTAGTTAGGCCTACAGTCCAATATGTTTGTCCGTTTCGTGCTTTTGTTCTCTCTTTCTTGCTCTCCTTGAGTTCTAGGCTCCTGTTCCCCATTGGTCGTCTGTCCTGTCCGTCATTGTTAGCTGTGCTGGCAATCATCCCTGTTCCACGTGCCGCCAGCTAATCGTCTCGTCCTGTCAGCCAATCATCTCATTGTGTCACTTTACTGTTGTCCAATCAGGGTGTTCTGCTGTTTATTTAAACCTTTGTCTCCCCTGTATGTTTAGGTAGTGGCATTTGATTTTTGTTAGGTAGGCTGTCTGTTCTGTTTTGTACTCCTAGATTCATGTTATTACCTCACGTTCTGTTCTGTCTTTGTAGCCCCTTTTTGTTATGGGTTTCTGTCTGTCCTGTTGTTCCGGTCCCCCCATAGTTAGTTCCAGGGGAGGGTTAGGGAGGTAGGCTAGCGGCCCATGGGTTTACATTCTCACACGTAGGTAACTCGATGTCTAAATACACCAGGTAAGCTTCTTTGGTCAGGTGCTACCTTTTGTATTTTAGTGGGCTTAGTCTAGGAGGGATAGTTTAGGGATGGATAGTGAGGAGGATGGTTTGTACATCTAGGTAAGTAAGTGATTAGGGTAGTGTTCAAGGGATTAGAATAGGAACGGGTTTAGGTACTTTGTTATTTTGGCACCTGTACTGCCCCTCCCCTTAGCTTGTCCTGAGGAGAGCTTGTCCTCATGTTTTCATTGTTTAATGTTGTCTCGTTACCCGTCTCTTACAGTATCACCTTTTTGGTACCACAATAAACCTAACAAGGTTATTGTTCCTTGGTCGTCCGTCTACCTTTTTGGATATTAGTTGTGTTTGTTTTAGCCACTGCTGCCATTAGTCTGCTTTACATTACCCATACTTGGCCACATGCAGGCACTGCTTGTTGCGGTTGCCCCACTCCCTCTACACTCCTAAACATAACAGCCTGAGAGGAGACGTAACACACACACACACACACTACTGCTGTACACACACACACACACACACACACACGCTACTGCTGTACACACACACACTACTGCTGTACACACAGAAACACGCAGGCATGCGCACACACACACACACACTACTGCTGTACACACACACACTCACACACACACACGCTACTGCTGTACACACACACACACTACTGCTGTACACACAGAAACACGCAGGCACGCGCGCACACACACACACACACACACACACACACACTACTGCTGTACACAAACACGCAGGCACGCGCACACACACACACACACACGTAAAATATGGGTTTAGCCTACAGCGGATCAATGGTCAGGGTTAGATAACGTGACTTTATTAACAGTGTGTTCTTGTGGGCGACGTTAGTATCGGTGTTTCTTGTGGCCTGTTTGTGCTCGACCTCACTCTCCCTGGGTCTCTCGCCCCTCTCTCTCTCAGGCTGGCTCCACAAGGAGATGAAGAACAGCAGCCGCGCCTCCCTGAAGCTGAAGAAACGCTGGTTCCTGCTTACCCACAATTCCCTGGACTACTACAAGAGCTCAGAGCGCAACGCGCTGAAGCTGGGCACCCTGGTGATCAACAGCCTGTGCTCCGTGGTGCAGCCGGACGAGAAGGTCTTCAAAGAGACGGGTCAGAATGTGCTACGTGCTAACATGCTAACATGCTACAGTGTTTCTACGCAACGACACGCTGTTAGCATTCTGCGGCGTTTTACGACACGCCTCTCATGTTATTGTGTGTCCCGCAATTAGCATGCTAGTCACACAACGCCGTGTTATTTTCATGTAACGATATGCTACCACATCATGTTTGTATGCTAGTATGCTACGTTAGAGTGTCTGATTAAGGAAATGCTACGTAGAACACAATCCATCCAGCCTTATTGAGAATCGGTGGTTTAAACAGACCACGCCCCCTCATGTCCTAAATCCTCGTGCCCCTCCCCCAGGTTACTGGAACTTGACCGTGTACGGTCGCAAGCACTCGTACCACCTCTACAGTAAGCTGCTGAATGAGGCCACGCGCTGGGCCAGCGCCATCCAGAACGCCATCGACACCAAGGTCCCCATCGACACCCCGACCCAGCAGCTCATCCACGACATCAAGGTAAAGAGGGCGATCACCATCCATCATGGGATCATGTTCTGATGCTCTGTTAGTCATGTCTACAGAGACATGGTCCGGGTGATAGTTAGTTAGTTAGTTAGTTAGTTAGTTAGTAAGTAAACTATATAAATAAAGTTTATTTACTTACTTACGATCACCCGGACCTGGTTTTCACTCCGCCTTCTTGTAGACATGACTAACAGACCATCAGAACTGACGTTCAAATGCACGTGCTAATGGCTCACAATCTACAGGCGCAGTTACAAAAGGACGAACACACTGCGGTTAAACACACAGAAACCTAACAGGGCTCCCCTGACCGTAAATACACCCAACATGTGAACCAGGACGTCTGTTTGCGATCTGAACCCCTCGCGTGTGTTCACAGGAGAACTGTCTGAACTCAGAAGTGGTGGAGCAGATCTACAAGAGGAACCCCATCCTTCGCTACAGCCACCACCCGCTCCACTCTCCCCTGCTACCTCTGCCCTACGGAGACATCCACACCAGCTGTGCGTTCATCACATTCTATTACCCTACACACATTCCTAGTATGTGTGCACTACATACATGGACAATAAATCGGATCTTGAATGTTGTATTGATGTAGGGACAGATACAAAAACACACTGCGAACAACAGTTTCCTGACGCATTGCGCCACAGTGTGTATAGATCAGTGTGCTTGATCAGTCAATCAATCAACCAATCAATCAATCCACCAATTAACCAATCAACCAATCAACCAATCAACCAATCAACCAATCAACCAATTAACCAATCATGAACTGTATCTTATCTGATCCGCCCCCCAGCTCTGAGACACAAGGGCTACACCACCCTGCAGGAGGAGGCCCTGAAGGTGTTCAACTCGCTGCAGCACCTGGAGGGCGTGGCCGACCCCGTGCCCATCATCCAGGGCGTGCTGCGGACGGGCCAGGAGCTCAAGCCCCTGCGGGACGAGCTCTACTGCCAGCTGGTGAAGCAGACCACGCGGCCCCCCCAGCCCGGCAGCCCCGGGAACCTGTGCAGCTGGAGGATCCTGGCCTGCATGTGCTGCACCTTCGTACCCTCGCGCTCCGTCCTCCGCTACCTCAAGTTCCACTTCAAGAGGTGAGGACCTCCGCGTCTGCTCCTTTGTTCTGAGTCAGGAAAGGATTCATCTCTCCTCATGGTCCCTCTCTCTCTCTCTCCCCCTCCCTCTCTCTCTCTCTCTCTCTCTGTCTCCCCCCCCCTCTCACTGTCTCCACCCCCTCCCTCTCTCTCTCTCTCTGTCTGTCTCCCCCCCCCTCTCTCTCTCTCCACCCCCTCTCTCTTTCTCTCTCCCTCTCTCTCTCTGTCTGCCCCCCTCTCTCTCTCTCTCCCTCTCTCTCTCTATCTCTCTCTCTCTCCCTCTCTCTCTCTATCTCTCTCTCCCTCTCTCTCTTTCTCTCTCTCTCTGTCTGTCTCTCTCTCTCTCCCTCTCTTTCTTTCTCTCTCTCTCTGTCACTCTTCCTCTCTCTCTCTTTCTCTCTCTCTCTGTCACTCTCCCTCTCTCTCTCCTTCTCTCTCTCTCTGTCTGTCTCTCTCTCTGCTCACAAACGGTAAAAAATAACGACAAGGAATGTCTAACCATGGTCGGTGTGTGTGTGTGTGTGTGTCCACCCTCCCCAGGACGCGGGAGCTCTTCCCCGGTACGGAGATGGAGCGCTGCGCCTCCTTCTCCCTGGAGGCCCTGCGGAGGACGCGCCCCCGTGAGCACGTGCCGTCCCAGGAGGAGGTCCGCGCCATCGTGGCCCGCCAGGACATGACCACCACGGTGTACTGCCACGGAGGAGGATCCTGCAAGATCACCATCAACTCCCACACCACGGCCGGAGAGGTGGGCGGGGCGGGGGGAGGGCGCAGGGGGCAGCGCAGGGGGCGGGGGGAGTCCGGAGGGGGCGGGGTCATGCAACACATCAGTACTAGGGCTGGGTATCGATACTGATTTCCAAAAATGAATGACTGAATGAATGAATCATTGAATGAATGAATGAACTATTCATTCCTTCATTTATTCATTCATTCATTAAATAAAAGATCAATTTTGGGATTCATGAATCGATTCAGAATCATTTGATTCAGAATCGATTCAGAATCGATGAATTGATTTTTTAAAGCCAGCCCTATTGTTGACGCGGTCGCGGTGTACCGCCCTGCTATCCAATAGTCATAGTTCGGTTGAAAACGGATTGAGCATAGACAGCAACACTGATACCTCATTCTAACTCTCTCATTCTGTGTGTGTGTGTGTGTGTGTGTGTGTGTGTGTGTGTGTGTGTGTGTGTGTGTGTGTGTGTGTGTGACCCAGGTGGTGGAGAAGCTGATCAGAGGCCTGGCTATGGAGGACAGCAGGAACATGTTTGCCCTGTTCGAGCACAACGACACCACTGACAAAGCCATCGAGAACCGCACCGTGGTGGCCGACATCCTCGCCAAGTTTGAAAAGTAAGTGTGTGTGTGCGTGAGTGTGTGTGTGTGTGTGTGTGAACTTGCTTGGGCATTCTTGAATACACTCTTAACACAGTTTGTCCCATCTGAAGGCTCTCTGCCAGTCAAGAAGAGCAGAACACTGGCTGGAAGTTCTACTTCAAACTCTACTGCTTCCTGGACACTGACAACGTTCCCAGGGACAGCGTTGAGTTTGCCTTCATGTTTGAGCAGGTATAAACTTCAATCATCATCCTCACATTTAAAATACATGTGTTTCCTACCATTGCAATGGTCGGTGGCTGGAATGATTACCTCCACCCCAGGGCAAAGCCCCGCAGGGCGGAAGGTAATGTTTTCGCCCCTGTCTGTGTGTGTGTCTGTAGGCAGACAGGATTAAACAAAAACTACCGGCCCGATATGCATGAAACTTGGTGGAGGGGTGCAGCATGGGTCAAGGAGCTCACCATTCAATTTTGACCATGATTCATTCATAGGTGGCTCTACAGTACCCATATTACTTTAACTTCAGTGTAGTGGGGGATTTAGGTTTCAGTTTTCTCATAGGTTTCTTGTCGCCACTTGCAATACCGAGCTTTGCCACTACGGCAAAAACTGGCTGTTCCTGGCCATGGAGGCTTGCTTCATGCGCCACTTAACAACGTTCATTGGATGAATGGGCCGCCATCTTTGCATGCCTTATCCACTCCTTCCCCCTCGTTTCTCCTACATTCATTCACACTACATCTCTTTCGCTCCACCTCTCTTCCTTCCTTCTCTCTCTCACCCTCTCTCTCTCTTTCTCTCCTCCAGGCCCATGAGGCAGTCATTAGAGGCCAGTACCCAGCCCCAGAGGAGACTCTCCAGTTCCTGGCTGCCCTGAGACTACAATACCTCCTCGGGGACTACAACTCCCAGTCCGCCGTGCCTGAGATGTCTCAGATGTTCCCCATGGCCCGGCTGCGCGCCCGCATCCAAAACTCGGCGAAGACCTTCGCGCCGGGCACGGGCTCTGTGGCGGAACGCTCCGGAACCGCGGAGAAGAAGCGCTCCAGCTTCCTGGAGGGGACGCTGAGGAGGAGCTTCCGCAGCGGGTCGCTGAGTCGGCAGAAGCTGGAGGAGGAGAACACGCTGGAGGGGTGGATGAGGGAGGAGATCGCCGCGGCCCGGGCCAGCCTGCTGGACAAGTGGAAGAAGCTGCAGGGGATGAGCCAGGAGCAGGCGATGGTCAAATACATGGCCCTGGTCAAAGAGTGGCCCGGCTACGGCTCCACACTCTTCAACGTGGAGGTGAGAGTTCTGTCCGTCCCATCCACTACCCTGATTCTGTGGTGAGGGAAAAAACGCTTTTAATATGACATTTGTCATGGGGGCCTTTCATATTCTGGTCCTCAGTGGGTATGAGGTAAATGTTTCAAGAAGATTTCCTGATCATTGACCTGGAACCGCAACACATGCATACATCCCCTCTTCCTGTGTCCTGTTGTCCAGTGTCGGGACGGAAGCTTCCCTCTGGAGCTGTGGCTGGGAGTGAGCAAGGAGGCCATCTCGGTCTACAAGCGCGGCGAGCCCTGGCCCCTGGAGGTGTTCCCCTACGAGCTCATCCTCTCCTTCGGGGCCCCGCTGGCAAACGCCTACAAGATGACCGTGGAGGGCCGCGAACTGCTGTTTGAAACCAGTCTGGTATGTAGATGCTGAGAATCCCTCCGTTTTGGGAATGTTTAGTATCCAGTCACGTAGAAAATGTAACAGTATTTAGACGTCATTCACTCCTGAGTTAGAGGGCTTTCCCGCCATTTGGTAACACAGGCTGAGAAAACATCTGATTTGATGGCTTTTATACACAGTCGCAATGTGTTATGAATGGAGCTTGTATTGTGGGGTCTGTGGTTGAATGCGCATCATTGAGAGTGTCCACGTCTCTTAGCTGAGACAGTAAGAACCGTCAAGTCCTGACCCTTGTCTGCTCTGTCCCCTAGGTTATGGACATCGCCAAGCTGATGAAAGCTTACATCAGCATGATCGTCAAGAAACGTTACAGCAACTCCCAGTCCGTCAGCAGCCACGGCAGCCAATGCAGTGCCTGGTGAGGCCTTTGCCCCCTGACCTATTCAACCTTTAACCTTTGGTCACCCGCCGACGGCCTGGAGAGGTCGAGAGCGGCCAGCGATCGCCCTGCCAAGACAGCCAGCCTCGTTTTGGAGAAATGCTTTGGGACTCTTTGGGCTGGACAAGGAAACGCATATAACACAGCTCTTACTGTAGCGCTAACCAGCTTGCACTGTCTTTCTGATGCCGTGCTAACGCTTCGTTACGGGGAAGGCGTCCCATTCGATGTCACCGAGGCAGTTCCTGTACGTGTTGAGGAAGGTGAGCAGACAGTCAGAATGTAAAAAGGCAGCATGGATGGAGAGACCACAGGAGACCGCTGTTGTATTTGAACGGGTCAAGCTTCATTTAGACCCACTCCTTTGCCTAGGAAAACTCTGGGACTGCTAACTGGTGATCCTTACTATCTTTGGCGTTACCAAAATATGTAAATATATTCAACTCAGTAGTCAAAAGCATTTCAAGTTCTGTCTTTGAATGCGATGGCGTGTTTGTTTGAAGAGGACTTTGCCAGAGACATCGATGTCACACAAGTGCCTGGTTATGAAAACGAACGCAAACCTTTGCTAGAGCAACTTCATACGCTGTTGTACTTCTGGAAAAATAAATATTAAGACAGTAAGAACGGTTCCAGGTTCGTGACACTCTTTGGCAAAGTTGTAGTAGATTCAGAAGGTGCTTTATGTATTTCACTCAACCGACGGTCTTGTAACGCTCCTGCAACGTCGTTTCAACGACCCACAGCATTTCACTGAGCTCCGCGGGCGGCAGCTCCTCCCAAAGATACGCAGGACTTCTCTAACGCCGTGCCTTCATGTATATTGTGTACACTTGTTCTTTTTGACCTGTTTTGACTCTTAAATGTGCAATGTTATATATATATTATATATATATGAATATAATCAAGTGTCTGTATATTTGATAAATCTCTGCTTTCTCTTTCCTGGATTATGACTACACAGCGATACTGACGAGATAACCTTGTTATTCTCCTCCCAAGTCAGTTTCAAAGCTGACGTTGGAAGTAACATCAGCGATATACAATACTGCTCTCGATGTATGTTTTTTATTCCATTTGTATTAGCTGTGTGATGTATTAAAAATAATGTTTCTAACAATAAATGCATCCATATTTATTGGAGATGTGAGTTTTTGTCTGGGGCGTATACGGATCAGAGCTAAAGAGTGAACATTAACTGCTACTGTGAAGAGAGACATCCACTCTCACTTCACAACCCGGCCCAAAAACAACCCCTAGCTCATATCCTTCTTACAGCCGGCTCTAACTGAACTATGGCTGTCATGTCAGGGAAGGTTGAGGGAGGTGGTGAATCTGACACACTCCTACCTTCTAACCAGGTCCAGTGGATGCCCCACTGTCGCCTGCAGACCACCCTGAGTTTGATAAATACCCCTGTGTCAGCTGTGGATGTCGTAGCATTTAGTTAACACACACACACACGTACACACAGACATACACCAGCCCACGTCCGGCTTTAGGCCTGGGCCATAGCAAACACACACCAGTATTTGCCATGTCTCTCCACAACTCCTCCACAAACTCCTGCAGAGCTGGATGCTGATGTCACATGCTGTGACTTCTGGGGGGGCATTATAACTATTATAACTTGGGGAGTATTATAACTATTATAATTATTATCATAAATATGCTAAACTTCCCCTATATCTTAACTGACAGTCCGCTCTGTACATTGTTATGGAGGCCCGGTATGATGATGATGGTGTTAGGGGGCGGGCTCGGAGCACGTCACCAGCGCTCTCCGTGCGCTCCGACCTGCCGTCTACCTCAGCGCGCTCCACTAGGGCGTTGGCTAGGCAACGGCACACCTGGGCTCAATCCCCAATCAGCACACCTGAGACTGACGAGCAGCAACCCCTACAAAAGCCTCGTTGACCAGCCTGCCGGTGCCAGAACGTGGCCACCTACCCGGTTTGTCTCCAGCCTTTTTTCTTGCCTGATCATTTTCCCGGCGTGTTTTGTGTCTCATCCTCGTCTGTGTTGTTTTCCTAAGGACCCCCAGCTCATATGTCTCCTCTCGTCTCTCCCCGGAATCCCAGCCCCTCCCGTGCCTACCTGGAGCCCCTGCCCCTCCCATGCCTACCTGAAACCCCTGCCCCTCCCGTGCCTACCTGGAACCCCTGCCCCTCCCGTGCCTACCTGAAACCCCTGCCCCTCCCGTGCCTACCTGGAACCCCTGCCCCTCCCATGCCTACCTGGAACCCCTCAGACCGAACCCCTGAACTTGACCCTCGCTCTGCTCACGGACCTCTTTGGATCACGGACATTGTTCTGATGCCTGAGCACATAGTCCAACGCCCCACCGTTCATATTTGATTAGATTTATTGATTTGCTGAGGGACACCGCAGGTTAATGAACAATCACTATAGGATTACAGAGCAATGCAGATAGCAAATTGAAACTATCCAGGTTGTAGCCAGAAGCTAATTTCCACCTGTTGTCCCTGGGAAGATGTTCCCTAAAAATAAGAATACAAAACTAAAAACATACATCAAGATACAGAAAAATCTAAATACAGTGGCAATATACGATACAATACAATAGTAATACATAATATACATACTGCACCACGCCTGGTTACTCACATCTACTCACAGCCTAACACTGCACCCACACATCATTACGTGCAATGTCCTTCTGTATAGTTGCTCGCTGGCTTTTCACCAGTGCCTCAAACATCCTTTCTGAGCGAGGGACCACATCAGCTGTCAGTGGCCTACTGTTGTGTCACTAGGCACACCTTGCACCAAAAATACAACTTCTCCATTTCCAACATACATTTCCTTCTTTCTCTTCCTCCCTCAAGTCGTTCTACTAACATTCTCTTGTTCTTTGCAGAACATTTAAAACAAAATGCAGGAAAAATAAAATACAGGAATAAAAGTTACAGTGCAGTGTATGAATAAATAATTAATTGATCTAATAAAAAGCGGCAGCAAAAAGAAGTCTTCAATAATAAAATTAAAGATAAATACAATCATTAAAACACTTGTTCTAAACGTGTCCTCCTGTACCAGTGGTATTGTGGTTGCAGTCTTCCTGCGTGGTTCCTAAAGTGTTTTTTTGTCTTCCTGCGCAGTTCCCAAAGCTCAATACACCAACATGTGTGCTACAAAAGTCAACTATACAGTAAATTATACTATAGACTTAAGTATTATAAAATATAAATATTATCTCCACTCATGACACTGAAGCAGCAAACCCTAGAGCTGCTCTGAAAGCATCTCTAATATGAGACACAGTACACACACACACACACACACACACACACAGCTACCACTTTGTCATGTCCGCCTGCTCCTAACACACAGCCTGCTGCTCCTAACAGTCAATCATGAGGCTGTAACTCTACGCATGACACATGGTCAAGAGGTTGTTGTTCCACTAAACGTGAGAATGTAGCCTGGTCCCAGCCCCTGAATAGCACTCCCATTTCAGGGCGTGGAAAGGCTCTCGTTCAGGGTGGTTTCTCAGGTGGAATTCCAACCAGGCCAATCAGCATCCTTTGAATGTGATGACGGAGTTAAACTGTGCAATGTGGTTGGTCAGGGCAGTGGTCTTTAAACTCTTTTCGATAATGTACCCCCTTTGAAATATTGTGTCAGCCAAGTACCCCTAAAAGCCTTTAAAGAGGAACACTACAGCACCATCAGTGTAATGTGTAATGTTATCAGTGAAATGAAATTTAGGCTAACATTTGACATTGGACACATTTTTTTCTAGCATAATCTGGGCCAATACAACAGCAGCTGGAAGTAACAGGCCTTTGTCATAGAAATTATAGTTTCATCATCTCCTTTTGTAATTCACCACCTCCCTCAACTTTTCACATAGTTGTGCTAACCTAATTCATGACAGGATGACCTCCAGGAGGTCCACACACCTAGAAATCTGTCTACTCCAGAATAACCATCCTTTGTCCCTTTGTCTCCAAGAAATTACCGCCTTTTCTCATGTCACGTGTCTGTATTCTCGACCACGCCTGCCATTTCATATGACGTACAATGGGTAAGCCAATCACATCCTCAAAGCGCCATACCTGTGTTTTGCTTGAATATAAAGGCCGCGCTGACCAAGAGGCGGCACTTCTTTGGGATACCACTCATGTGCGTCGTCTGGAAGTCCTTGCGCTCGTATGTTTTCTCAATAAACCAGACTTAACCTGTTTGAGCGAATCTTGGTAAATCCTTTTGGACTAGATCAGTTAAAATCCATTACACCTTCAGCTGTGGTGAAGGGCTTTCTGGCTTTAGCTACAAGCAAAGACACCGCATAGAAGCCTCAAGCGCTTTAGCTGATGTTGTGGAGACTATTGAATACAAAATGTGGTTTATCCAACTTACATTAAAAAATACATTTAAATCTTTTTAGTGAACCTATTATAGTATATACAAAAATGTAATTAACATTTTTTAAGTGTCTCACGTACCCCCTGCGGGGCTCCAGGGTACCCCTGCGTCCCCCCATGTGAGAACCACTGGGTCAGGGGGTGAAATCATCACTGAGGACGCCCTCTTCTGCAACGCCCATCTCAGAAAACGCACTTTCAGACTGAGTAACCAAGTTAAGTGAAATGTCAGTCTGGGTGTCAGGCTGATTAGAATGGGCAGCGTGTGATCCTAAGGGACTGTGACCGTGGTGTCATGGTTGGTGCCAGACCTGGTGGTTCTAGTGTCTGAGACGTGGTGGTTCTAGTGTCTGAGACGTGGTGGTTCTAGCGTCTCAGACGTGCTGGTTCTAGCGTCTCTGACGTGGTGGTTCTAGCGTCTCAGATGTGGTGGTTCTAGCGTCTCAGACGTGGTGGTTCTAGTGTCTCAGACGTGGTGGTTCTAGCGTCTCAGACGTGGTGGTTCTAGTGTCTGAGACGTGGTGGTTCTAGTGTCTCAGATGTGGTGGTTCTAGCGTCTCAGACGTGGTGGTTCTAGCATCTCAGACGTGGTGGTTCTAGTGTCTCTGACGTGGTGGTTCTAGCGTCTCAGATGTGGTGGTTCTAGCGTCTCAGACGTGGTGGTTCTAGCGTCTCAGACGTGGTGGTTCTAGCGTCTCAGACGTGGTGGTTCTAGTGTCTCAGACCTGGTGGTTCTAGCGTCTCAGACGTGGTGGTTCTAGCGTCTCAGACGTGGTGGTTCTAGTGTCTCAGAGGTGGTGGTTCTAGCGTCTCAGACGTGGTGGTTCTAGCGTCTCAGACGTGGTGGTTCTAGCGTCTCAGACGTGGTGGTTCTAGCGTCTCAGATGTGGTGGTTCTAGCGTCTCAGACGTGGTGGTTCTAGCGTCTCAGATGTGGTGGTTCTAGCGTCTCAGACGTGGTGGTTCTAGCATCTCAGACGTGGTGGTTCTAGCGTCTCAGACGTGGTGGTTCTAGCGTTTCAGAAACACCTGCTGTCCTCCTCGTCTTCTCACGCTCGCCAGTCTCCATCCTGGCCAATCCCACGCTGATCCTTCACTTCCCTCTGTCCCCCCCAGCAGAGCACTACAAGAGTCAACTCCTGAGGAGGAGTCCTAGGGGGATGAGTCCTGTGGAGGAGTCCTATGGGGATGAGTCTTATGGATGAGTCCTTGTGAACAGACCCAGGCCAGCCTCCAGACAGTCCTCTAGCTCAGGGGGACCAGCCTCTCTGATACCCTGGCTATGGTCACAGGGTTGACTGGGGTCAAGGGTCACAGGGTCCTCCCGCCCTCTCCTCCTCCACCGTTTGTAAACTGACATCCTCTCCTCCTGCCCCTGTGTTCCTGGGGCTCGTAGTTCTTCTGGGATTTGTAGTTCTGCAGGTGATATGGCTGCAGGCACACACAGAACCTATGGGAGAATCAAGTCCTTTAACAAAATATGAACAATATATAATTCACCAGGGATTCATGACCACGCAATGGGCAAGGTTGTTTAACAGAAAACACACCTCTGTATTCGCTTGAGATTCTCCTCCATCTCCTGATTAGCTAGCTCCACCAGGAAGTGGATGTAATCAGTGTGCGAAATACCCGTCAATATTCGGGGGGGTCCCCATCTCACGTTTGTTGCGCAGTACCGGTCGAAAATGTCTTTCTCAATATGCAGTAGGCCTATAACATTACAATATTTCATGGATGCAAGCCAAGACAATCAGTCTATAGCCTACATGACAGCACACACACATGCGCACACACACACACACACACACCCGTCACCAGGGCTCAGTGCTAGGGTGGGCCAATGAACTGCAATGGGGGGCACAATTATTACTAACTATTTTTGATAATCCGATATGCTATAGTATTCGTAATGCAACCCTGACATGCATAGGAGGTTGCACTGGCTAAAGTTATTTTATAACAAGGAGAGGCCAAGTTGTGCATTACAATGCAGACACGACAACAATTGGCACCAATCCGGCGCACTTACAAGAGTGAGTTTCTAGTAGAGTGAACCGGTGGGAATGCCTTCGGAATGCTGCACCATACATTCCTGTGGCACATTCTTGCCCAAGGGCACACACGTCAGCCAATCACACGTCAGCCAATCACACGTTAGCCAAACACACGTCAGCCAATCACACGTCAGCCACACAGGAGCTTGAGACACACGGCAGATCTACAGGTTCATCATGAAACCTTCACACACACTCTCTCACACACACACACACACACACACACACACACACACACACACACACACACATACAAAATTATTAAACAATCCATTATCTTGGGTCTTACATGAGGCTTCTATGAGAACTACTTGAGAGTCTTTGTCTTCATACAGCCATTTTCAATGGGGGGCCAGAAACACCTCCAGTTGTTATATAGGTACAAATATGTTGTTTTAGGTCGGCTTCAGGTTTCTACAGTACTTTCTCTTTGCTGCTTGACTCCTCTGGACACTCTGCTTGTCAGCATTCCTTGGTTTTGGTGTTGGGTAAAGAGTCCAGCCATATCATTCATGTTTCACTTCTACTTCTCTGTGTAGAATCAGGTCTTCAGTGTTTAATTGTGTGGTGGGTTTTCACCATGTTGGCAAGTGGTAATTTAATACAAACGACGCTAGGCAGGGAGTGTAGCATGCTTCACTTTGGGTTTAGTATTTTGTTCAGCACTCTGTGAAAAAACCTGTGAAACGCTGTGAAGATTATTCATGATTGACTGTTTGAATGATGCAGGGGTATCATTTGATTGGTTTATGATTGACAGTTTGAATGATACAGGGGTAATATATATGGCTCAACTTTGATGACCTCTGACCTGTATGGTACAGGGTCCTGGCCCAACAAACACAGAAATTATATTTCATAAACAGTACACTGTACTCACACACAAAAACACACTGTCATAGAAATTGTAGTTTCACCACCTCACCACCTCCCTCAACCTTTCACATAGCTGTGCTAATCTAAATTATGACAGGATGACCTCCAGGAGGTCAACACACCTAGACGTTGTCTACTCCAGAATAACCATCCTTTGTCCCATTGTCCCTGCAAGAATTATCGCCTTTTCTCATGTCACGTGTCTGTATTCTCGACCACTGTTGATGATGTCTGCCATTTAATATGACGTGTACAATGGTTTAGCCAATCACATCCCTGGAAGCGTCATACCTGTGTATTGCTTGAATATAAGGCCGCGCAAGACCAGACTGCGACACTTCTGTTGGATGAACCACTCACGTGCGTTTCCTCTGAAGTCCTTGTGCTCGTATATTTTCTCAATAAACCAGACTTAACCTCTTTGAGCGAATCTTGGCAAATCCTTTTTGACTAGATCAGATAAAAAATCTTCTACAACACACACACACATGCACACACACAGACACATGCATGCACACTGTGATAGTAATATAACTGATCTAGTCAAAAGGATTTACCAAGATTCGCTCAAAAGGTTAAGTCTGGTTTATTGTGAAAAGCATACGAGCGCAAGGACTTCCTGAAAACGCAACAAGGGTGGTTTAGTCAGCGAAGTGAGCCTTCAGCCTCTTGGGCTCACTTTTATTCAAGCAAAACACAGGTATGGTGCTTCCAGGATGTGATTGGCTAATCTATTGTACGTCATATGAAATGGCAGGCGTGGCCAAGAGTACAGACATGTGACATGAGAAAAAGGGCGGCAATTGGGGACAAAGGATGGCAAAGGATGGTTATTCTATTGTAGACAGATGGCCTTCTGGAAGCCATTTTGTATGTTAGCACAGCTATGTGAAGAATTGGGGGAGGTGATGAATTACAAAAGGAGTGAGAGGACAAAGGTTTAAGGTGTTTGGATGTAAATTCCTGAACAATACACACACACACACACACACACACACACTAAGAGCAGTTGATGTAGCTCTCAGTTATACTGTACACAGCTTCCCTTAGTAACTGGTGATGAAAACAGTCTGGAGCATTTCTATTGGTTCATTTTTATGGTTTCAATATTTAGGGATTCTCCAGACTGGTTTGTCTGGACAGGTTGGTTTCCTTAGATTATCACCCCAGCAGTTTCTTAAAGACTTGCTGTAGGTCAGAGGAAAGCTACTTTGCCACAGTCATTGGCCGGGTTTCCCGATAAAGAACCTCCTTAAGGAACCCTTAAGACGTACTTTGGAGTTAAGTGTTAAGTTAAGTTAAGTGCTTCTTAACGTGTTCGGGAAACCCGAACATTGTTGTTTCCAGGGGGGAAAACATTTGAAATAATTCATCAAATAATTCAGAAAAAAAAGGATGGCAGCGTGTTTCCAAACAGACGTACAAACCTCCCTCTTTCAGTCTCTCTCTCTCTCTCTCTCTCTCTCTCTCTCTCTCTCTCAAATTCAAATTCAAATTCAAATAAGCTTTATTGGCACAATAGTTGAAAAGAACCCACATTGCCAAAGCAGTACATAAAATCAACATTCAGAAAATCAACATTCAGATTATGTATAAATAAATAAATCAAAAGTGAGTGTGAGGGTGTGTTATCTCTGACAGTGAGGGGTCTGGGTTGCTGCGTGTTCAGCTCCCGTACCCAGACCCAGCCCCGCGGAGTGAGTATCAGTGATTATGTGATAGTAATTAGTTAGATAGTATAGTATACTAATATAGTATAAAAACATAACATACGCAACAAAACATGAAGCTATATCACAATACAATCAAAAGCATTTAACAACAGTTCAATTTATAAAAAATAACAAGGGGAGCTGGCAATATCCTTCAGATGTAATCACTCTGAGATGTTTGCTATACAGTAGAACTTGTTTACCTTAATGTATGGAGACAGTCAACATATTTAGCAGCTAATAATGCACACTGACTTTTCTCTCCACATAAATATGTCAGTTTCTCAGGATCAGGGAGGTGAATAAACTCAGGATATATATTATTTATTTGATCAAAGAAAATCTCTCTTAAATGTTTATATTTCTCACATTATAATAAGAAGTGAGATTGTGTTTCAACATCTCCCTGATGACAAAGTGAACACAGCCTGGCCTCCTTGGGTAGCCAGTACTGCCTGCGGTGGCCTGGTTCTATGGCCAGGCTGTGTCCCCTCAGTCTGGACCTGGTTCTATGGCCAGGCTGTGTCCCCTCAGTCTGGACCTGGTTCTATGGCCAGGCTGTGTCCCCTCAGTCTGGACCCTGGTTCTATGGCCAGGCTGTGTCCCCTCAGTCTGGACCCTGGTTCTATGGCCAGGCTGTGTCCGCTCAGTCTGGACCTGGTCAACGTTTTCCACAGTCTTCTATCAGTCACTGCAGTCAAGTATCCTGCTACCGTGTACTCTCTGTTTAGGGTCAAATAGAAATCTAACTTACTTTGTGATTTGGTGGTTTCATGCCAATATTTGATATCCTTTTCTTTTTGTTTTCAGATGATTTGGTTGGGCCAGGTTGATTGGTGTTCGTCCTGAGGCCCTGGTATTTGTGGGCAGAGTTTCAGGATCAACTAGGGCTCTTCTCCAGATTTTGGGGATCTTGAGTTGTCGTAAGCAGGAAGAGAGGAACGCTCTTAACCAGGACTTCAAGAAAGGCGCGGCATGGAGTATAAGCTCCGGGCTTACATGCTGGAGGGCAGCAGCAAACTCCTCTGGTGTGAATTCACCAGAGATGTTACCACCGCTAGGAGTTGTGTCCTTCCAGAGGTCAGACACTTCTTTAGCCACGAGACGTGACGATCCGCGGTCTTTGCCCTCAGGTGTCCCACTTTTCACAAATTGTGATGCGATTTTGTTTGCAAAGATGGGGCAGTGATGGGGGGAGTGTCTGGACCTACCAGTGAGGTTGTTAAGGATGCTCCATGCCTTGCGGCTGGAGTGTGAGAAGTCGATGGAGTTAATGGCCTCCTCCCAGCGCTCTTGTCTCCTTCGGCTGAGTCTAGGCAGCAGGGCTGAGGCAAGTCTGTCTGACTCAGCTCCTGGGGGGGCCCGGAGGAAGGCACAGTAGAGACTCTCACGCTCCTCATCCCAACACGGTTTGTAGCTATTGCGACGTCCGCGTGGGATGGATTCTTGGCCTCTTTCACCAGTATGCTGCAGAGTTCCCGGTACGCCTCGTCCACGTTGTTGGTGTTAGGTGGTGGGAGGCACCTTGTGGATCTATGGGTAAGGAGGCGGTAGCGTTTCCAGTTGGCCTTTCAGAAGTTCCATCGCTTCACCGGTTCGCTCGGGACGAGGTCCACGAGTTTAGGCATGGTTATCAGCGATGGTCGATGTTGGGACCACAGGAACTTTCCTAGCACGCGTCTATCAGGGAGCCGGTTATCAACGCCGACGCTCGCAAATGCCAAGTCAGGATTGGTCCCAGTTTTCCAGCGACCTGAGACAAAGCTGGCTGCGCCCTTGGGATCGTACAACAGGGCCAGGCTGTTGGCAGACTTTGCTTCGCTTACTGTGGTTAATCGCAGCTACTGACCATGAGAAGGTGTCTGCCTCGCCACGAATGAACTATTCATTCATTCATTCATTCATTCATTCATTCATTCACACAAACAGATTATATATAAAGCTTCCCTCTCCCCATCTCTCTCTCTCTCTCTCTCTCTCTCTCTCTAGTGTTGAATTCAACCATGGATGCACAGAGAGAACCACAACATGGCCATTCAAAATCCCCAAAAAGACAGATTACTAAATGTACTACATGAATTGCAAAACACTATAACATAAAGTAATTGTGAGTAAAATAAATTATTGGCTTAATATTATTTGATTTTTTTAAAGTATTACAATCGGACCGACTGGCTTTAAAAAAAAATGTTGAGGATGTTTCTAATAGTGGCTCAAAGTGATCATGACAGCTGGCCATCAGTGAAATGTTGTGAAAATATTTACAATTCACAAATGTCACAAAAAATAACACAGTGAATACAGTAAATACATACCATAAAATTACTTTTGACCACTGGTATAGATATATTCTTGTATGTAAAATAACATCTCATAAACATGAAACAACAACAACAACATGTCCACTTCCCCAAAGTGTTAAAATGATTAAACAATTCATTGCCTTTTGGCTGACATGAGTTTTCTATGAGAACGACTTGACAGTCTGTGTCTTTATACAGTCATTTTCAATGTGGGGCCAAAAACGCCTCCAGTTGTTGTATAGGTACAAATATGTTGTTTTAGGTCAGCTTCAGGTTTCTACAGTACTTTCTCTTTGCTGCTTGACTCCTCTGGACACTCTGCTGGTCAGCATTCCTTGGTTTTGGTGTTGGGTAAAGAGTTCAGCCATATCATTCATGATTCACTTCTCTGTGTGCAATATAATCATGTCTTCAGTTTTTAATTGTGTGGTGTCCATGGTCACCATGTTGGCAAGCGGTCATTTAATACAAACGACGCTAGGCAGGGAGTGTAGCATGCTTCACTTTTGGTTTAGTATCTTTTTGGGAAAGGCTGTGAAAATGATGTATGATTGACTGTTTAAATAATGCAGGGATATAATTTGATAGATTTATGATTGATGGTTTGAATGATTCAGGGATATAATTTGATAGATTTATGATTGATGGTTTGAATGATTCAGGGATATCATTTGATAGATTTATGATTGACGGTTTGAATGATTCAGGGATATTATTTGATAGATTTATGATTGATGGTTTGAATGATGCAGGGGTATCATTGTGTCCTGTGTAACGTGTGGTCTGACCTTTGATGACCTCTAACCTGGACGGTGAAGTGTCCTGGTTCAACAAACACATAGAAATTATATTTCATATACAGTATACTAACACACACACACACACACACAATAGGAGGAGTTGATGTAGCTCTCAGTTATATACAGCTTCTCTTAGTAACTGGTGATGCAAAGAGTCTGAAGCATTTCTGACGATATTCTTCTGTCCAAAGTCGCTCCATAGTTTTATGGTTTCAATATTTAGGGACTTCTCCAGACTGGTTTGTCTGGACAGGTTGGTTTCCGGGTACAAAAAATGAAATAATTCATCAAATAATTCAGAACCGAACACTAAAGGAATGCAGCTTGTTTCCAGGTTAGCTTCAGTGTGATGGATGTGAAAACATGTTGCTTTTTCTCTGCCAGCCGGCCTGCCTGTGTGTCTGTCTGTTTGTCTACCTGTAAAGTCTTCCTGCCTATATAGGAGCTGGATAAGTGGGTGGAGGGGCATTGAGGTGCACTTAAGCTGTAATGACCCCTAAGCCCAATGATGGTGCTACATATCCTCCTGCCCACCCCTTATGCCCCAGCCACAGTGCACACTTGTTCTGCTCCTGTCTTGTGTGATCAGAATCACCTCACCTAGCAACAGATGACATGGTAAGAACAACTCTCACATAAAATCTGCCATTGGCTGATGAGAGATTAGTGAAGTGAAATTGGAGTTGTGGGACTTTCCAGACCTCATGTCTTTCAGTGGAGGGGAAGCTGGAGGTAAACACCCTGCTGTAGCAGCACTGACCGGCCCTGAGATGAGGAACAGGACAGACCACAGAACATGGAACAGACCTCTGTCATATCATCACACAGTACAGAAACTCACACCATGGTCCAGGTTGAAGAATAGAGAAATTAACATTTATAAATCTAAATATCAGTCATTTTGAAGAGATACAGACAGATAAAGCTAAGTTGTTTTTATTTAAATTCAACTCTCTTTCTAGACATGTTCAATGTTATTCATTCACTCAGGGGGTGGTTGGGTTTCTAAGTACAGTAGTGTTTGACCAGGTACGCATATTACCATCAGATGAAGAGTTTCCTGCACCTGAAGGCTGTTGTTATGCAGATGACTGGTTTAAACTGACTGTACAAATGACTGTAATATAAACTATAATAGTAGATATTATAGTATACTAATATAGTATAAAAACATAACATACGCAACAAAACATGAAGCTATATCACAATACAATCAAAAGCATTTAACAACAGTTCAATTTATAAAAAATAACAAGGGGAGCTGGCAATATCCTTCAGATGTAATCACTCTGAGATGTTTGCTATACAGTAGAACTTGTTTACCTTAATGTATGGAGACAGTCAACATATTTAGCAGCTAATAATGCACACTGACTTTTCTCTCCACATAAATATGTCAGTTTCTCAGGATCAGGGAGGTGAATAAACTCAGGATATATATTATTTATTTGATCAAAGAAAATCTCTCTTAAATGTTTATATTTCTCACATTATAATAAGAAGTGAGATTGTGTTTCAACATCTCCCTGATGACAAAGTGAACACAGCCTGGCCTCCTTGGGTAGCCAGTACTGCCTGCGGTGGCCTGGTTCTATGGCCAGGCTGTGTCCCCTCAGTCTGGACCTGGTTCTATGGCCAGGCTGTGTCCCCTCAGTCTGGACCTGGTTCTATGGCCAGGCTGTGTCCCCTCAGTCTGGACCCTGGTTCTATGGCCAGGCTGTGTCCCCTCAGTCTGGACCCTGGTTCTATGGCCAGGCTGTGTCCGCTCAGTCTGGACCTGGTCAACGTTTTCCACAGTCTTCTATCAGTCACTGCAGTCAAGTATCCTGCTACCGTGTACTCTCTGTTTAGGGTCAAATAGAAATCTAACTTACTTTGTGATTTGGTGGTTTCATGCCAATATTTGATATCCTTTTCTTTTTGTTTTCAGATGATTTGGTTGGGCCAGGTTGATTGGTGTTCGTCCTGAGGCCCTGGTATTTGTGGGCAGAGTTTCAGGATCAACTAGGGCTCTTCTCCAGATTTTGGGGATCTTGAGTTGTCGTAAGCAGGAAGAGAGGAACGCTCTTAACCAGGACTTCAAGAAAGGCGCGGCATGGAGTATAAGCTCCGGGCTTACATGCTGGAGGGCAGCAGCAAACTCCTCTGGTGTGAATTCACCAGAGATGTTACCACCGCTAGGAGTTGTGTCCTTCCAGAGGTCAGACACTTCTTTAGCCACGAGACGTGACGATCCGCGGTCTTTGCCCTCAGGTGTCCCACTTTTCACAAATTGTGATGCGATTTTGTTTGCAAAGATGGGGCAGTGATGGGGGGAGTGTCTGGACCTACCAGTGAGGTTGTTAAGGATGCTCCATGCCTTGCGGCTGGAGTGTGAGAAGTCGATGGAGTTAATGGCCTCCTCCCAGCGCTCTTGTCTCCTTCGGCTGAGTCTAGGCAGCAGGGCTGAGGCAAGTCTGTCTGACTCAGCTCCTGGGGGGGCCCGGAGGAAGGCACAGTAGAGACTCTCACGCTCCTCATCCCAACACGGTTTGTAGCTATTGCGACGTCCGCGTGGGATGGATTCTTGGCCTCTTTCACCAGTATGCTGCAGAGTTCCCGGTACGCCTCGTCCACGTTGTTGGTGTTAGGTGGTGGGAGGCACCTTGTGGATCTATGGGTAAGGAGGCGGTAGCGTTTCCAGTTGGCCTTTCAGAAGTTCCATCGCTTCACCGGTTCGCTCGGGACGAGGTCCACGAGTTTAGGCATGGTTATCAGCGATGGTCGATGTTGGGACCACAGGAACTTTCCTAGCACGCGTCTATCAGGGAGCCGGTTATCAACGCCGACGCTCGCAAATGCCAAGTCAGGATTGGTCCCAGTTTTCCAGCGACCTGAGACAAAGCTGGCTGCGCCCTTGGGATCGTACAACAGGGCCAGGCTGTTGGCAGACTTTGCTTCGCTTACTGTGGTTAATCGCAGCTACTGACCATGAGAAGGTGTCTGCCTCGCCACGAATGAACTATTCATTCATTCATTCACACAAACAGATTATATATAAAGCTTCCCTCTCCCCATCTCTCTCTCTCTCTCTCTCTCTCTCTCTCTCTCTCTCTAGTGTTGAATTCAACCATGGATGCACAGAGAGAACCACAACATGGCCATTCAAAATCCCCAAAAAGACAGATTACTAAATGTACTACATGAATTGCAAAACACTATAACATAAAGTAATTGTGAGTAAAATAAATTATTGGCTTAATATTATTTGATTTTTTTAAAGTATTACAATCGGACCGACTGGCTTTAAAAAAAAATGTTGAGGATGTTTCTAATAGTGGCTCAAAGTGATCATGACAGCTGGCCATCAGTGAAATGTTGTGAAAATATTTACAATTCACAAATGTCACAAAAAATAACACAGTGAATACAGTAAATACATACCATAAAATTACTTTTGACCACTGGTATAGATATATTCTTGTATGTAAAATAACATCTCATAAACATGAAACAACAACAACAACATGTCCACTTCCCCAAAGTGTTAAAATGATTAAACAATTCATTGCCTTTTGGCTGACATGAGTTTTCTATGAGAACGACTTGACAGTCTGTGTCTTTATACAGTCATTTTCAATGTGGGGCCAAAAACGCCTCCAGTTGTTGTATAGGTACAAATATGTTGTTTTAGGTCAGCTTCAGGTTTCTACAGTACTTTCTCTTTGCTGCTTGACTCCTCTGGACACTCTGCTGGTCAGCATTCCTTGGTTTTGGTGTTGGGTAAAGAGTTCAGCCATATCATTCATGATTCACTTCTCTGTGTGCAATATAATCATGTCTTCAGTTTTTAATTGTGTGGTGTCCATGGTCACCATGTTGGCAAGCGGTCATTTAATACAAACGACGCTAGGCAGGGAGTGTAGCATGCTTCACTTTTGGTTTAGTATCTTTTTGGGAAAGGCTGTGAAAATGATGTATGATTGACTGTTTAAATAATGCAGGGATATAATTTGATAGATTTATGATTGATGGTTTGAATGATTCAGGGATATAATTTGATAGATTTATGATTGATGGTTTGAATGATTCAGGGATATCATTTGATAGATTTATGATTGACGGTTTGAATGATTCAGGGATATTATTTGATAGATTTATGATTGATGGTTTGAATGATGCAGGGGTATCATTGTGTCCTGTGTAACGTGTGGTCTGACCTTTGATGACCTCTAACCTGGACGGTGAAGTGTCCTGGTTCAACAAACACATAGAAATTATATTTCATATACAGTATACTAACACACACACACACACACACAATAGGAGGAGTTGATGTAGCTCTCAGTTATATACAGCTTCTCTTAGTAACTGGTGATGCAAAGAGTCTGAAGCATTTCTGACGATATTCTTCTGTCCAAAGTCGCTCCATAGTTTTATGGTTTCAATATTTAGGGACTTCTCCAGACTGGTTTGTCTGGACAGGTTGGTTTCCGGGTACAAAAAATGAAATAATTCATCAAATAATTCAGAACCGAACACTAAAGGAATGCAGCTTGTTTCCAGGTTAGCTTCAGTGTGATGGATGTGAAAACATGTTGCTTTTTCTCTGCCAGCCGGCCTGCCTGTGTGTCTGTCTGTTTGTCTACCTGTAAAGTCTTCCTGCCTATATAGGAGCTGGATAAGTGGGTGGAGGGGCATTGAGGTGCACTTAAGCTGTAATGACCCCTAAGCCCAATGATGGTGCTACATATCCTCCTGCCCACCCCTTATGCCCCAGCCACAGTGCACACTTGTTCTGCTCCTGTCTTGTGTGATCAGAATCACCTCACCTAGCAACAGATGACATGGTAAGAACAACTCTCACATAAAATCTGCCATTGGCTGATGAGAGATTAGTGAAGTGAAAGTGGAGTTGTGGGACTTTCCAGACCTCATGTCTTTCAGTGGAGGGGAAGCTGGAGGTAAACACCCTGCTGTAGCAGCACTGACCGGCCCTGAGATGAGGAACAGGACAGACCACAGAACATGGAACAGACCTCTGTCATATCATCACACAGTACAGAAACTCACACCATGGTCCAGGTTGAAGAATAGAGAAATGAACATTTATAAATCTAAATATCAGTCATTTTGAAGAGATACAGACAGTTAAAGCCATTTCTGACCATTGAAATATTGTTTTTATTTAAATTCAACTCTCTTTCTGGACATGTTCAATGTTATTCATTCACTCAGGGGGTGGTTGGGTTTCTAAGTACAGTAGTGTTTGACCAGGTACGCATATAACCATCAGATGAAGAGTTTCCTGCACCTGAAGGCTGTTGTTATGCAGATGACTGTTTTAAACTGACTGTACAAATGACTGTAATATAAACTATAACTAGCCTACAGCTGGTTGGCTGATAAAGAAGGTTGGACACATGGCCAGAATTTAAAGACTTCCTGTAGGTTAGACGATAGGTACTTTGCCACAGTCATTGTTGTTTTCAGGGGGGAAAACATTAGACATAATTCATCAAATAATTCAGAAAAAAAGACTTAAAGGTGGGATAGGTAGTTTGCTTTTGGCTTTATTTGGTAAGATTGGCATAATATCCTTTCAGCTATCAGTAACAGAAGTGCTCTGAGAATAAACTTGGATCTCCGTGTTTACCGCTGCCTCTGTATTTTGGATTCAAAGAATGCACCGCACCCGAATGTATTGACCAATAAGGGTCTCTATCTCGTCACACCTACCAGTCATGTTTGGAGGGAGGGATTACATCATGATTGACAGGAGGAAGGGGCGGGTTCTTTTGAAAAAGATGACCAATCCGAGGCCTTGTTGACATCAAACTACCTACCCCACCTTTAAGGATTTTTGGTTGAGCTCCACAAGTCCTTTTTTCTGGGAAGGCGCGTCCTACTCTCCAATTGTCAAATAAAGATGTTTGTTTGCTGTATCATTTGATTGATTTATGATTGATTGTTTGAATGATACAGCCACATCATTTGATTGATTTATGACTGATTGTTTGAATGACTGCTGTGAGGTGACAGTACTAGGTACTGCGCCACCTGTTTGAATGATTGACTGTTTTGAATGAGGCAGGGGTATCATGTGATTGATTTATGATTGACTGAATGATACGGGTGTATCATTGTGTTCTGTGTAACGTGTAGGCTGACCTTTGATGCCCTCAGTACAGGTCCTAGCTAACCAAACACACGGAAATAATATTTTATATACTGTAACACTGTACACTGACGCACGCACAGACACACATCTTCTGGTAGCTCCAGAATACATGTTCATGATCAGCTTCCATACGCCCACATACCCTCCAGAATAGTTGTTGTATAGATAGAAGCCTTCCTCTAAACTTTGTTGCTCTAAAAAATCTGAAGATATTCTTCTGTCTTAAGTCGCTCCATAGTTTTATGGTTTCAATGTTTAGGGACTTCTCCAGACTGGTTTGTCTGGACAGCCTGGTTTCTGTGATACAGGATCAGTGAGATTCTCACCCCAACAGTTGATGTAAGTGGATAGGAACGTAGCCATAATCTTTCTTTGTTGTTGTTTTCAGGGGGTAGATTGATTAAATTATGCATTTTGTCAGTACTTGAGTTATCATATTAATGTAAAAAGGTAAAATAATTAATTGAATAATTCCGTCATGCCACTTTTACATGATAGCCATTAGTCATCTAGTTCTACTATAACTGAAGCATATAATCAGCCACTTCCCTAATGGCATTATAGGCTTCATGTTATGTACTGTACACTTTCAAGTCCCCATCAATCTGATGATCATTATCTTCTTTTTACATAAAGACCTTTATGTGAGAGGCCTCTGACACCCCAACTCTATGTATTCTATCCCTGCGTTACCTGCTAAATTCTCATCCACTGTGCATTTACACTACAAGCCTGAACAGCCATGTGAGCGTCTACCTAGATACAGATGATGAGGCTGGAAATGACTCATCTGATTGGTCCAAGGGTCCTACACAAGAGACAAAAGAGAGAGAAAAGAAATGTTCAATTCAGTGTATAATTCAAGTCTTCTCAGTTCTCCTCTCTGTGAAGAAATTACATCAACAACAATTACATGCTTTGCTTGATAAATAAAACATTTTTGGTGGAAATACATCATTGTCTTTCATCATAATGTTTCAGGTTTGTAGTTTTCAGACAGAAACACTTCTCCAGATGCAAATGTTTCCAGAGCTTGCTCTTCGACATCAGTCCCTCCCATATTGTAAACATTAATCATTTTCCCAGTATCTCATTTGATCCCAAGCACACGGTCCATAAGCAGATACACACATTGTGGCATAGGCATGGCACGGATCAGCTCAGACCTTGTTTTGCTGAGGAAATCTTGCACGACTGGCCAAAATGGCTACTCAGGATATTGTTGATTTGGATGTAATTGGTTAATTGAGTTTTAAGTGGTCAGTTGATACCTGTGCTATTCCTTGTGCTGTCCTATAAAGAGATATGTCTGTCTGTTGCTGTAACACTGTCAATATGGTTGGCATGGCTGAATTTAGGAGAACTGAGTGTGACAGCCTGAAGAGCCAAACATGATGAGTAAACAACGCTCTAACTCAATACAAAGTAAAACTGAATTAAATGTTTGTCAATGTTTAAAAACAATGCTGTATTTATGTAAATGACTGTGTTTTGATTGAGAATTAACTGTTAGTGACCGACCATACAGTAATAATGAACGTACAATGTTTGACCTCTGCCTAGCAACATGTGACATGTGTTTTTCTGAAGCAGAGATTGGTTTGTTTGGTTAAGAGTCAGTTTATTATCTGAGTGCTCTGCTCTCTTTCATCTAGTTGAGAAGTTGAACGCTGGAGGAACATGTCCTTGTCAACTGTGTTTTCCATTTGCATGGCTGTGGTTCTGTCCACGCAAAAAGCAGGTAGGCTACATTATCATAAACTACACACCGTGAGTCTGTATAATACAGTCTGTATAAAGTCTATGGTATTACCAGGTATAATTAGCTTTCCATCAATGAACTAATGACAGTGATCTTATTGTTGAATATTGTTTCATATAACATTTGTATTGAATGTTTCTGAATTGTTCTTTGACATGATCTTCATGATTTATGAGAAAATAAAGTGTGTAATGAATTCAGATAAACTGTAATTATACATTATTTGTTCTTCAATATTTCAGGTGGATATGAGAACTACGTGGTGAAACACTGCTTATACTCTACAGAGCAACCGCATGAGTACATAGCCTCTTATATTTATAATAAGATTGAGTATGTCAGGTTCAACAGCACTAAGGGCAGGTATGAGGGATACACTGACTATGGTCTGCATAATGCTAAGATCTGGAATGATGATCCTGCTATCCTGGCTCGTGAGCAAGCGCAGCTGGAGGGTTACTGCAAGAACAACGCTGAGCTCAGCCTCTCTCACGTACTGGAGAAGACAGGTGAGCTGCCCTCCTCACCACAACAACATCACATCTCTCACTCACCAGATGATACGACACCTCTTTCATCTGTTCACTACAAAACCTGTAATGAAGCTTGTCTGGTGGATATGTTACGGTCAATGTGAGAAAACGGGGAATGTGAGCTTTTCCCGGTTATTGCGCACATCCCCGACCTCGCGGGGAATGTAGGAGGAACATGTGCGTTTCTCACATCTCCCGGGTAATGTGCACATTCCCCCACCTTGAGGGAGATGTGAGGAATTGGTTAGTATTCCTCACATCTCCCGTACGGTCGGGGATTGTGCACATTAACCGGGAAATGCTTACAATTCCCGACCTTGCGGTAAATCTAGCAAAGTCCAACCGCATGCAAAACCTCTGCTCAGCCGGTGAGAGAGGGCTCGTGCGCTTAGAGAGTTTAAAGACCAATAATAGAGTAGACATATTAAAGACCAATAATAGAGTAGACATATTAAAGACCAATAATAGAGTAGACATATTAAAGATCAATAATACAGTATATATAATAAAGACCGATAATACAGTATATATAATAAAGACCAATAATACAGTATATATAATACAAATTAATAATAGAGTTAATTAATAGAGAACAGAACCCTGATCAATATGATATGAATGATAGTGTTATATGAACTAATGTGTTGCTGTTTCTCCTCCACTATCAGTGGAGCCCTCTGTCAAACTTCTCTCAGTGAACCCCTCTAGTGGCAGACACCCTGCCATGCTGGTGTGCAGCGCCTATGACTTCTACCCCAAAAAGATCAGAGTGACCTGGAAGAGGGATGGACAGGAAGTGACCTCAGACGTGATCTCCACTGAGGAGTCGGTCAACGGTGACTGGTACTACCAGTTCCACTCCCAACTGGAGTACACGCCCAGATCCGGGGAGAAGATCTCCTGCATGGTGGAGCACGCCAGCCTGGACAGACCCCTCGTGAAGCACTGGGGTGAGTTCACTGCTCAGCTGTTGTTAGGGTGTTGTCATGGTGTACTAGGGTGAGTTCACTGCTCAGCTGTTGTTAGGGTGTTGTCATGGTGTACTGGGGTGAGTTCACTGTTCAGCTGTTGTTAGGGTGTAGTCATGGTGTACTAGGGTGAGTTCACTGCTCAGCTGTTGTTAGGGTGTTGTCATGGTGTACTAGGGTGAGTTCACTGCTCAGCTGTTGTTAGGGTGTTGTCATGGTGTACTGGGGTGAGTTCACTGTTCAGCTGTTGTTAGGGTGTTGTCATGGTGTACTAGGGTGAGTTCACTGTCCAGCTGTTGTTAGGGTGTTGTCATGGTGTACTAGGGTGAGTTCACTGCTCAGCTGTTGTTAGGGTGTTGTCATGGTGTACTGGGGTGAGTTCAGGTGAGCAGGGTACGAGTGCTGTGTTGTGGCTGGGTACCTGAATGACCCTGACTGTGACTGTGTGTGCTAGCGTATGATAGATGGTGGTCTGTCAGAAGCTACATACAGGACAGCTACAGTGTCATCACATGCTAACAGAAGGGTCATTTCTCATTGACAGACCCGTCCCTGCCTGAGTCTGAGAGGAATAAGATCGCCATCGGGGCGTCTGGGCTGGTGCTGGGACTGGTCTTTGCACTGGCTGGACTCATCTACTACCAGAAGAAGAAATCCAATGGTGAGTCATCAGCTGTGTGTAGAGAACATGTACAGTCTTCATAGTCATCTGTGTGTAGAGAACATGTACAGTCTTCATAGTCATCCAGTCTTCACAGTCATCTGTGTGTTATGTACGCAGCACACTGTAAAATAATCATGATGTAAGAAAGATTCACTTATACATTGAGAGATGTATTTTTCAAGAATACTGCTCCTGTGTTCAGTGGATGGTGGCAGCAATGTTGATTTATTTGTTGAAATATCACATAGTGATTCTGTCACCTCTGTCTCTTCACCCTCTCTGTGTTTATTTCACAGGGCGGATGCTGGTGCCTGCTAGCTAAGGTGAGACTCCTCTTGTCACAGAAAAGTTTCACCAACTACTACAACTGACTGTGCCTGATGGTCATTGTAACGGTTTTCTTTTATCTTCTCAGGTTTGCAGGTCTGTTTCTGAATCCACTGCTGAACTAGACCTGATATTAGAGCTTCCTTCTAACCAGAAATCTCAGTTCAAATGAAATAACGCTAAAATGCTTGAGCGTAATACAATATCTTTGCTCCATATTAACCAATACTGTCTTAAGAAGGCCATACATATGTGTTATGAGTTTGTCTCTCTATATGCAACAAAAATATTCCCTTTAATACGCAAATAATGCATTGTCCTGTGTGTTCTGAATCAATAATGCACTGTCCTGGGTGTTATTAATCAATAATGCACTGTCCTGTGTGTTATTAATCAATAATGCACTGTCCTGGGTGTTATTAATCAACTGTACCAGGGTTATAAGATCCACATATCAATAATAGTCATGTATGAGAGTTGGAGTCATTTCCCTCTGGTTTCTAGTCTAAACTGGGTGTCTGTGGAGAAACAGCATTAGCAGGACAAGTGACTGGAGGACATCCTGAGTCTGACACCAAACATCACTGACAACTTCAGACACTCTTTGTGGCAGGTTAGAGGTCTGTACAAAGGCCTGTTTACTTGGTTCCTACAGGTCTTAACCTGTCTCTGCTAGAGGATAACCAGGCCAAGGTTTATCACACTGTATCGATCCTTTGCCAACAAATATGCATTATTGTAATGTTACAGTATATTCACCTTAAGTCAATAATCTACATGAGAATCCACTGTACTTGGGAGCTTCAGGACTGCTTCAACTTCAGGACAGGTCTTCAAACCTAACATATACTCCAGTATGAGAGTCCTTGTTGCACTAATGTATTGCTTTTTTTCACCATATATTAACTAATGATTAACATACAGTCAAGTGTTGGTAAATGTATGATAATGATAATCTAATGTTGGCATTCAGAGGGGAGTAAACTACTGTTCAGGAGAATAACTCAGTTGTATTCTTTGTTTTCATTTGTTTGTGAGATACAGCAGTGTTATCAGCTAAAGCTTGCCTTGTGTCTAATGTTAGAGCCAGTCAACTATTACAGTACGCAGAGCTCTGTTTAGATGAACTATTACACTTCAGTTGGTGTCTGTTTAAATTGACTAGGCTATTACAGTACGGTTGGAGTCTGTTTAAATGAACTAGGCTATTACAGTACGGTTGGTGTCTGTTTAAATGAACAGTACGGTTGGTGTCTGTTTAAATTAACTATTACAGTAGTCTACGGCTGGTGTCTGTTTAAATGAACTAGGCTATTACAGTACGGTTGGTGTCTGTTTAAATGAACTAGGCTATTACAGTACGGTTGGTGTCTGTTTAAACGTGGTGGTGGTTTCAGGTTCTGTTATTGGACTATAACATTAGCTTAATGATTGATACAAAATGTCTTTCTCTTATAATTATTTTACCTCTTGCTTAGCGTGTGCACAATCTACTGTAGGAGCTAACAGAAGAACATCTTACCTGTTTGATGTAGAATGTGACTAATAAAGAACATGTCACTACTCGTTGTGTCTTGTCACTACAAGAGGACTTTGTGATAACATTGTGCCACTTTTGACCTCAATATTACTATTAGTAGTGTGATGCCCGCAAAAGTTTGGACCACATGTCAGGACCAAAATTAATTTACTACCTGATATAAGAAACATATTCATAGAAATTTCTGCACTGTAAGTCAAGTCACAATTATGTTTGGTTTCTGTGATTTATTGCGCAAGACAAGCCAATTAAGCTAATTAGCAAAGCTAATTTCTTACAGTGTATATGTTACGTTCCACTTTAGTTAGGCCTACAGTCCAATATGTTTGTCCGTTTCGTGCTTTTGTTCTCTCTTTCTTGCTCTCCTTGAGTTCTAGGCTCCTGTTCCCCATTGGTCGTCTGTCCTGTCCGTCATCGTTAGCTGTGCTGGCAATCATCCCTGTTCCACGTACCGCCAGCTAATCGTCTCGTCCTGTCAGCCAATCATCTCATTGTGTCACTTTACTGTTGTCCAATCAGGGTGTTCTGCTGTTTATTTAAACCTTCGTCTCCCCTGTATGTTTAGGTAGTGGCATTTGATTTTTGTTAGGTAGGCTGTCTGTTCTGTTTTGTACTCCTAGATTCATGTTATTACCTCACGTTCTGTTCTGTCTTTGTAGCCCCTTTTTGTTATGGGTTTCTGTCTGTCCTGTTGTTCCGGTCCCCCCATAGTTAGTTCCAGGGGAGGGTTAGGGAGGTAGGCTAGCGGCCCATGGGTTTACATTCTCACACGTAGGTAACTCGATGTCTAAATACACCAGGTAAGCTTCTTTGGTCAGGTGCTACCTTTTGTATTTTAGTGGGCTTAGTCTAGGAGGGATAGTTTAGGGACGGATAGTGAGGACGATGGTTTGTACATCGAGGTAAGTAAGTGATTAGGGTAGTGTTCAAGGGATTAGAATAGGAACGGGTTTAGGTACTTTGTTATTTTGGCACCTGTACCGCCCCTCCCCTTAGCTTGTCCTGAGGAGAGCTTGTCCTCATGTTTTCATTGTTTAATGTTGTCTCGTTACCCGTCTCTTACCGTATCACCTTTTTGTACCACAATAAACCTAACAAGGTTATTGTTACTTGGTCGTCCGACTACCTTTTTGGATATTAGTTGTGTTTGTTTTTGCCACTGCTTCCATAGTCTCTGCCTTACATTACCCATACTTGGCCACACGCAGGCACTGCTTGTTGCGTTTGCCCCTCTCCCTCTACACCCCTAAACATAACAGCCTGAGAGGAGACGTAACAGTATAGTTTTCAAAAACTGAGGTAATCCACACAGCCGCCAGAAGGCGTGTTCATAGGCGGAACATATATTCCCTAACCTGCTATTTCCCCCGTGTCCTTTTAGTATTACTCATGCACACTTCCGGCTTAAACTAGCCAACTCATTGATCTGGAGCAGGAAGTATAATTGTTATTGATAAATGCTCTGTGTTATTTAGACAATTATGGTTGTAAGCCAGCGCACCTAGACAAGAGGCAGTGTTTTTTTGTGCATGGATGTAAGCCAGCGCACCTTGAATAGCGTTTGTCCGGTTATCACTCCCTCCCTCCCTCCCTCCGATCAATGTTGACCTGCATTTCTCTGTGGTCACCACAAGAGGCAGTAGTCCCAGCACACCAAAATAAAGAAGGACACAAAAATCAACCTGCCAATCTCCACTGCACAAGTAGAGTAGTGGTGAGAGCATAGGACTCCCAACCAGTAGACGAGGGTTCAAGGCCCAAGTGGGGATGACTTTATGGGACTATACCCCAAACCTCCACACGTTTATCCTTTCACTCCAACCTTTACCCCTTGCCTTATAGGTCAAAGAAGTTGAACCAATTGCAGCAAAATAGCTAACGTTACAGGAATAATCAGTGTGATAAGCATTGGAAGCATTGGAACTGATGTGTCCAGGCGACAAGACCTATCTTAAAGGTACGCGATGTAGTTTTTGACCACTAGTATGCGCTCTAGAGCAAATTTGAGAAGGTGGTCCCCGAAAATTGCGTATACGTCATTTCTCGCACGCACGAGCAAGCGCACCAACACGCGCCGAGCACATAATAGTGACGTTATACCCCCATATTCCAGCAGTTCGTTGCTGATTGGCTCAATTCACGGCGGGGTCTTTTAGAAAGAGCTTCGAGAGACAACCAAGTTAGCTATCTAGCTACAGTATACAGTATGTCTGCCGGAGGAGATAAAATGAAGCCGGACAGGGATGTCCAATGGCGACGGCTAATGGATCAGAGAAAGAAGAGAGTAAACATTGGTGGAGAGGCTTTTACAAGGTGGAGAAAGTTGCAGGCTGAGAGGGGATTCAGAACGGACGCCGAGGTGGCCGTCTTTCTACTGGACTGGTAACCGCCATAACCCTGTCCAGTCAGAGTGAGGAAATTCAATGAAGCGCGGGTGGTGACAATGGTGGTAGTAGCAAATATTCAAACGAGAATTTAATTCAAATTAAATGCACATTTAATGACTGTTACCCCTGTTGGTATGGGTATTAGAATGTGTAAATTATTTACTTAAAAGTAAATAATAATAATAAACAAACATAACAATGAACATGATAGTAGTAGTATTTATGATGCTAGTAGCAGTATTGGTAGCAGTGTTTATGAGCCGGGGGGGGGCTATGAGTCTGAGGAAGGGTGGGGGGGTTCAGAGTTCACTACCGCGCAGTCTGTTTCGGTGTTCAATCTGATGGCTGTTGTGCAGTCTGATGGCTGCTGGTAGGAAGGAGTGTGAGAACCGCTCTGTTCTGCACCTGGGGGACATGAGCCTGTGGCTGAAGGTACTCCCCATCTTCCACAGTTCATCATAGAGGGGGTGGGAGGGGTTTTCAAATATGGTGTTCAGCTTTTCTCTCGTCCTCTTCTCCACCACTGCCTCTAGACTGTCCAGTTTCTGTCCAACAACGGAGCTGCCTTCCTCACCAGCTTGTTGAGTTTGTTGGACTCTCCAGTCTTAGTGCTGCCTCCCCAGCAGGCCACAGCAAAGAGGCCATAGCAAAGACCAGTGCACTGGCTTCTACAGACTGGTAGAACATCCGTAGCAGCCTGCTCTGTCCTTTCTTGTAGATGGCCTCCATGTTGTCTGTCCAGTCTAGCCTCTTGTTCAAGTGCACTCCCAGGTACTTGCATGAGTTCACCATCTCCACTTCCTCACCCTTGATGGTATCGGGTTTGGGGGTCTGTCCTCCGTCAGAAGTCCACAACCAGCTCCTTGGTCTTGCTTCTGTAATTGTTTGGTGTATCAAATGTTAGAGAAATCTAATCTTGGTCACAAGCCTAAAGGAAACATCTTTGTGCTGAATGTATTTGTAGATTCACTGCAGACCTGGAAAGCTACCACAATCACTTGTTGATGTATGCCAGCAAACGCTACGCTTTCACCCCTCCTGTGTACCACGCCCGGGTCCTTTTGGCAGCTATAGACTACAATGCACACAAGGATCGGCCCCAGGCAATCAACAAGAATGGCCATAAAATGTAAGTATACTTGTAGCGAGTAGTAGGCACACACACATCAAATAAGCCATGGCATTATGGATCAGCTGGACACTGATTAACCATGCTGTACTTTTTAATCAAGCTAGATGTAATTTTGTATCACAGTAATTTATGTACTTTGTGTCTATGTTTATTTTCCCTTTTCCATCATGCAGCTTTAAACGGAAGTTCAAGAAGAAGTCACAGCGCTGGACGGTTGTTGCAGAATTAGAGCCAAAGACTTACAGCTACATCAGTGATCTCCAAGCCAACATTGTCAGAACACGACTGGAATCGGGAACAGGGATTCGAAGGACGAGGCCACCAAGTGAAAGTGACCCAAGACACCTAGGTCTGCTCCCTCCAGTACCACCTCCATCAGTTGAGGACCTGGTACAGGCACACATGTCCAGAGGACTTGGTATGTGAACAATAGTCTAAGATTCACTGCCCATTCTGTATCTGATTGTGTTACTAGCATCATGTGATGATTATTTCAAAGTCTAAACTTCAATATGGAATTGTGATTCATGTGCTGATTATTTACATCCAGATTTCATTAAATATTCATGTAGTACAACAAACACTAATGACATTTTTCTATTCTACAGGACCCAAAAAACAGTCCTGATCCAGTCTGGACTCCTGAACAGCTCTTATCTGCAATGTTTTGACATGGGCCTATCAACAACTTCAATCTCACCATAGATGGCACCACCGTCTCCTCTTCCTCTTCTCTTCTCCTAGCCCGTCTCTACCTTTTCTTGTGTCCTTGTGTTGTATCTGTGGCAATATTCTTTTTGTCTCACCCCCTTCCCCCACCTCTAGTGTAAAGCTACTGAGTATGTGAAAAGCGCTTTATAAATAAGAATTATTATTATTAGCTCTGGGATGTGCTCTGAGGGATGTTGATAACTGAATCTGTTTATGAAGTAATGTTTTCTAATTTGCAATGTCTCTATTTGAATTCCATATGTACAACAGTGAAGGTTGATTTTCAGACTCATACTGGCACTACATTGTTCTATGAATAAAAATGTCTTCATATTTTCAAAACGTTACCAACTCTAATTTGAACTGTGTATCCTGTGGAGTACAGTAAGTCATGTTTTTAGGCGGAACATTTTTATTGATCCAAAAAGTAAAATATAAACTGAACATATTTATTGATCCCAAAAGTGAAATATAAAAATAAGAACATTTGTAGTAATAATAAATAAATAAAACTGAGAAGATTAATATCCCTGACTAATATGTAGTATATTTTTATACTGTATTACATCAATACATCTGTATTACTCTCATGTAGTAATCAATCTACTTAGAATAATGAATAAACTTCACTTTAGGTAGAACTTTGTAATTACAAGCAACCTAACATGTAGATTACAACACAGGCCCTGTCCTGAGTAAACATTCCTTTGTCCTCTGGGTCAATAAAGATAACACCTCTGAAGAAGAAGTCTACAATTGTAACGTGACACAGGAAGAACCCAAGATTGCCCCCATGTCCGGAGGGGGGCAGAGCTCAGTGACCTGTTGACCAATTACAAGACTAGTTGACCAGATCTGTGTTAAATGTACATCCCTTGTATGCAAATTTGTTTGTCATGTGATCTTGGCCTGAAGCCAAGTATATAAGCTCGCCACCTCGTAAAAGAACCTTAGTATTGCCGAAGTTTTGACCTGTGAAGGCATGCTCAATAAATTGTTGTTTTGACCGCATTTTGCTCCTGAAGTCCTTTCATTTTGCCCAAAAGTTAAGAAGAAAAGATACCACAACAGTGAGTTTTTCAAAGCAAAAAAATCAAGCACGGTTTTAGTGATCATTTTATCACTAAAATGTAATTTAATTTTATCACAGTTGATCATTATACCCATTATACCGGAACTGTCATTTCAAATCTGACTGAAAGATCATTTTTAGGGTTTAGTGGGTATCCACTAGATGGCACTGCAGTCATTAACTAGAAAATTGCATTTCCTGCAGAAAATGCGTGTGAATGCTGAGCAGCTGAATGGAATAGCACAAGCATTGCTGAAAATGCATGAATGTGAAAAATCTGAAATGTCAAATGCATCACACCTGAATAGTTGAAAATCCTGGAAGCTGAAATGTGAAACTGGCAGAATTGGAAGCTGAACTGCATTGCCTAAAGAAGCTAAAAACTGAAATACATTGCTACAAAAGGTGGAAGATAAACTGTAATACTGTCAAAGCTGAAACATGGACTAAATGATGGAATGTATTGCTAAAAGCTTGTAAGATGGAGAACCTGGAAGCTTAGCTGAAATGTGAAACTGGCAGAATTGGAACTGCATTACCTAAAGAAGCTAAGAACTTAAATACTTTTAAACTTTTCAACCTGAGTAGTTTAAGCCTTTAGTCTTTAGCTTGAAAGATGAGCAATAGAGTAATACTGTCAAAGCTGAAAGATGGAATAAATTATGAAATGTATAGCTTAAAAGCTTGGAAGCCTGTCGGGGACAGTACAGTGACCTCTGGGCAATCTCTATGCACCAAACGGTGAAGACCGTGTGTCTCTAGCCCACATGGGCTAAGTTCTGTGGTCCATGGCGTGGATGGTGGCGTGGTGGAAAGACTGCCCCCTTGGGTCAGAGCTGGTCGGGGGCAGTGCATTGACCTCCAGGCAATCTCTTTGCACCCACTGGTGAAGAGCGTGTGTCTCTAGCTCACTCGGGCTGAGTCGTGGGGTCAGTGGCGTGGATAGTGGCGTGGTGGCAAGACTCCGCCTCCTTGGGTCACAACCGATCGGGGACATTACAGTGATCTCTTGGCAATCTCCAAGCACCCACCCATGAAGACCATGTGTCTCTAGCTATCTCAGAGGCTGTGTTGAGAGGTCCGTGGCGTGGTAGTGGCGTGGTGGCGAAACTCCACCCCCTCGGGTCAGAGCAGGTCGGTGCAGTCATGTCCGGCAATCTCCCTGCACCCACCAGTGAAGACTGTGTGTCTGTAGCTCACTCAGGGTCTTAGTTGTGGCGTCTTTGGCGTGGATAGTGGCATGGTGGTGAGACTCCGCTCCCTCAGGTCAGAGCCGTTCGGGGACATTGTAGCCCTCTCTGGGCCTCCAACAGGCACCCAGCGGTGAAGACCGCGTGTCTTTAGCCACCTCAGAGGCTGTGTTGTGAGGTCCGTGGTGTGGTAGTGGCCTGGGAGCGAGACTCCGCCCCCTCTGGTCAGAGCTGGTCGAGAACAGTGTACTGCTCTCCGGTCCACCCACATGCTCCAGGCCACCCACATGCACGCAACTGTGAAAGCTGTGTCTTTAGCCAACTCAGGGGCTGAGATGTGGGGACTGTGGCGTGGATAATGGCGTGATGGCGAGACTCCGTCTCCAGAGCCAGTCAGGAGGAGGTCAGTGATTGCCAGGCACCCCTCATTGGAGACCGTGTGTCTATAGCCCACTCCGGGGCCGAGCAGTAGCTGTGGAGGTTTTGTATGGAAGTTGAAGTGAGAAGCAGTTGCAGTGAGAAGTAGTATGTGTTTGTTATAAGTACAGCTAGTACTACACTGAAAATTGATTTAACCACTCGTCATAACTCATAGTTTTATTGAGTTCAATAGCTGAAAGAGGAGAAAAGGTATTAATATGAGTTTACAGCCTGAAAAAGAGTGTCATTCTGAATATTTCTTTGAATATAAGGAAGGAAGGAAGGAAGGAAGGAAGGAAGGAAAGAAGGAAGGAAGGAAGGGAGGGAGGGAGGAAGGAATGAAGGAAGGAAGGAAGGAAGGAAGGAAGGAAGGAAGGAAGGAAGGAATATGAATGCTACCACAGTAGTCAATAAAGGGTGCCTGTACAGAGAGCGTGCGTGTCCCCAAATTCAAATCCCAACTGACACTGTGAGCATCCTCTCATTCACTTCAATGGAAAGGCATGCCGGCTTCAGACAGCTCTCTCTCAAAAAGTATAAAGGTCACAGCCTAGTTATTGACACCGTAGGAATCCGGAGAAAATGCTGAACATTTTAGGCTATGATATGTAAGTGTAGCCTAAAAACTGTAGGCATGGCGACGAGTTAGAAAAAGGGTAAAAATGCAAAATTAGCAGCTCAAAAGTTAGTGTGGGCCCATACGTTTCAACGGAGAGCGCAGTTGCCGAACAAATCATCATACAGCGGAAACTATTATTCACACAGCTTAGATACTTACATTGTACGAATCAGCACAGTTGTGTGAACATTTTGATATAAAATATGTGTGTGAGCTGTTAAAACTGTAGGCATAGCGACAAATTAGAAAAAGGGTAAAAATACAAAATTAACCGCTCAAAAGTTAGAGTGCGTTGCCATACGTTTCAATGAGGAGCACAGTTGCCGAACAAATCGTCATACAGCGAAAACTGTAAGTCACACAACTTAGATACTTACATTGTACGAATCAGCACAGTTGTGTGCACATATTGATATATAATATGTGTGTGAACGTCCAAAACTGTAGGAGTGCCAGCAGTTTACATAATGTGTGAATATTTTCAAAGCAACTGCTGCCACCACTCTAAAAACATAATGATACTGAACATTCCACCAGCTTCTGCAAGCCAGCCCACCTAACTATAAAGAACTGGATAACAATAGTGTGAATGTTTACAGCATTCACACTCACAAGGCCAAGACCATGAGTAGTGACAGTCCCCCAGCAGGTAGAGGCCCTGTCTCAATACTCTCAGGACCAGGTAGAGGCCCTGTCTCAATACTCTCAGGACCAGGTAGAGGCCCTGTCTCAATACTCTCAGGACCAGGTAGAGGCCCTGTCTCAATACTCTCAGGACCAGGTAGAGGCCCTGTCTCAATACTCTCAGGACACACTTTCCCCCTCTTCCTAGTAGAAATCACTGACCTGTGAAGTATAGCAATCATGTCAGAGATGACCTGGAGGGCAGAGGAAGGGAGCAGGGGAGTTGGAAAGGGTTCAGAGTGGGTTTGGCTGGGTACCCCCCCACCATGCTCCCCGCCCCCCCACGCCTGGCTGCTCGCCGTCTCATGAGGGGCTCAGAGGAGCAGATGGAGGTGTGGAGCGTGACCTTCCTCTTCACCCTGGCTCCCCTGACACTCTGTCTCTCCTTTATTCTGAGTCAGAAAAGGATCCATCTCCTCATGGTCTCTCTCTCTCTCTCTCCCTCTCTCTCCCTCTCTCTCCCCCCCCAGGCGGTCTGATGAACACGTGGCGCCGGCGTTGGTGCGTGCTGAAGGACGAGACGTTCCTGTGGTTCCGGGCCAAGCAGGAGGCGCTGAAGCAGGGCTGGCTCAACAAGAAGGGCGGCGGCTCGTCCACGCTGTCCCGCCGCAACTGGAAGCGCCGCTGGTTCGTCCTGCGCCAGAGCAAGCTCATGTACTTCGAGAACGACGGCGAGCGGGACGAGCTCTACTGCCAGCTGGTGAAGCAGACCACGTGGCCCCCCCAGCCCGGCAGCCCCGGGAACCTGTGCAGCTGGAGGATCCTGGCCTGCATGTGCTGCACCTTCGTACCCTCGCGCTCCGTCCTCCGCTACCTCAAGTTCCACTTCAATAGGTGAGGACCTCCGCGTGTCCACCGCTTGAGACGCTGGGGTCTGCTCACGCAGGGCGGTCTCACTCATTTTCGCTCCCGAGGACGAATATTAATCTATTGAATCGCTCTCCACTGAACGATTTTCTTATCATTTTCGTATAACCCTAACCCTAACCCTGACCCTAACCCTAACACTAACCTGTCCGGGGACCAGGCCCGGCAGGGCAGTCGTTTTTCGGGAGGCAGTCGTTTCCCCGGGCGGTTCCCCAGTGGGGCAGTCGGGGTTCCAAGTTTCGTCCAGTCCAGAGAGAAATTGTTATGAAATTCTCTCTGTGTAGAGCGATTCAATAGATGAAATACATTTAGTTTTTGCAGGAACGAAAAGTCATGATATACGGTTGGCTCACGAATGGTAAAAAAAACGACAAGGAATGTCTAACCATGGTCGGTGTGTGTGTGTGTGTGTGTGTGTGTGTGTCCACCCTCCCCAGGACGCGGGAGCTCTTCCCCGGTACGGAGATGGAGCGCTGCGCCTCCTTCTCCCTGGAGGCCCTGCGGAGGACGCGCCCCCGTGAGCACGTGCCGTCCCAGGAGGAGGTCCGCGCCATCGTGGCCCGCCAGGACATGACCACCACGGTGTACTGCCACGGAGGAGGATCCTGCAAGATCACCATCAACTCCCATACCACGGCCGGAGAGGTGGGCGGGGCGGGGGGGGGGGGGAGGGCGCAGGGGGAAGCGCAGGGGGCAGCGCAGGGGGCGGGGGGAGTCCGGAGGGGGCGGGGTCACGCCCATGTAGTTACATAGTGTGTACAGGAGGCATACGTGAGACATTTTTAACTGATTTGTTTGAGTGATTGTTGACTAGAGCTGGGTATCCAGTCGAATTTCAAGAATCAATTTGATTCCGATTCACAAGGTTCGGAATCGATTATCACGATTCGATTCGATTCAATATCGATTCGGTTAGTGTTACTAAAACCTGTTTTTTTTATTACATGACTGCCAAGTTATGCAACACATCAGTACTAGGGCTGGGTATCGATACTGATTTCCAAAAATGAATGAATGAATGAATGAATCATTGAATGAATGAATGAACTATTCATTCCTTCATTTATTCATTCATTCATTAAATAAAAGATCAATTTTGGGATTCATGAATTGATTCTGAATCATTTGATTCAGAATCGATTCAGAATCGATGAATTGATTTTTTAAACCCAGCCCTATTGTTGACACGGTCGCGGTGTTCCGCCCTGCTATCCGATAGTCATAGTTCGGTTGAAAACAGATTGAGCATAGACAGCAACACTGATACCTCATTCTAACTCTCTCATTCTGTGTGTGTGTGTGTGTGTGTGTGTGTGTGTGTGTGTGTGACCCAGGTGGTGGAGAAGCTGATCAGAGGCCTGGCTATGGAGGACAGCAGGAACATGTTTGCCCTGTTCGAGCACAACGACACCACTGACAAAGCCATCGAGAACCGCACCGTGGTGGCCGACATCCTCGCCAAGTTTGAAAAGTAAGTGTGTGTGTGCGTGAGTGTGTGTGTGTGTGTGTGTGTGTGTGTGTGTGTGTGTGTGTGTGTGAACTTGCTTGGGCATTCTTGAATACACTCTTAACACAGTTTGTCCCATCTGAAGGCTCTCTGCCAGTCAAGAAGAGCAGAACACTGGCTGGAAGTTCTACTTCAAACTCTACTGCTTCCTGGACACTGACAACGTTCCCAGGGACAGCGTTGAGTTTGCCTTCATGTTTGAGCAGGTATAAACTTCAATCATCATCCTCACATTTAAAATACATGTGTTTCCTACCATTGCAATGGTCGGTGGCTGGAATGATTACCTCCACCCCAGGTCAAAGCCCCGCAGGGCGGAAGGTAATGTTTTCGCCCCTGTCTGTGTGTGTGTCTGTAGGCAGACAGGATTAAACAAAAACTACCGGCCCGATATGCATGAAACTTGGTGGAGGGGTGCAGCATGGGTCAAGGAACTCACCATTCAATTTTGACCATGATTCATTCATAGGTGGCTCTACAGTACCCATATTACTGTAACTTTAGTGTAGTGGGGGATTTAGGTTTCAGTTTCCTCATAGGTTTCAGGTTCTTGGCGCCACTTGCAATACCGAGCTTGGCCACTACACCAAAAACTGGCTGTTCATGGCCATGGGGGCTTGCTTCATGTGCCACTTAACAACTTTCATTGGATGAATGGGCCGCCATCTTTGCATGCCTTATCCACTCCTTCCCCCTCGTTTCTCCTACATTCATTCACACTGCATCTCTTTCGCTCCACCTCTCTTCCTTCCTTCTCTCTCTCACCCTCTCTCTCTCTCTCTCTCTCTCTCTCTCTCTCTCCTCCAGGCCCATGAGGCAGTCATTAGAGGCCAGTACCCAGCCCCAGAGGAGACTCTCCAGTTCCTGGCTGCCCTGAGACTACAATACCTCCTCGGGGACTACAACTCCCAGTCCGCCGTGCCTGAGATGTCTCAGATGTTCCCCATGGCCCGGCTGCGCGCCCGCATCCAAAACTCGGCGAAGACCTTCGCGCCGGGCACTGGCTCTGTGGCGGAACGCTCCGGAACCGCGGAGAAGAAGCGCTCCAGCTTCCTGGAGGGGACGCTGAGGAGGAGCTTCCGCAGCGGGTCGCTGAGTCGGCAGAAGCTGGAGGAGGAGAACACGCTGGAGGGGTGGATGAGGGAGGAGATCGCCGCGGCCCGGGCCAGCCTGCTGGACAAGTGGAAGAAGCTGCAGGGGATGAGCCAGGAGCAGGCGATGGTCAAATACATGGCCCTGGTCAAAGAGTGGCCCGGCTACGGCTCCACACTCTTCAACGTGGAGTTGAGAGTTCTGTCCGTCCCATCCACTACCCTGATTCTGTGGTGAGGGAAAAAACGCTTTTAATATGACATTTGTCATGGCGGCCTTTCATATTCTGGTCCTCAGTGGGTATGAGGTAAATGTTTCAAGAAGATTTCCTGATCATTGACCTGGAACCGCAACACATGCATACATCCCCTCTTCCTGTGTCCTGTTGTCCAGTGTCGGGACGGAAGCTTCCCTCTGGAGCTGTGGCTGGGAGTGAGCAAGGAGGCAATCTCGGTCTACAAGTGCGGCGAGCCCTGGCCCCTGGAGGTGTTCCCCTACGAGCTCATCCTCTCCTTCGGGGCCCCGCTGGCAAACGCCTACAAGATGACCGTGGAGGGCCGGGAACTGCTGTTTGAAACCAGTCTGGTATGTAGATGCTGAGAATCCCTCCGTTTTGGGAATGTTTAGTATCCAGTCACGTAGAAAATGTAACAGTATTTAGATGTCATTCACTCCTGAGTTAGAGGGCTTTACCGCCATTTGGTAACACAGGCTGAGAAAACATCTGATTTGATGGCTTTTATACAGAGTCGCAATGTGTTATGAATGGAGCTTGTATTGTGGGGTCTGTGGTTGAATGCGCATCATTGAGAGTGTCCACGTCTCTTAGCTGAGACAGTAAGAACCGTCAAGTCCTGACCCTTGTCTGCTCTGTCCCCTAGGTTATGGACATCGCCAAGCTGATGAAAGCTTACATCAGCATGATCGTCAAGAAACGTTACAGCAACTCCCAGTCCGTCAGCAGCCACGGCAGCCAATGCAGTGCCTGGTGAGGCCTTTGCTCCCTGACCCATTCAACCTTTAACCTTTGGTCACCCGCCGACGGCCTGGAGAGGTCGAGAGCGGCCAGCGATTGCCCTGCCAAGACAGCCAGCCTCGTTTTGGAGAAATGCTTTGGGACTCTTTGGGCTGGACAAGGAAACGCATATAACACAGCTCTTACTGTAGCGCTAACCAGCTTGCACTGTCTTTCTGATGCCGTGCTAACGCTTCGTTACGGGGAAGGCGTCCCATTCGATGTCACCGAGGCAGTTCCTGTACGTGTTGAGGAAGGTGAGCAGACAGTCAGAATGTAAAAAGGCAGCATGGATGGAGAGACCACAGGAGACCGCTGTTGTATTTGAACGGGTCAAGCTTCATTTAGACCCACTCCTTTGCCTAGGAAAACTCTGGGACTGCTAACTGGTGATCCTTACTATCTTTGGCGTTACCAAAATATGGTCTTTGAACTCAAAAATATGGTCTTTGAGTTCTGTCTTTGAATGCGATGGCGTGTGTTTGTTTGAAGAGGACTTTGCCAGAGACATCAATGTCACACAAGTGCCTGGTTATGAAAACGAACGCAAACCTTTGCTAGAGCAACTTCATACGCTGTTGTACTTCTGGAAAAATAAATATTAAGACAGTAAGAACGGTTCCAGGTTCGTGACACTCTTTGGCAAAGTTGTAGTAAATTCAGAAGGTGCTTTATGTATTTCCCTCTTCCGACGGTCTTGTAACGTTCCTGCAACGTCGTTTCAACGACCCACAGCATTTCACTGAGCTCCGCGGGCGGCAGCTCCTCCCAAAGATACGCAGGACTTCTCTAACGCCGTGCCTTCATGTATATTGTGTACACTTGTTCTTTTTGACCTGTTTTGACTCTTAAATGTGCAATGTTATATATATATTATATATATATGAATATAATCAAGTGTCTGTATATTTGATAAATCCCTGCTTTCTCTTTCCTGGATTATGACTACACAGCGATACTGACGAGATAACCTTGTTATTCTCCTCCCAAGTCAGTTTCAAAGCTGACGTTGGAAGTAACATCAGCGATATACAATACTGCTCTCGATGTATCTTTTTTATTCCATTTGTATTAGCTGTGTGATGTATTAAAAATAATGTTTCTAACAATAAATGCATCCATATTTATTGGAGATGTGAGTTATTGTCTGGGGCGTATACGGATCAGAGCTAAAGAGTGAACATTAACTGCTACTGTGAAGAGAGACATCCACTCTCACTTCACAACCCGGCCCAAAAACAACCCCTAGCTCATATCCTTCTTACAGCCGGCTCTAACAGAACTATGGCTGTCATGGCGGAGGCTCCCCTTTGTACAGCGGACCGCTGCCTGCGTCAAGCCTGAATACTAGTTCTACCTCTCTGGTTATCTCTGCTAGGGATCGTTTTCCAACCAGTCAGAAGGGAACTGGAACAGTCTGCAGGACTGGAGGGATATCAAGGGTGACTGGACAGAACTGGACAGAGCCTTTTTATGTTTTGATGAGAAAGCAGTAGCTTGATATCAGACAGAACTGACAACTCGTTACACTCCGTTGAGAACTTCAAGAATCAGAGACTTTTAGTGGGTGGATTCAAACGTCTGGACACCGGCGAAGAAAGCAGTAGATCTTGGTAGAAACATGAAAATAAAAACAGTACAGCTTTGGGTTGGAACTCACAGGTTGTCTTAGTACCGACGGGGGGGGGGGTCGTGTCCACAGTGGAGAGGGAAGGGCGTGGCCATTAACCTCGCATCACCAGGGTCTCCTCAGGACAGCTTAGCCTGGGGCCTATTCGCTTTGCAGTTGTGGTTTCCGGTCTAAGCGGATAGTGATCCCCCCTTCCAAGAACAAGCCCAACCGTCAACCTGCGATGCAGCAAGGCTAGGTTTCCCTTCACTATCAGTTTCAGATCCTGTCTAAAGCCCGCCTACTCAAAAACGGGATTCGGCGGATGCATAGACCTGCCCTAGACTGGTAAAATGCAAAGCGATTGGCCCCAGACTACCTAGAACCCGCCTACTCCTAGAACCCGCCAACTCCTATAACCCACCTACTTCTAGAACCCGCCTTCTCCTAGAACCCGCCTACTCCTAGAACCCGCCAACTCCTATAACCCACCTACTTCTAGAACCTGCCTTCTCCTAGAACCTGCCTTCTCCTATAACCCACCTACTCCTAGAACCCGCCTACTCCAAAATTGTATCTGGCTGATGCAACCTCGCCTTAGCCTGGTAAACCAGACTCTAGATCAAAAATTGATCTAGAGTGAAAACAACACACACATAAATCTGCGATACGTCTGGTTTACCAGGCTAAGGCGAGGCTGCATCCGCCGTATAACATTTTGGAGTAGGCGGGTAAAATTTGCACAATTTGATGAAATCAGTGCCCCCCTGCCCCCCTTTCACTATTGGATGAAATGATTATTCAGGTGTTCCTGATCATTGTGCTGCAGTCAGGCACACCTGATTAATCACTTCATCCAATAGTGTAGGACAGGAAATAGAGAAGCATGTCTGATTTCAGGAAGTACTGGCATTGTGCATATAGCCTATTGCATCTGCTCAGGAAAATATGGACACTGTAGAAGAATTATTTGATCTTAAGTCAAAAATGATTTTCCCAGGTTTGCTCCAACAGGTTAAGTCTGATTTATTGAGAAAACATACGAGCGCAAGGACTTCAGGATAATGCACATGAGTGGTATCCAGCAGAAGTGAAGTAGGCTCGTCTTGCGCCGTCTAATAGTCAAGCAATTACAGGTATGACGCTTCCAGGGATGTGATTGGCTAACCCATCTGTACACGTCATAATAAATTGGCGGACATCAACAGTGGTCGAGAATACAGACATGTGACATGAGAAAAAGCGGTAACCCCGTGTCAGCTGTGGATGTTGTAGTAGGTTATACACACACACACACGTACACACAGACACACATCAGTCCACATCCGGCTTAGGCCTGGACCTGATGCTCTTAGCCTTTATTGCTCTGAAAATCTAATTTAATGTAATTTATTGCTCTATAAATGTTCTTAGCCGTTAGACAAATATATTCCAGGAGCTTGCTCCAGGTTGCCTGTTTTAATATCTGTGTTGCTTTTATGGCTCTGTGCTACCCTGTTCTGCCTTCCCTCTCCCTAGTGCCTCTCTCTCTCCCTCCTATCTTCTAACCAGGTCCAGTGGATGCCCCACTGTCACCAGCAGACCTCCCTGAGTCTGATAGATACCCCTGTGTCTGCTGTGGATGTCGTAGCATTTAGTTAACACACACACACGTACACACAGACATACACCAGCCCACTTCCGGCTTTAGGCCTGGGCCATGGCAAACACACACCAGTATTTGCCATATCTCTCCTATGATGTTTTTAGCCTCTCTTACTCTGAAAATATAATTTAATGTAATTTATTTCTTTATAAATGTTCTAGCCGGTAGACAAATATACTCCAGGAGCTTGCTCGATGTTGAGAGGGGTCAGGGAAGAATTTTTACAGCTCACTTCCCTACTAACACAGTACGTAAAACTGACGGGACACATTGGTGTTGTTAAAGAATTTCAACTCATCACCCATGTGTTCACGCCAAGATAGGGTTTCTGTTTATCTTACTCTATTGATGTTCCTGTTTCCTCTGTTTAATTGTTTTACAATGTTTGTGGGAATCACACCTTAACTAAGTTCTCACTGCCATCTGTGTCTGCCAGAGCAGCTGGTCAAACCTCATGTCACGACACTGTCCCCTTAAAAGGGCTCCGCCTCCTCATTGCGGGGCTCTCTGACTTGAATATCATTTCCTGTTGTGAGAGACCGCTTGCAAACGTATTGAGAATAAAGCTCTCGTCTTTGTTTTAACCAGCTGAATCGACCACTCGCGTGCTCTTATTCTTAATCCAAGTATATTAAGAAAATAATCATCAACAATATGGCGACGGGTCTGTTGACCGAATTGTAGTCCGAATTGCGGTTCTGGGACAACTCAGTTTTTTTTCGCATGCTCCGGAGGCGAAGCGTGGACCCGCGGCAAGTTTGATCTTGTGGAATCAAACTTCGAGCAGTTGGCGTAAGTCTGCCGGCTGGTTTTCTCGATGCCCTTCACCTCTGCAGCTCGCTAAAGGGACTGGTACGTTGAGAATCTAAATCGTGGTGGTATATTGTGTTTTTCAGCTGGAGACATTGACCATAGTTTTATTCGCACCGGTTGTTGTATGTATTTCCTGATTGTTCTTAAAGCCGGTTGTTGAACCGCATGCCCGCTTTAAAAGCCTAATGTTCTCCCTGCCCTATATATCTTAACCAGGGTTAGGTTTTTGTTAGCGACGCATTTACAGCGTTTCAGTACTGAATAGTGGAGTACTACACAGCGTTATTACTCTCGAAAAGCCTTCTCTTTTGAATTTTTGGTTTTGGGATCCGCGTTGCGGGAGGTTGCCGCGACTCGACGGCGCTTTTGTTGTTCTTAGGCTCGTTATTTTGTTTTTTTTACTCCTGTTGTGAAGGGCATAACACGGAGGTGGCTGTTACACTTCGAGAACTTTTAAACCCCGGGTGATTTGCTTTTGCTAAGTGAGTCGTTTAGGCCTTGTTTTGTTTCATTTTGTTTGTCTTGTCTTGGATTTCAGATCCTGGGTTTTTGTTTAGTGTTAAACTTCTGTACATGCTACGGTTTGGTTTTGCATTTAAGTGTCTGTTGTGCTGGCTTTGTTTTGTGTTCAGTGTTGGGGTTATTTTGGGATTTCTACGGCACTCTTGTGCTCATCCTTTGTTCTTTTAATTCTGCTCCAAGCTACGTATCTTGTATTTCTGTTAGCTTTGGTTTTTGTGCTATTGGTTCACTGATTAGCTTCTCTGTGCTAGCTAGTTCATCCACGTGGTTGGTTACACATGTTGATTAGCCCACGTGCTTAGCTAACTTTGTGCACACGTGGTTGACTTCCTGTTTTGCTGCTTGTGAAAAAAAAAAAGAGAGAGGTCCTGTTTTTCCTCAACCATTTTGAGGATCCACCATTTTGGTTTCTGAAGTCTGCCATTTTGGGAAAAAAAAAAAAAAAAAGAGTAACAGGAAAAAAAAAAAACCCTCTCAACACAGCAGTTATTGTTTTTTTACTGTAATTTTGATATTTGTTTGTATTTGTAAAATGGGAAGTACTGCTAGTGCACCAAAAAGGGAACCTTTAATGGGGGCTGCCAAGATAGTGGCATTAAAGTATGATCCGAGTGTGTGTGAGCAAATTACTTTATGGGCTAAAAATAGTGATTTTCCTGTCTCTGGTACACTGTCTGTTAAGTTGTTAGGGAAAGTTAAGAGACAGCTTAAGGAGTTTCAATTAACTAAGCTAGGTAGGAAGTCAGAGAATGCCATTAACTGGTCTCACTTTCTTGCTTGGGAGACAGCTGCAAATGACTCAATTGATAGAGCTGAAACTGCCCGCAACAAAAGGGAGGCTAGGAAGAACTCTGTCACTGCTAAAGCTGTTTATGTTAAGAAATTAATTCCTCCTTCAGACAACGACGACCTTTTAGAACCGGGTCGTTTATATCCTGATCCAAATGCGGCCGTCCCTATTCCAGGCCCTCAGGCTCAACCAGGTTTAGTTCCAGGCCCTAGTCAACAGGTCATCATCCCTCCTACAGCCCATGTGCTGCCCCCCCCTCCTCTAGTCCCGACACTTCAGCCAACTTCAATGGTTCACCACACCCCCCCTGCTCCTGCATTGTCACGGTTTACGACCCCTATTGCTGGTCCGTCATCTGTCCCCTCTCAGGTTTCACATCTCCCCTCTCCCTCATCTTTAGCTGGATCTCCTTTTGGAGCTCACTCTCAAACTCCTTGGTTGTTTCAGATGTCACCCCCTCCAGGTTATTATTCTCATAGCAGTACTCCGGCAGGGACTTCTTTTAGTGATGTTCACAGTCAGTCTAAATTGGCTATTTCCTTCCCTGGAACTTCCCTTTCTACTGGCTCATCCCCTTCATTGACTGACTCTATGACTCCTGATGACACCTCAGCCAAAGTCTCACCTCCTTTATTGACTCCCCCTGATACTACTCCTCCCCCTGCTCTTGATATTTCTCCCCCTGCTCTTGAAACATTAGAGGGCCTTCCACATTATAATCTTAGGTCTACTGGTCAGGTTCAGGAACAACAACTCTCTTCTGCATTAGGCAAGCTGATATTGCCAATGATTAGATGCATTAATCCTGTACCTCAACCACCTCTGGGCCAACCAGGTCACGCCATATGGAGCCCTTTTTCTGATGTCTACAGACCTTTCCGTTGTGATGAGCTGCGGGAGCTGGCTTCCTCATTACCAGATCCTGCTAAGGACATTGACAGCTTTGAGAGAGATGTGAATGCTGCTGTTCAGATGTACAGACCGCACTCTGAGGAACTTGAGGCTGTAATGAGGCTTGCGCTACGTCTCAAATGGGCTGATATAAGGGGAAATTTTGATGATAAATTGACTTTTGATGATCCTGGATTTGCACCTCAGGTGATACAGCTGCTGCAGAGAATCAGGCTCCGGTTCCCTCCACAAACTAACTGGGACCTGATCTCCTCCTGTAAACAGAAGCTGAATGAATCTTTCGATGATTTTTATGAACGCCTGGAGAAAACCTTTTCTCTTCACTCGGGCATGAATAAGCATGCCAATGACTACAATACTGTTTTGAAACAACAATTAATGAACAATGTTCTCCCTGCCCTTAGTGACCAAGTCAGGACTTCGTGTGTAAACTGGGAAACACAACCGCTAGTACAGGTCGTGGGTGTGTTCAGATTTGCCGAACGTTTCACTCTGCTAAAGGAGCAAAGGGAGGCTGCTGAAAAGAAGGACTCTGACGTGAAGCTGCAGGCTGCACAGGTTAGGTACTTCAACTCCAATGCTCGCACAGAGCCACAGCAGAGAGATGGACAGCGTCAACAATCAAGGGAGAATAGAGGGAATCGGGGTAATTCACAACAAACCAGCAGGTTTAACAAATCAGATGAGCGCTGTAATCACTGTGGCCGAAAAGGGCATTACTGGAGGGAATGTAGACAATACGCTAGGGTACAAAGGTCTTCTCCTAACCAATGGGGATCTGCACCCCCTCCAGGAGTCTCTGTCAGTTCTCCACAGGGAGGTGATTTCTGACTAGATGTAGGACAGGTAGGGAAAGCTAGGGAAAGTGAGTGTGTACATGAGGAGAGAATCATTCATATTCATCAATACCTTAATCTGCATACCAAACCATCTGATAATCCAACTGTAACTATGACTGTTAATGGGGAAAAAATGTTTTTTTTGGCCGACACAGGTGCTCATTCTTCTGTAATTAGTACTGCTAGCGTGACACAGCGTCCTCAAGTGACTGAGGAGCTTGCTAAGACTGTTGGTGCTGCAGGCATTGTGAAAAATGAAAGAGTGACTATTCCATTGAAAGTGGAAGTAGATGATTGTCAGCTAACACACCAGTTCATTTTGAGTGAATGTTGTCCAGTGAATCTTTGTGGGCGTGACTTGTTATGTAAGCTAGGTTTCCAGATGACCTGCTCCTCAGAAGGTGTCACCATACTCAGATCATCAACAATGACACCTCCGGAGGTGACAACCATGTACAACGACGCGCCTACTGATTGGTCTTATAATTGGTATGTTGATTGTAACACTCATACATCACAACATTTGGAAAAGTTGTTTTCAAAAGTACGGACATGTTATAGCTACGATGCTCCGCTCAGCCCTCATGATAACTTGCTCTGTACCGCATCAACATCTTTTTTAAGCCAAGACCATGGGTTTGAGGACACTTGGATGTTGCCTCAAGTTGATGAAACATTGATGTGTAATGTGTTGTATGTTGGACCGGATCATGCAGTTCTTTCTGTCGACCTTAACGGTACACAGAAACAGCTGTATGATGGTCATTCTGTGCCTCATGTGTCTCTTGCTGTTTCTGAGTTTGTTAATAGGAGGGATGCTGATGCGTGGCTGATGGACATAATGACAATAACAGACTGGGTCGGAAATCCTCATCAAATGAGGTATTCCGCCAAGACGGGGGTAAGAGCATTTCCTTACACCTGGGCTATTCCAGTCACTAGGGGAATCCAAGGATCATGTTTCTTCCAGACACAATCTGATGACTTATCTGAAGATTTATCTGTGTTACAAGGACTTCCAAATTCATTATGGGCAAAGGACAAATTTGATATAGGGAAAATTCGAAACGTGAATCCTGTTGTGGTTACCCCTAAAAGTTCATTCCGACCAAAGCGCGCTCAGTACCCGCTCCCTCTAGAGGCTATAGAAGGTATTGCAGAGGTACATGCATCTTTGTTAGAGCGTGGAGCCATTTCTGAGGTTGACAGCTCTCCTGTCAATTCTCCAATCCTCCCTGTGCGCAAAGCCTCAGGAGAATGGCGTTTTGTTCAAGATTTGCGTTGTGTTAATGAAGCTGTCATTGCTAGGACTCCTCTTTGTCCTAATCCGGTAACCCTCCTTGCCTCCATTCCTTCATCAGCTACTTTCTTTAGTGTTATTGATCTCAGTAATGCATTTTTTTCTGTACCTGTACACCCTGATAGCAGACATTGGTTTGCTTTCCAGTTCAAGAACAAAACATATGTGTGGAATGTTATGCCTCAAGGATTTGTTGATAGTCCTTCTATCTACAATGCAGAGCTCGCGCGCAGCTTAGAAGGGTTTATTCCACCACAGAATAGCATCATTGTCCAGTATATGGATGATTTGCTTGTTGCTAGCTCAGACAAGGAGTCATGTGTCAAAGACACAAACGCATTGTTGTTTTATTTAGCAGAGAATGGCCATAAGGTTTCCAAACACAAAATCCAGCTGGTGCGTGAACAGGTTACATACCTAGGTCACGTTATTTCTAAAAATGGAAAATCTTTAGGTAGCAGCCGTGTGGAGGCTATCCTTGCTCTGCCCATGCCTACAACCAAAAAACAAATGATGTCTCTGTTAGGAACTGCAAACTATTGCCGGGCCTGGGTCCCGGATTTCGCTGAGCTCACACAACCCTTGTCCGATCTGGCCCACGGACGCAACCTTTCTCCCTCTGACCGAATCACCTGGACTGACGAAGCACGACTGACTCTAACGGCCCTTAAACAGAGGCTGTCTACAGCCCCTTGTTTAGGTCTCCCTGACTATGAAAAGCCTTTCCACCTTTTCACAAATGAAAAGGACGGTTATATGTCCGCCGTTTTAACCCAAAAGCATGGGGACCGGTACAGACCGGTTGCATACTACTCTAAAAGGCTTGATAGTGTAGTTAGAGGGTTAATCCCATGTCTAAGATCAGTGGTTGCGGCCACTGAAGCAGTATTGGGATGTGTCGACGTGGTAGCCATGCGACCACTAATCGTGAATGTTCCACATGCTGTTTCTGCTTTACTTTTACAGGCAAAGACCTCACACCTGCATCCAGCGAGACTGTTACACTATCAGAATGTGTTACTAACCATGTCTAATGTTACTCTCCAGAGATGTACTGTCCTGAATCCAGCGACACTGTTGCCAACACCAGATGACGGAGATCCACATGATTGTGTGGCTGTTATTGACTTAGTCAGTAAGCCACGCCCTGACCTCACTGATGTTCCTTTGTCTAACCCTGATTTTGAACACTTTGTTGATGGTTCTGCCCAGCGATCACAAGCTGGTGAGCCGGTTGTTGCCTATGCGGTTACTACTGCTGATACAGTGCTGGAATCAGCCAGACTTCCTAACCATCTCTCTGCACAGGCTGCTGAATTATTTGCGCTCACCAGGGCATGTATTTTAGCCAAGGGTAAGTCTGCTACTATCCACACTGACAGTGCATATGCGTTTAGCACAGTCCATGATTTTGCGATGCTATGGAGGAATCGTGGGTTCCTTACCTCAAGTGGTAAACCCATTGCTCATAATACTTTGATTAACCATTTATTGCAAGCAATGTTGTTGCCATCCAGTTTAGCAGTATGCAAATGCAGAGCTCATGCTAAAACCTCGGATCCTGTGTCCATAGGAAATACGGCTGCTGACTCAGCTGCTAAAGCGGCGGCACTCTCCTCTTGCGCTCCTGTGTTGTCTATGCTCTCTCTCTCATCTGTGGATTCACAGGTCTCTCCTCCCATGTCTCTGAACGACATTGCCGACCTACAGGAATCTGCTCCTCCTGATGAGAAGAAGAAGTGGAAAACCAAATGCACATTCAATGATGAAAGCAGGTTATGGCTAGGACCTAATAACAAACCAGTCTTACCTCGTTCTTGTTTCCAGTATGCGTTCAAACTAGCGCATGGTCCTGATCATATTTCAAAAATAGGAGTTGTGGAGGATGTGCAAAGGTATTGGTATGCACCAGGGTTCACTGTGTTTGCAGAGCAGAGTTGTGCCAAATGCATCATATGTATGCAAAACAACATTGGGAAAGGTATCAAAATGAAAATGTCAGCTCACCCGAGACCAGAGTCTCCGTGGGAACATGTGATGATGGATTTTATTGAACTTACACCATGCGAAGGGTATAAATATTGCCTTGTCTTAACTGATGTTTTTTCTAAGTGGACTGAAGTTTTCCCTTGCAGGCATGCCTCAGCAATCGCTGTGGCCAGGAGTCTCCTCCGAGAGATAATCCCCAGATGGGGATTGCCTTTGAAACTTTCCTCTGATAGAGGAAGCCATTTTGTGAATAATGTGATTAATGAGATTTGTAAGAGTTTGCAAATTGACCTCCGAACGCACTGCAGTTACCATGCTGCATCAGCCGGGATTGTAGAAAGAGCTAACCAGACATTGAAGGTTAAGCTCACCAAACTGATGGCAGAGACAAATCTGTCATGGATGAAAATTTTACCTTTAGCTTTGATGTTCATGAGGGGCCGTCCCCACCAAACTACGGGGCTCTCCCCCTATGAAATCATTTCTGGTAGACCTATGAGAATGTTTAACAAACCTTTTCCCCAGAACAAGCTGACTCTGATGTCCTGTGAACAAGACATGGTACAGTATTGTCTGGCACTCAACAACATACTAAAAGATCTCTTCAACAGAGTGAAGGCGACCATCCCGGATGCCAGAGAGGGTTTCTTGCATCACCTCCAGCCAGGCCAATGGGTGGTGATCCGGGACCTGAAACGGAAGGCGTGGAATAGTGCTCGTTGGCTGGGCCCGTACCAGATCTTGCTGACAACCCAGACGGCCATCAAAGTAGCTGAGAGGACGTCTTGGGTACAAGCCACCCACTGCAGGCTGGTTCCAAACCAAGACGAGGCCAGCCGGCCAAAAGATTCCAACGACCAAGATGCATTACCCGGTGTCACCACCAGGGCGAAAGCTCACTCTCTGGTCTCCTCATCTGAGGAATCAGACCAAGGATAACACACCCTATCTTTTCCTCATTGCTGTCATGATGACAACTTTGACCCCTGCCCCAGCAACGCCAAATCATAATCCAACCACACTCCCCCTCACACACCTACTCGCACCCCCCTTGAAAGAGAACTCGGACCAGTTCTCTCCTGAACCTGAAACCATTGAACGAAGGAAAAGACAAGAACACACTCCAGTATTCGTTTGTCCCGTTGAGCGTTGCACTCCACTTGACTGTTGGGTCTATACGATAAACGAAGATGGATGGAAGATGCTGCATACTGCTTATGTGAGATTTGAAAGTAACAAACGATTCCCAGGTTCTACTGTTGTAACTGTGACTGAAGTTAATGTAGAGAAAGACTCTCCTTATTGGTGTGTTTTAACTAAAGATGTTATGCGAGTATCAAGAACAAAGAATTATGGAGTTGACATTTGTAGATCTGTTACAGATTATCCTCAAGGTACTGTGTTTAACTGCTCTATGCACCTAACCAAATCAGCTAAGTCAATTGGACAGGAAAAGAAGCATCCTAATGAAGCTATTAGTATAGTCAGAGACTTTGCACATAGAATGAACTACGCTAACTGTTGGATTTGTCAAAATGTACCTCTTAGTACTTCTGCACCCATTTTCTATCCAATTCCTTTAACCCAAGCAGAATGGTCACACTATGACTGGCAGGGTTTAGCTACTCATGTTTTCTCTGCTCCTGGACAATCCTCTGCTTGTCATTTTCATGTAGGATTAGATAGACTAGGTAACTCCTATACAGGGATTGAAGAGGTTATTCTAAGCAAATTGACACTAGAGGTTAATGAGAATCATAGACCTTCTAATTTCTCCCGCCTTATTCTGTTCAAGGTTACACACTTTTCTGAAATAGCTGGACAGGGATTGGTTCACAATATTCAAGTTATATTAGTCCAAATAGACAATCATGCACCGAGTACTAGGTTAGCTTGCACAGCTGTATCTACTACAGTTAATTGGCGAAATTCAATTACCATTTCTGGATTAAAATGTCAAATTATCGATTGCATCATTAAAGCACAAACAAAATTGCATCCTCAAGAAATGGAACATCAAAATCAAGTCGACCAATTCAAAGTAGTACCTCTTCAACAGGTTACAGCCTGTATTGATCTTTTCAGATACAACACACAAGTTAGGACACAAATTAATGATCTAGGCACTAGCTCCTGCATTGCTCCTATCTACGAATTCTTATATCCAGGTTCAGCGATAGGCCTTCCAAAAGGTGTATTTTTAGTCTGTGGCGATACAGCTTATTCAAACCTAAATAGCAACAGTGTAGGAAGATGCTATCTTGCTCATTTAATTCCCATGATTAGGAAGGTGGATCACGCTGAAATGCAGGTAATTCATCATCAATCAAATTATAGACATCGTCGTGCTATATCGCCCTTTCAGTTTATTTTTGGTGTATTTTTCCCTAACTATGGCATGTATAACACCCAAACTGAACTCATGACTCTCTCCGCTGTCTTGGCGGATCACTTGAATGCATCGGACAGAGTAATTTCAGCCTTAGCTAAGGAGGTGAATGAAATGAAGAAAGTTGTGCTACAAAATAGGTTTGCCTTAGATATAATTCTTGCTAGTAAAGGAGGAACATGCGCGATTGTAGGGTCAGAATGTTGTTCGTTCATCTCAGATCCAAATGCCACATTAACAGAGTTCCATGAATCAAACATGAAAGGTATTCAGATCTTAAAGACTGTCCATGGGTTTAATGCTTGGGGAATTTTCGATAATGCTTTTTCAAGTTCTGGAAATATTCTCAGATCTCTAGGTATCATTTTTATGATTATTATTTTGATTATTATTATTATTGGCATTGTTCTTAAGTGTATTGGAAAGTGTTTGAATACTGTTACAGAGATGCCCATTACTGCATTAATGTTCAAAGGAGAAGTTGAATTAGACCTTCATTCAACTCAAGAACTTAGTCAAGTCTGTGCCATTGGAAATAAGGATTTTGAATTGTTTTGAAACTTGAAGTTAAGTTTTTTTTCCTCTCAAAAGAAAGAGGTTTTTTTTTTTCCACTCATGAATATATGAAATCTGTATTAGATTAGTATCATGTTATCTTTTTACCTTGCTTATGATGATATTTTATAATTTGATTCCACATGGTTGATTCTTTCATTTATATTGTTGTGGATGTTTTACCCACAAGATTGGGGAATTGTTAAAGAATTTCAACTCATCACCCATGTGTTCACGCCAAGATAGGGTTTCTGTTTATCTTACTCTATTGATGTTCCTGTTTCCTCTGTTTAATTGTTTTACAATGTTTGTGGGAATCACACCTTAACTAAGTTCTCACTGCCATCTGTGTCTGCCAGAGCAGCTGGTCAAACCTCATGTCACGACACTGTCCCCTTAAAAGGGCTCCGCCTCCTCATTGCGGGGCTCTCTGACTTGAATATCACTTCCTGTTGTGAGAGACCGCTTGCAAACGTATTGAGAATAAAGCTCTCGTCTTTGTTTTAACCAGCTGAATCGACCACTCGCGTGCTCTTATTCTTAATCCAAGTATATTAAGAAAATAATCATCAACAGTGTAATTGTGGTAACTTTGCGACGGTACCAGCAGCGGACCTAGCTGACACCTAGCTGACACTTGCCTTTTCAGTCGCAAAATAACCAAAATAGCCGTTCTCAAGGACACTGTAAGGGAACGTAGCCGCCACTGCTGCTTAAATCCGTAACTACGATGTAATTAAATAACGTGACAATGTGGTTACATCACAGTCCCAATCTGACTTTATTGGAAATGTGTCACAGTGGGTCAGAACATTTGTAAATTACTTAGGTTTTAAAATAAATGTTGAAGTCATACAGTTACAGAATTGTAATAATGAGGGGAAATCCTGCATGTCTGTTTTGTGTGTAATTTCTCATTTACAGTTAATATTAACACTAAAGATTTGCAGTCTAGGCCTAATAAAAATAATGATAAAAAATATGCCTATGAATAAAGTCCTAATTTTGCAACCTAAATGTGAGCAATGAACGCTGAGCAGTGAACGTAGAATGCAAGGCATTGGGCTACTTTCTTAGGTGACACAATTGAAGAACTAGACAAACAAGTTACACACTCTGTGCCAGTAGGTGGCTGTATGCACATTAAAGTTGTTTGCGATCTGCCACTAAACCCAGCGAAGAAGAAGACGGGTTAAACTTCCGGTCCGTTCGAAACAGAAACGATTGAGAAAGACCAACACGCTGTCTTTGTCCCCGCGACAACACAGATCCTGTAAGTATCTCAATTTCAATGTATACATTAGTATGTATACATACATACTATGTATTTTGGTATCGTCCCAGATTAAACACCAACGTTATGTGCAAGCTACCCTTTTGTAATGATTATCTATATGCAGATGCTCTCTTTCCAATGTTAGCTAACTAGCTAGCCAGCTAACGTGATTAGCCTTAGTACATCATGGCTAGCTAAGTAGCCTACGTAAAATTACTCTCGCAATTATTGTTATAACTAGCTTTTGTGTAATTGTAGCTTAAATTATAATGTTGGCTTGGCAACGTGAGAATATTTCAGTTGTGTACACTATAACTTTTATGAAGTGTTGTCGTGGGCCATTGTTTCCTAATTACGGGCAATGGTGGAGTCTTCTCAAGTCTAGCAGGCTCGCGCGAGCTCCTGCATGTTCGTACTGTTTCATCGCTTGGAATAAAATGCGATAATTAGCTTACTCATTGATTTCGCATTAACCCACGACACCGTTAGTATGTGTTTGTTTTTAGGCATTAATTTTTCCGATTTTAACGTTAACAGAATACTAGAAGCCCCAACAACGGAGCTAGGCTAGCTAGCAGGATTTGTTATAGCAGCCATCTTGGCTTTTGGCACGTGGTCCTGTGGAGTGTGCATGTCAGCCAACGAGAGGGTCACCCACCCACTTTCTCTCTCTCTCTCCCTCTCTCCCCTCCCATGCTCTCAGTTGCCAACCTCCCAGTTCTTGTTTGAACTGAGCAAGAAGCAGATGAGCGGGGCAGGAAGAGGCGCTAAGACGGGGACAGGCGTGGCCAGGGGCAGTCCTGGGACAGCACCACAGGCTCTGTGAGTCTTGTTCAGTTGAATGCCCTCATGAGTATTAACAGAAGAGCACCATATACATATGCACACATACACTCTAACATGTCGCTCTCTCCTCAGCTCAGCCCAATGGTCACTGATGGTTCTGTCTGGCCAGCCCTTAGGTGGAGAAACACCTGATCATCAATATAGGCAGGCACACGTAAGTACAAATGCACATTCGTTTCCATAGACGGGATAAACAAATGGGAATATTGATATTGAGTTAGCGGTAGACATGTGAGATTCATAAGACGCATCACTGACGCCAGTGACGCCACAATATCAGGGAAATTGAGCAATTGCTTCCCTGTAGTGCAAACTTGCAAGATTCGCTCAGTTATTAACCCTTCTTGCCTTTTTTGTTGTTGGTTTTCTCTCTCCTCCTTCCTCTCTGTGCAGTTCTCCTGTGTGCTGAGCCGCTATCCCATGTATTGCCACTGCTGACAGGGTAGAGCTCAGCCCCATGCAGAAGTGAGTGATGAGGAGAGGTAAGATCATTTTCCCGTTTTTTTTCCCTCCAGTTTTAGGAACCGTCTCAAGAATGTGTTCCCCACTTTTATGCCTTTAAATCAGGGTTGGAGTATTCCAGGTGTGTGGCCATGGCCATGAACACCAGTAGAGGAGGGAACCAAGTGTCTCATTCTCTCTCCACAGTTGTGTGGTTGTAACCCCCCACTAGCTACATATTCATTCAATCTTTATTTAACCTCGTGAATCAATTGAGAGTAAGCTCTCATTTACAATGACGTATAATCACTCTATATTTGAACTTGTACTACAGGTGAGATAATCCTTTTTAATGGTCTCTCTCATTGCTGTGCAAGACTTGGGTGTTCTCCTGCTCTGAGTGCCCATTCTCCTATACCTCCCAGATCTACCTCCACAAGCACATCAAGAGGAGCCATGACAACCTCTGTCTCTGCTGAGGAACACACAGAGCATTATGAAGTAGCCAGTGCCTTGGCGAAGGTGTTTGAGCAGCAGTCATCAATGGATTAACTCCCAAGACACAAGGAAGAGACAGCGCAACACACGCTATGACTCCAGTGACGAAGGTAATATAATAAAGTGCATTCAACAGTCCCAAAAGAGTACTACTTGAGTTGACTAATCTGAGCTAATTTACCTCTACTATATGTTCCAGTGCCCAGGCAGCCGGTCGGCAGAACTCAGACCAGACCAGCTATGCCAGGTGCCAGAGCCGGAAGGCCTGCTCTGCCAGTTATCAATGCAGGTATCCATGCATGTTTGTGTTGGTGAAATGTCTATGCATATTTGCACACTTACAGTTAACTCAGGACTTTCTGAAGACTCATGTACTCAGTTCACTAATTCGCTCATCTCACATCTCACTACTCGGCAGTAGATGTTCATCGCCCGGGTCCTTTGAGCCAAGGCGCTGTGAGCCCAGGCCCTTCAGCCCTTCAGACGTCCAGGCACGAGCAGCATGCATCAGCGATTAGCACCCCGGCCAGACCAGGTCAGGGTCTGACATGTCTCATGTCGAGTTGATTCTTCCCCTTATGCCAGAATCACTACGCCGCCAGCACCATAGTTTCCTGCTCATCCCTTTATCCTCTGGTTTTCAGGTAGTTCTCTGATGCCATCGCCTGTGAGACCAACAGCTCCAGCAGTGTTGCCATCAAGCTCTGCAGATGCTGGTATGATGAATTTTGTGAACTACTTCATGCTGCATGTAGGGATATACTTTGAGCTGAATATCCATTATGGGACCGTACAATTACTTATAGCCACATCTGTGTTTAATATCCAGACTTCCAGAGGATGATGTGTCAGCAGTTCTCCAGCGTCATGCAGAGTCTGAGGGAGATGGCACAGACAATGATGAGGCTGGAGCAGAGACTGGAGCAGAGACTGTCCGGCGAGTCTGCAGACAGCTATCGGGGAGCAGTACTGGATGACCTGCACCCTGCTAAAACGGAGGAGGAGCTGCTGGTCTTGGAGGAGCAGCTGAAGGACAAGGATCATCAAAGGAAGATGGTGAGTAACTTCAGGGCAGAACTTTGTTCCTTATTTTTGCAGGGAAGTGTTAAGGAAATGTAAAAGTAAATGATTGTCTTTATGTTTTGCAGACACGATATCTGAGTTCCATTGGCGGCAAAGATCTGCCAGATGTGGTCCGGCGGGTGCTGTCAGCCATTGCCATACACAGAGTGTGGTGTGTCTACAGCGTCCATGGGAAGAGGGGGAAGAAGCCTCTGAAGAATATGACCCTCTACAATGTCATATTACGTAAGGGATTGTTCATATTTTCGCAAAATAATACATTGTCTTTGCTTCATGCCATGTGCATTGAAACCATTCCCTTTTTGGTTAAAAGGTGCAGTTATGGCCTGTAAGCCAAGCACCACTGTGACGGAGGTGTCTGCCCAGCTGCAGGAGATGCTGAAACATGCCCCTGCTCGATGCAAAAAGGTATGTGATGTCAGGCAGTAAATTTTCTCGTATCCAGTGACATGGCACGCTTCCAATGAACGTATGCGACTTGCTTTTACAGCCATTTCATTATGTCCTTAGGCATCTGCTCCAGCCCAGCTGACCTCCCCAGCCCAGCCCCTGACCGCAGCTCCAGCCCTGACCACAGTGGAGTATTCAGATGAGGATGACCTCTTCTGCCCAGACCCTCGATTCAGATGTGGGTGACCCCCAGCCCGTCTCCCTAAACCTGCCTTTCCAGCCTGCCAGGATGGATGCCTTTTTTGTAAATAGTTTTTGTAAATTTTAACCTTTTTTTTGTGGGATACAACGGTCTGTTCCCGGTCTGCCTGCCACAGAATGCGCACTGTTTCATTTTTGTTTTTAGAACTTTTGCAATTGTCAGATAATGGGTTGCTAGCCAGAGCTTGTACATGCTTTTTTTTGCTTTTCTGGCTATGCGTAATGTGACAGACCGTAAACCTCATCCTTGTAAATATGTATACTTTTAATTTGTAATGTACTTTGTGTAATAAAATGCTCTAAACTGTTCAGTCTTATATTGGTTTGTATCATAATGCTTGCTGCTATATCCCCATATAGCATTAATTCGTTTTTGTACTGGTAAATGCTAAATATAGCCAGTGGTACTGCAAATGCTAAATATAGCCAGTGGTACTGCAAATGCTAAATATAGCCAGTGGTCAGTAAGTGACCATATTTGCACCGTGCGAAAAAGACGTGCAGACCAAGTCATATAAATACCTGTAAATCTAGTGTCAGCCAAGTGAGTTTATTACGGAAGTTCCTGCCCACGTTTTTTGCACGCGGCCGCACCGTATTTGCACCGTGCGAAAAAGACGTGCAGACCAAGTCATATAAATACCTGTTAATCTAGTGTCAGCCAAGTGAGTTTATAACGGAGGTTCCTGCCCACGTGATCACGTGCGTTCTTTGCACGCGGCCGCAACTTCGGAATGACGTGTCGTTCTTACGTAGCGTCTACTAAACGGCAGATCTCGCGTTTCCGTAAATGGCCGCGTAATTTCCGCACGCGGCGCAGACGAATCGTCACCTATAGCGGCCGTATGTCGAACGTTTGCGCAACCTGCGTGTGTTAGTAGGGTAGCCAGTGGTCAGTAAGTGACCATATTTGCACCTTGCGAAAAAGACGTGCAGACCAAGTCATATAAATACCTGTAAATCTAGTGTCAGCCAAGTGAGTTTATTACGGAAGTTCCTGCCCACGTTTTTTGCACGCGGCCGCACCATATTTGCACCGTGCGAAAAAGACGTGCAGACCAAGTCATATAAATACCTGTTAATCTAGTGTCAGCCAAGTGAGTTTATAACGGAGGTTCCTGCCCACGTGATCATGTGCGTTCTTTGCACGCGGCCGCAACTTCGGAATGACGTGTCGTTCTAACGTAGCGTCTACTAATCGGCAGATCTCGCGTTTCCGTAAATGGCCGCGTAATTTCCGCACGCGGCGCAGATGAATCGTCACCTATAGCGGCCGTATGTAGAACGTTTGCGCAACCTGCGTGTGTTAGTAGGGATGCCATCTTTGAAAATAACGCGTCATTGATACCTTTGACATGCGCAGTCAAAGGTATTAATGGCACGTTCTTGTAGTCCACGAACAGATTGCGTTCATGGAGGTATAAGGAGACTGCATTGAACATGGCTGCCTATTAATTTCAATGAAAGTTGCTCACCGGCGCATGAAGCCATTTGGCGTAGTGGCCTGTGATGGTCGCATCCACAGCCACACAACTGGTCTGGTAACCCTCTGACCGTACATTACATTCACTCACATTATATTCAGTCATTTAGTTATTATTGAGAAGTTTCCTTTGTTGCAGGCACCAGTGTTAATTTTGACAGAAAATTATGATTTTGTTTAAGTCAGTCTTTTGACTAAAATGCCATTTAGTTTTAGTCATATTTTAGTCATCTGACTTGTTTTAGTTGTAGTCTAGTTTTAGTTGACTAAATATCATTACGATTTTAGTTGACAAAATCTACCATAGATTTAGACAACTCAAATTTAACAGGCTTAGTTCAATCAATCAATCAAGTTGGATTTATATAGCGCCCTTCATGAAACCCAGAGCGCTTTACAGAGTCCAGTATTCATTCAGACACAGTCATACCGGTGGTGGTCAGATACATCTGTAGCCACAGCTGCCCTGGGGCAGACTGAGAAGCGTGGCTGCTTCTGTCAGACAGTTTCATAATGAAGCATTCCTCTCCCCCAGTCTGATGCTAATTGTGTCTGTGCCTGATATAGCAAGCTATAACATTATCATGTCAGCACTAGTTGGATAGTCAGGCTAGCTAACATCAGGCACAGGCTAGCTAACGTCACACCGGAGGAGAGGGGCTATGGCGGCGCCAGGTAGCTAACTGTTCGTGTCTTATCCATCTAGCTACAGTATAACATTAGACAGCAGCAGTAGTTGCTTAGCTAGCTTACCCAGACTAGCTAACGCTAGATACCCCCGCCAGCCGCCACAAGCATAGCCCCACTTGTTTCTACACAGTGTAACGTTAGCTAACCTGTGCCTAACATTAGCTAGCCACTAACGTTAGCGTTGCAATGATCAGACACTTCAGTTCTCCCCCGCCACAAACCTACGTGAAACACTGGTTTCTTTTAGCTTGTATTGTATTTGAAGTATTTCAGAAACACACCAGCTTGGTTTTAGCTAATACAGTAACGTTAGCCGGGGGTGGGGGGTGCTTACCTTCTCATGAATTTCGGGATGACTGTTCTCCAAATGTCGCTTTAAGTTTGTTGTATTTTTGCCAGTCATTTTCACCCCACACGGTTTACAAATGGTTTGGTTTTCCTTTGCATCAAATATGAAGTTTATCCAGATGTCTGCTCTCCTCTTTCTCCCGGTGTGTGCGAACGTTGACAAAGACATTTCTGAACTGTGGTCATATACTGAACAGTTCAGGCAGTCGTATGCCGTTAGTTGACTTCCCGCCGGCCGGTGTAGCAACAGTACTATTCAAATGTAGTCTATACACACAGGCTACCTGTAGGTTATTATATTATATATAGGGCTAAATACACACAGGCTACCTGTAGGTTGCATCCAACTCGTTCTATTAATACATCCATGATCCAACTGCGCACATCCCAAACCTCGACATTCTGATTTGAACTTTTCCCATACGTCCCTCCATGACCATTTTAGTCTAGTTAGGTCAATTTGTGATATTCCCACTTTTTTTTTCTTTCTTTCTTTCTTTCTTATTATTCTCCCCGTTTTTTGTCTCCTTTATAACTTCTTCATACTTTGTGCTAGAAACTTCATTCAAACTTTAAAATGTTCACGATGTTTAGCTCTTTAACGGATGTATTCAGATTTTTTATAGTTTTTATAGTTTTTTAGTCATTTAACTTTTAATAGTAATTGTTGTGCCATTGAAACTGCTGGTGGAATGTTCAGTATGTGGTGGCAGCTGTTGCTTTGAACATATTTACACATTTTGTAAACTGCTGGCACTCCTATAGTTTTGAAAGCTCACACACGTATTATACATCAAAACTTTCACACAACTGTGCTGATTCGTACAATGTAAGTATCTAAGCTGTGTGACTTATACTTTTTGCTGTATGATGATTTGTTCGGCAACTGCGCTCCCCATTGAAACGTATGGCGCTGCACTCTAGCTTTTGAGCTGCTAATTTTGCATTTTTACTCTTTTTCTAACTTGTTGCTATGGCTTCAGTTTTAACAGCTCATTCACATATTATATATCGAAATGTTCCTATAACTGTGCTGATTCGTACAATGTAAGTATCTAAGCCGTGTGACTTATAGTTTTCGCTGTATGACGATTTGTTCGGCAACTGCGCTCTCCATTGAAACGTATGGGCCACACTCTACCTTTTGAGCTGCTAATTTGCATTTTTACCCTTTTTCTAACTCGTTGCCATGCCTACAGTTTTTGAGCTACACAGACATATCATAGCCTAAAATGTTCAGCATTTTCTCAGGATTCCTACGGTGTCAATATCTAGGCTGTTGCCTTTATACTTTTTGAGAGAGAGCTGTCTGAAGCCAACATGCCTTTCCATTGAAGTGAATGAGAGGATGCTCACAGTGTCAGTTGGGATTTGAATTTGGGGACACGTGGAGGCTCTCTGTACAGGCACCCTTTTATGACTACTGTGGTAGCATTCATATTCATTCATTCCTTCCTTCCTTCCTTCCATCCATCCATCCATCCTTCCTTCCTTCCTTTCCTTCCTTCCTTCCTTCCTTCCTTCCTTCTTTCCTTCCTTCCTTCTGTCCTTCCTTCCATCCTTCCTTCCGCCTTCCTTCCATCCTTCCTTCCATCCTCCCTTCCTTCCTTCCTTCCTTCCTTCCTTTCCTTCCATCCTTCCTTCCCTTCCTTCTTTCTTTCTTTCTTTCTTTCCTTCCTTCCTTCCTTCCTTCCTTCCTTCCTTCCTTCCTTCCTTCCCTTCCTTCCTTCCTTCCTTCCTTCCATCCTTCCTTCCCTTCCTTCCATACTTCCTTCCTTCTTTCCTTCCTTCCTTCCATCCTTCCTTCCATCCTTCCCTTCCATCCTTCCTTCTTTCTTTCCATCCATCCTTCCTTCCTTCCTTCCTCATTTCTTTCCTTCCTTCCATCCATCCTTCCTTCCATCCTTCCTTCCATCCATCCATCCTTCCATCCTTCCTTCCTTCCTTCCTTCCATCCATCCTTCCTTCCCTTACTTCCATCCTTCCTTCTTTCTTTCTTTCTTTCTTTCTTTCTTTCTTTCTTTCTTTCTTTCTTTCTTTCTTTCTTTCCTTCCTTCCATCCTTCCTTCCTTCCTTCCTTCCTTCCTTCCTTCCATCCTTCCATCCTTCCTTTCCTTTCTTCCTTCCTTCCTTCCTTCCTTTCTTTCCTTCCTTCCTTCCTTCCTTCCTTCCTTCCTTCCTTCCTTCCTTCCATCCTTCCATCCTTCCTTCCTTCCCTTCCTTCCTTCCTTCCATCCATCCTTCCTTCTTTCTTTCCTTTCTTCCATCCTTCCTTCCATCCTTCCTTCTTTCTTTCCTTTCTTCCATCCTTCCTTCCTTCCCTTCCATCCTTCCTTTCTTCTTTCTTTCTTTCTTTCTTTCCTTCCTTCCTTCCTTCCTTCCTTCCATCCTTCCTTCCTTTCCTTCCTTTCTTTCTTTCTTTCTTTCTTTCTTTCTTTCTTTCTTTCCTTATATTCAAATAAATATTCAGAATGACACTCTTTTTCAGGCTGCAAACTCATATTAATATATGTTCTCCTCTTTCAGCTATTGAACTCAATAAAACTATGAGTTATGATGAGTGGTCTAATCTATTTTAGGCTCTGACCCAAGGGGGCGGAGTCTCGCCACCACGCCACTGAACATGCTACGGACACCACAACTCAGTCCTTGAGTGGGCTGGAGACACATGGTCTTCCCTGGTGAAGGCAGGTGGATAGCAGCTGCGGCCCACACTGTTCACGCCTGGCTCTGAACCAAGCGGGCGGAGTCTCGCCACCACGCCACAGACCCCACAACTCAGCCCCTGATTGAGCCAGAGGCGCACAGTCTTCACCAGTGGGTGCAAGGAGACTGCCCGGAGGTCTTCATGGTGGAGTCATGTAGGTGGACCGGAGAGGGGTACACTGTCCCCGACTGGCTCTGACCTGAGGGGGTTGAGTCTCACCACCACGCCACTATCCACGCCACGGGCCCCAAAACTCAACCCCTGAGTGGGCTAGAGACACACAGTCTTCATTGGTGGATGCATGAAAATTGCCCAGAGGTCACTGTACTGTCCCCGTCTAGCTGTGACCCAAGGGGGCGGGGCCTAACCAGCACGCCACTATCCACGCCACGGGCCCCACAACTCAGCCCCTGAGTGGGCTAGAGACACACGGTCTTCACCGGTTGAGTCAAGTAGGTGGCCCGGAGAGGGGTACACTGTCCCTGACTGGCTCTGACCTGAGGGGGCGGAGTCTCACCCCCACGCCACTATCCACGCCACGGCCCCACAACTCAGCCCCTGAGTGGGCTAGAGACACATGGTATTCACCGGTGCGGGCAAGTAGGTGGCCCGGAGAGGGGTACACTGTCCTCGACCAGCTCTGACCTGAGGGGGCGGAGTCTCACCACCATGCCACTGTCCACGCCACAGACCCCACAACTCAGCCCCTGAGTGGGCTAGAGACGCACGGTCTTCACCGGTGGGTGCATGGAGATTGACTGGTCCGTAGTAGTTCTAGCAGTAGCTGTTACATACAGCTGCAGCAGCTAGCCCACCTCACATTTTCTCCAGGAAATGTACTTTCTAGTTTTTATTTGTTGACGAAAATGTGAATAGATATAGTCATAGTTTTTGTCATCATACATTCATTTTTATTTAGTTATCGTCTCGTGACGATAACCCCAAAAATGTTGTTGATGAATAGTTTTTGTCATAGTTCTCGTCAACGAAATTAACACTGCATCAAACCTGTGGTTAGTTTATATTCTGTGATTATCGTTTCGAAAAATTATTTCTTTATCCAGTCATCTTTGTTTTAACAGTTTCATTATAGCGGAGCAGGTCATATTTGCTCGTATGTGGTATTTTGTTCACAAGTTTGCGATTGTACAGCCAGGCTACAAAGAAACCGTAGCTGTAGCAGAGGACTCTGGGCCAGCCACAATGTGATGCAGCTCGGCTTGGCTTAGGGGTTCCTGGAGCTCTGTAGCCTGGCTGTACGATCGCGAAGTTGTGAACAGAATAAATACAACATACGAGCAAATATAACCTGCTCCGCTATAATGAAACTAAAAACTAAACTAAAACTAAGATGCCTGGATAAAGAAATAATTTTTCGAAACGATATATTTGACAGAATTGTGATTTGATGGCAGGTACTCAGCCATGACAAACTCCGCTATTAGCCGCTTTCCGGTACCGCAACAGGAGCATTCTGTTCCGGCCGCTCCTCTGCTATGGCTACGGTTTCTGGAGCTCTGTAGCCTGGCTGTACAATCGCGAAGTTGTGAACAGAATAAATACCACATACGAGCAAATATAACCTGCTCTGCTATAATGAAACTGTTAGAACTAAGATGCCTGGATAAAGAAATAATTTTTCGAAACGATATATTTCACAGAATCGTGATTTGATGGCAGGTACTTAACAATGCTAATGCACTGCTTACTGGCGTCGGCCATGACAGCTGTCCTAAAAATTTTGCTGAACAGTGACATAACATCTGGAATAGCATGCTCTGGACTTTGCTACATTTTTCACCGTTTTTTTTCGACAGTATAGCAGGCGAGGTAGCGGGCGAGAGGTAGCAGGCACATTTTTGAAGTAGTATGCTACTTCTCGCCTGCTATATAGCAGGTAGCAGGCATTTCGGACACGGCCCATGTGTCTCTTTTCCACTTTGGCTGAGTTCTGTGCTACCACATTAGGTATAAAAGGGTGCCTGTACCTTTAAGAGAGGCTGCACATGCACACAAATTCAAAAAAAGCAGCAGCTGCCACCAGTCTAATCCCAACTGACACTCTGATCCTAGACATGGTCAGCTTCAGACAGTTCTATCCCGAAAACTATAAATGTAACAGCTTATATATTGACACCATAGGAATCCTGAGAACTTGCAGAACATTATGTATAATATGTCCTTATACAACGGTTAGTTCTGGTTCTTGATTCTGATTGGCTGGAAGCCATGTTAAAATACTTTGTAACACACACCTGGGACAGTATATAGTTCCATTTTCAGTATTAACGTGCCTCATTTTTGATCCAATGCATTGTAGTTGTTGTTGTTGGTGTTGTTGCTTGGCAACCCTTTTGTTAGGGGAACTATTTTGCGCGGCGGAATTGAGGGAATGATGCTTCGTTTTGAATAAATGTTAATATTTTACATTGCTGTGTGTTTATTTTACACTAATAGCTGTAGTAACCGTTGTATAAAAGCAATAAACCACGAGAGGCCGTGTGTTATAGTGATTTTATAACAGCTAGGGGGCGTTGTTAGGCACGACGCGAAGCGGAGTGGCTAAAACCCCCCTAGCTGTTATAAAATCACTATAACACACGGCCTCTCGTGGTTTATTGCTTAAGTATAGCTTAAACATTGTAGGCATGGCGGCAAGTTAGAAAAATTGTAAAAAGCTAAATTAGCAGCTCAAAAGTTAGTGTGTTGCCATACGTTTCAATGGGGAGCGCAGTTGCCGAACAAATCGTCATACAGCGAAAACTATAAGTCACACAGCTTAGATACCTACATTGTACGAATCAGCACAGTTGTGTGAACGTTTTGATATAGAATATGTGTGTGAGCTGTTAAAACTGTAGGCATAGAAACAAGTTAGAAAAAGGGTAAAAATGCAAAAAATAGTTTTAAAAGTAAAATTTCAAAAAAACATATTTAAAAAAATCAGAATACATCCGTTAAAGAGCTAAACATCGTGAACATTTTGAAGTTTGAATGAAGTTTCTAGCACAAAGTATGAAGAAGTTATAAAGGAGACAAAAACTTGGGAGAATAATAATAAAGAAAGAAATAGTGGGATTATCACAAGCTAGCTTCTGCAAGCTAGCCCACCTAATAATTTATCAAATAATTCAGAAAAAAAAGACTTAAAGGTGGGATAGTTAGTTTGCTTTTGGCTTTATTTGGTAAAATTAGCATAATATCCTTTCAGCTATCAGTAACAGAAGTGCTCTGAGAATAAACTTGGATCTCCGTGTTTACCGCTGCCTCTGTATTTTGGATTCAAAGAATGCACCGCGCCCGAATGTATTGACCAATCAGGGTCTCTATCTAATCACACCTACCAGTCATGTTTGGAGGGAGGGACTACATCATGATTAACAGGAGGGAGGGGCGGGTTCTTTTGAAAAAGGTGACCAATCAGAGGCCTTGTTGACATCAAACTACCTACCCCACCTTTAAGGATTTTTGGTTGAGCTCCACAAGTCATTTTTTCTGGGAAGGCACGTCCTACTCTCCAATTGTCAAATAAAGATGTTCGTTTGCTGTATCATTTGATTGATTTATGATTGATTGTTTGAATGATACAGCCACATCATTTGATTGATTTATGATTGATTGTTTGAATGATTCAGCCACATCATTTGATTGATTTATGACTGATTGTTTGAATGATACATCCATATCATTTGATTGATTTATGATTGATTGTTTGAATGATACAGCCACATCATTTGATTGATTTATGATTGATTGTTTGAATTATTCAGCCACATCATTTGATTGATTTATGACTGATTGTTTGAATGATACATCCATATCATTTGATTGATTTATATTTGATTGTTTGAATGATACAGCCACATCATTTGATTGATTTATGACTGATTGTTTGAATGACTGCTGTGAGGTGACAGTACTAGGTACTGCGCCACCTGTTTGAATGATTGACTGTTTTGAATGAGGCAGGGGTATCATGTGATTGATTTATGATTGACTGAATGATACAGGTATATCATTGTGTTCTGTGTAACGTGTAGGCTGACCTTTGATGCCCTCAGTACAGGTCCTAGCTAACCAAACACACGGAAATGATATTTTATATACTGTAACACTGTACACTGACACACGCACGCACAGACACACATCTTCTTATAGCTCCAGAATACATGTTCATGATCAACTTCCATACGCCCACATACCCTCCAGAATAGTTGTTGTATAGATAGAAGCCTTCCTCTAATCTTTGGAGCTCTAAAAAATCTGACGATATTCTTCTGTCTTAAGTCGCTCCATAGTTTTATGGTTTCAATATTTAGGGACTTCTCCAGACTGGTTTGTCTGGACAGCCTGGTTTCTGTGATAGAGGATCAGTGAGATTCTCACCCCAACAGTTGATGTAAGTGGATAGGAACGCAGCCATAATCTTTCTTTGTTGTTGTTTTCTTAAAATTCTTAAAATTAAAATTATGCATTTTGCCATTACTTGAGTTATCATATTAAAAAGTAAAAAGTTAAAATAATTAATTGAATAATTCCATCATGCATTCTCACTTTTACATGATAGCCATTAGTCATCTAGTTCTACTATAACTGAAGCATAATCAGCCACTTCCCTAATGGCATTATAGGCTTCATGTTATGTACTGTACACTTTCAATTCCCCATCAATCTGATGATCATTATCTTCTTTTTACATAAAGACCTTTATGTGAGAGGCCTCTGACACCCCAACTCTATGTATTCTATCCCTGCGTTACCTGCTAAGTTCTCATCCACTGTGCATTTACACTACAAGCCTGAACAGCCATGTGAGCGTCTACCTAGATACAGATGATGAGGCTGGAAATGACTCATCTGATTGGTCCAAGGGTCCTACACAAGAGACAAAAGAGAGAGAAAAGAAATGTTCAATTCAGTGTATAATTCAAGTCTTCTCAGTTCTACTCTCTGTGAAGAAATTACATCAACAACAATTACATGCTTTGCTTGATAAATAAAACATGTTTGGTGGAAATACATAATTGTCTTTCATCATAATGTCTCAGGTTTGTAGTTTTCAGACAGAAACACTTCTCCAGATGCAAATGTTTCCAGAGCTTGCTCTTCGACATCAGTCCCTCCCATATTGTAAACATGAATCTTTTTCCCGGTAACTCATGATCCCAAGCACACGGTCCATAAGCAGATACACACATTGTGGCATAGGCATGGCACGGATCAGCTCAGACCTTGTTTTGCTGAGGAAACCTTGCACGACTGGCAAAAATGGCTACTCAGGATATTGTTGATTTGGATCTAATTGGTTAATTTAATTTTTAGTGGTCGGTTGATACCTGTGCTATTCCTTGTGCTGCCCTATAAAGAGATATGTCTGTCTGTTGCTGTAACACTGTCAATATGGTTGGCATGGCTGAATTTAGGAGAACTGAGTGTGACAGCCTGAAGAGCCAAACATGATGAGTAAACAACACTCTAAATCAATACAAAGTAAAACTGAATTAAATGTTTGTCAATGTTTAAAAACAATGCTGTATTTATGTAAATGACTGTGTTCTGATTGAGAATTAACTGTTAGTGACCGACTATACAGTAATAATGAAAGTACAAAGTTTGACCTCTGCCTAGCAACATGTGACATGTGTTTTTCTGAAGCAGAGATTGGTTTGTTTGGTTAAGAGTCAGTTTATTATCTGAGTGCTCTGCTCTCTTTCATCTAGTTGAGAAGTTGAACGCTGGAGGAACATGTCCTTGTCAACCGTGTTTTCCATTTGCATGGCTGTGGTTCTGTCCACGCAAAAAGCAGGTAGGCTACATTATCATAAACTACACACCGTGAGTCTGTATAATACTGATAATAATATTGTCCAATAAAGTCTACAGTATTACCAGGTATAATTAGCTTTCCATCAATGAACTAATGACAGTGATCTTATTGTTGCATATTGTTTCATATAACATTTGTATTGAATGTTTCTGAATTGTTCTTTGACATGATTATCATGAATTATGAGAAAATAAAGTGTGTAATGAATTCAGATGAAAACTGTAATAATGCATTATTTGTTCTTCAATATTTCAGGTGGATATGATCGCTACATAGTGCTACACTGCTTATACTCTACAGAGCAACCGCATGAGTTCATAATCTCTAAAATTTATAATAAGATTGAGTATCTCAGGTTCAACAGCACTAAGGGAAGGTGGGAGGGATACACTGAGTTTGGTCTGCATAATGCTAAGATCCGGAATGATAATCCTGCTATCATGGCTGTTGTGCGAGCGATGCTGGAGTGTTACTGCAAGCCCAGCGCTGAGCTCCACCTCTCTGCCGTACTGGAGAAGACAGGTGAGCTGCCCTCCTCACCACAACAACATCACATCTCTCACTCACCAGATGATACGACACCTCTTTCATCTGTTCACTACAAAACCTGTAATGAAGCTTCTGTCTGGTGGATATAAAGCAACATAGACCTGATGATGATTAAATGATGATGTTTTCATCTTGTGGGATGGGAGGATGATATTGTTTTTCACCATTCAGAACTGGTGGACTGCATTACTGGTCACCTCTGGGACTGAGAGAGATCTAGAAACAAACATGATGAATCTACACAGTTATATTAAAGATCAATAATAGAGTAGACATATTAAAGACCAATAATAGAGTAGAGATATTAAAGATCAATAATAGAGTAGAGATATTAAAGATCAATAATAGAGTAGACATATTAAAGACCAATAATAGAGTATATATATTAAAGACCAATAATAGAGTAGACATATTAAAGACCAATAATCACAGTCCACAGTGTTTATCTCATTTTAAGTCAAGTTGATCCTTAATTAATAGAGAACAGAACCCTGATCAATATGATATGAATGATAGTGTTATATTAACTAATGTGTTGCTGTTTTTCCTCCACTATCAGTGGAGCCCTCTGTCAAACTTCTCTCAGTGACCCCCTCTAGTGGCAGACACCCTGCCATGCTGGTGTGCAGCGCCTATGACTTCTACCCCAAAAAGATCAGAGTGACCTGGAAGAGGGATGGACAGGAAGTGACCTCAGACGTGATCTCCACTGAGGAGTCGGTCAACGGTGACTGGTACTACCAGTTCCACTCCCAACTGGAGTACACGCCCAGATCCGGGGAGAAGATCTCCTGCATGGTGGAGCACGCCAGCCTGGACAGACCCCTCGTGAAGCACTGGGGTGAGTTCACTGTCCAGCTGTTGTTAGGGTGTTGTCATGGTGTACTAGGGTGAGTTCACTGTCCAGCTGTTGTTAGGGTGTTGTCATGGTGTACTAGGGTGAGTTAACTGTCCAGCTGTTGTTAGGGTGTTGTCATGGTGTACTAGGGTGAGTTCACTGCTCAGCTGTTGTTAGGGTGTTGTCATGGTGTACTAGGGTGAGTTCACTGGTCAGCTGTTGTTAGGGTGTTGTCATGGTGTACTGGGGTGAGTTCACTGCTCAGCTGTTGTTAGGGTGTTGTCATGGTGTACTGGGGTGAGTTCAGGTGAGCAGGGTACGAGTGCTGTGTTGTGGCTGGGTACCTGAATGACCCTGACTGTGACTGTGTGTGCTAGCGTATGATAGATGGTGGTCTGTCAGAAGCTACATACAGGACAGCTACAGTGTCATCACATGCTAACAGAAGGGTCATTTCTCCTTGACAGACCCGTCCCTGCCTGAGTCTGAGAGGAATAAGATCGCCATCGGGGCGTCTGGGCTGGTGCTGGGACTGGTCTTTGCACTGGCTGGACTCATCTACTACCAGAAGAAGAAATCCAATGGTGAGTCATCAGCTGTGTGTAGAGAACATGTAGTCTTCATAGTCATCTGTGTGTAGAAAACATGTACAGTCTTCATAGTCATCCAGTCTTCACAGTCATCTGTGTGTTATGTACGCAGCACACTGTAAAATAATCATGATGTAAGAAAGATTCACTTATACATTGAGAGATGTATTTTTCAAGAATACTGCTCCTGTGTTCAGTGGATGGTGGCAGCAATGTTGATTTATTTGTTGAAATATCACATAGTGATTGTGTCACCTCTGTCTCTTCACCCTCTCTGTGTTTATTTCACAGGGCGGATGCTGGTGCCTGCTAGCTAAGGTGAGACTCCTCTTGTCACAGAAAAGTTTCACCAACTACTACAACTGACTGTGCCTGATGGTCATTGTAACGGTTTTCTTTTATCTTCTCAGGTTTGCAGGTCTGTTTCTGAATCCACTGCTGAACTAGACCTGATATTAGAGCTTCCTTCTAACCAGAAATCTCGGTGTCACAGCTTTCAACAACAAATAAGCCTAATTCAATGGACGCTTAAAGAAGGTTGACGCGCTGCCACTTACTTGATTGCTTGTTGCTTGTTTGAAGATCTGGATTTGTGAATGAATGTGTCGGGCTTAATCATAGTCAATAGTCCAAAAAAGGTCAGTCATAACTGAGGTCAAAAAGCATAATTAGATCTCTCAGAAATAAAATAAAATGTTTTCGCATTATAGCGGTATATCCTACGTTGCTTGCGGTTGAAAACCTATATCAGCTCAGCGTTCCTGTCTGCACAGCTGTGCCTCTACCTTATTATGTGAACGCCTGGTAGTGACGTCATCACATCATATCAAAAAACACAAAACTGCTCCTACACACCGGCCCCTATTGTTATGGGCAAAAAGCGTAAATAATAATATTCCAAAACTAGGAGCTATCAAACAAAAAATGTTCTGTCACGTTCTACGTGAGGGTGTGTGAGTGTGGGTCTTCACTGGCTGGCCGGAACCAGCAGACAGATCTTGTTGATTGGTCTCTCTATGAGACTGGTCTGTGTCTGAACCAGCAGACAGATCTTGTTGATTGGTCTCTCTATGAGACTGGTCTGTGTCTGAACCAGCAGACAGATCTTGTTGATTGGTCTCTCTATGAGACTGGTCTGCGTCTGAACCAGCAGACAGATCTTGTTGATTGGTCTCTCTATGAGACTGGTCTGCATCTGAACCAGCAGACAGATCTTGTTGATTGGTCTCTCTATGAGACTGGTCTGCGTCTGAACCAGCAGACAGATCTTGTTGATTGGTCTCTCTATGAGACTGGTCTGCAGGGCCGTTGCTAGGAATTCTGGGCCCCCTTAAAGAATATTGGTGTGGGCCCCTACCCGTCCGACTTTTCGTCACCACTTTTTTCGACCCCTTTTAAAAAAAAATATATATATTATTATGTATAATTTTGTAATTATTTTTCTGTTTCTCTATGTTCTTTTTCCAATTAACCTCTCCATAGACATTTACTTGTGTACTTCCTGTGCTTGGACTGTCTCCGTCTGTAGCAGTTTCATGACTGGAACTACTATAAGCCTCTTCACTCCCTTCACTCTCTGTTTCTAACTGGCTAGGACCTGGCTCTGTAGACAGTAAGACCAGAACAGTGTCTTCTTAAGACTTGGGAATAAATCTATGTAGCACTGTAGAGTTTACAGGAAGCTGGCTAGGCGGCTGTTGATTAGCTAATAACCTCTCTTATTTCAAGAGCAAATACCCTCTCTAAAATAACAAAAAATAACTGAACAAATCAGCATTGAAACTGAAATCAACTCTATATGAATTTCTATGAATTAACACTATTTATTTATTTATTTATGTAATGTAACTGTTTCATACGTAGGCTATCTTAACCTGGATTACATCTACATGTTGCTATTCAGTACAGTAGTTCAGTAATAAGTTTAACCCGCCAACCAGTGTCTACCTCACTCACTCACCATCTAAAGCATCTTCTGGGGGCTGGGGGTGGGTGTCTAGGTCAGACGAGGCCACAGCTGATTCTGTGAGTAGCAGGACATACATGTTTTAAAAAGAAATCATGAATTAACTTAACACTATTTATGTATTTATTAACCATTAATTTCTTTATGTAATGTAACTGTTTCATATGTAGGCTATCTTAACCTGGGTTAACTTAAAGCTAAATTTTGCTATTCATAGCAGTACAGTAGTTTAGTAATAAGTTTAATAGCCAACCAGTGTCTACCAGTCACTCACTCACCATCTAAAGCATCTTCTGGGGGCTGGGATGTCTAGATCAGAGGGGCCACAGCTGATTCTGTGAGTAGCAGCACATAAAGGTTTTAAAAAGACATGTCAACAGGACCGGCTAGCTAGCATAGCACATTATAATATAAGCATTCATGAGAATGGAAACATGTGTCCTGGCTGCTGCTACTGGATTTTTATGCATTTATTTGGACAGGAAGTATTTGCAAGTGTGCCAGCTGGCAAGCTAGCTAACAGTAGCCACCTCACTAGAACAGTGCAGTGGTTGAGGCTGGCTAGTGAAAGCTAGCGTACTAGAACTGTAGTGGCCTCTCTCTCCACTCTTTTCTCCTGGCCTCTCTCTCCACTCTTTTCTCCTGGCCTCTCTCTCCACTCTTTTCTCCTGACCTCTCTCTCCACTCTTTTCTCCTGGCCTCTCTCTCCACTCTTTTCTCCTGGCCTCTCTCTCCACTCTTTTCTCCTGGCCTCTCTCTCCACTCTTTTCTCCTGGCCTCTCTCTCCACTCTTTTCTCCTGGCCTCTCTCTCCACTCTTGGCCTCTTTTCTCCTGGCCTCTCTCTCCACTCTTTTCTCCTGGCCTCTCTCTCCACTCTTTTCTCCTGGCCTCTCTCTCCACTCTTTTCTCCTGGCCTCTCTCTCCACTCTTTTCTCCTGGCCTCTCTCTCCACTCTTTTCTCCTGGCCTCTCTCTCCACTCTTTTCTCCTGGCCTCTCTCTCCACTCTTTTCTGGTGCCAGGATTATATGGGCTTGATGTTTATGATTGAACGTTAGGCTATTAGTGCTAGTATTTGACAGTCAGCCGGTATAGTGACGTTAATGTCAAAAGAGGTGAGACTTGCCAGCATGAACCATGGCATGGACCAAACCATTTAAGAAGGGGGTTATTGCTCAGGAAATTAAAACTTTTTAAATCTGTATTGCATTATTTGTGGCTTAATTTGAATTCTGATGCAGCATTAGTGTGACTGATCTACATGCAGATAATTTCTTCATAGAAAGAGGGACCTCTTGTTTTTTGTGGGCCCTGCTTGCTTGTGGGCCCTTATAATCATCATCACCTTTCACCGCTAAACGGCGCTGCTGGTCTGCGTCTGAAGCTTCACACTCCTCCCCACTTCTCTATGATCAGGATTAGTGCTCACCACTTCTCTTTGATCAGGATTAGTGCTCACCACTTCTCTTTGATCAGGATTAGTCCTCCCCACTTCTCTTTGATCAGGGTTAGTGCTCACCACTTCTCTTTGATCAGGATTAGTGCTCACCACTTCTCTTTGATCAGGATTAGTGCTCACCTCTCTCGTGGTTACCCATGATCCTCTTGGAGAGTTGGTTGGAGTTGCTTCAATTTCCACATCATCATCCATGATCGAGAAGGAGCAGGATGAAGATAAAATCTTATTTTTACCTTCCCCCTTATTCAAATGAGCATAGCATTGCTTAATGGTCAGCCCATTCCACCAACAAGCGCAATGCAAAATAAACCAAACCAAGCATATATACGCATAAGATATATAATACATGAATAATAATCCAAGGTCAAAACCCAACTATGCATTTTCATAGAGTCTGAATGTTCTATATCTATACATTTTTTTAATAGAAATATTGTGCTACAGTGCTTTAGTTCATTATTCAAAGAGTTCCATAGTAATTATCAGTGTCTGTAACTCAATTTGCTCTTTCAATTTCAATAATCCAGATTTAATAAATAATATATTTGTGTGTTCCCGAAAACTTGCTTTATGAATAATTCTGACCGCTCTCTTCTGTAGAATGTACAATGGATTCATGTTGCTCTGATATGTATTACCCCACACTTCCACACAGTAGTTGATAGATGGCAATAGGCCTGAACAGTACAGTGTTGGCATTGCATTGTATTTTTGCATTATATTATATTAACTTTGTTTAACACAAAAATACTCTTTGACATCTTTTTGTTTCCATGTCAAACCATCATCTAATATTACTCCCAAAAATCGTGGTTCAGATACTCTTTCAATATTGCTTCCATCTATTGCCAGTAACACATTTTCATCATTTTTTCTCTTACCAAAAATCATACTTTTTGTTTTCTTTAGATTGAATGATAACTTATTTTCATCAAACCATTGTTTAAGTTTGACCATTTATTGTTCAATTGTATTTGCTAAAGTTTTTAAATCATGTCCAGAACTATAAAAATTGGTGTCATCTGCAAAAAGTACAAATCCCAATATCTTCGATACATCACAAATATCATTAATATATAAAATGAAAAGTTTAGGTCCCAAGACTGAACCTTGTGGGATCCTACATTCAATCCTCATATGCTCTGATGTGTCTAAATAGCTGCTTGACCAGTCTAGGACCATTCCTCTCACACCATAAGTATGTAACTTTGAGAATAAAATAGAATGATCTATGCTGTCAAATGCTTTTTTTTAAATCAATAAACTCCCCTATTGTATACTTCTTACTGTCTGAAGCTGTTGCTATGTCTTCTATGATATTCATCAGAGCTGAAGCTGTAGAACGTTTGGACCTAAACCCATACTGGCTCTCACTCAACACTATTCTTTTCAATGAACATATCCAGTTTTTGTACAAATCGTTTTTCAAGCACTTTGGAAAATTGTGACAGCAGTGACACTGGTCTATAGTTAGTAAAGCCTTGTTTATCTCCTGCTTTGAAAAGTGGAATAACCTTTGCTACCTTCATTCTGTTTGGAAAGGTCCCTGTGTGGAGAGAAAGATTAAAGACATACAGTAACAGAGAGGTTTGATGATACAATCAATGGTCTTTTTCACAATTATCATGTCTATCCCATCTATTGATGTTTTACTTTTCAATTTCGTTACCATGGACACAATTTCCCTTTCGCTGACATCTCCCAGAAACATAGACTGTAGCACTTTGCTTCCCTCTCTCCATCCACCCTGTGCAGCCCCATCAGTGGGGTTTTCAATGGTATTTGAAGTTAGCCAGCCTTCGTTATGAAGCCCTTAAAATAAGTGTTTTCAATCACAGAAGAAGCAAAGGGTTTTTGATGAGGAAGATGCAGGAGGTGCTGGGGCAGGTGGAGGAGTGGGCGGGGAGGTGGGGGGTTTAGGTTGTCGGTGGAGAAGCCGAAGATGGTGGTGTTTGGGCACAAGCGGAAGGGGGGAGGGCTGGGGTTGTCCCTGTATGGGCAGCCACTGGAGAGGGTTAAGATATTTCGGTTTCTGGGGGTGTACTTTGATGAGAGGCTGACCTGGAGGGTGCATGTGGATAGAACGGTGGAGAGGTGTGAGAAGGTGGTGAATGTGTTGATAGAACGGCGGAGAGGTGTGAGAAGGTGGTGAATGTGTTGATAGAATGGTGGAGAGGTGTGAGAAGGTGGTGAATGTGTTGATAGAACGGTGGAGAGGTGTGAGAAGGTGGTGAATGTGTTGATAGAACGGTGGAGAGGTGTGAGAAGGTGGTGAATGTGTTGATAGAACGGTGGAGAGGTGTGAGAAGGTGGTGAATGTGTTGATAGAACGGTGAAGAGGTGTGAGAAGGTGGTGAATGTGTTGATAGAACGGTGGAGAGGTGTGAGAAGGTGGTGAATGTGTTGATAGAACGGTGGAGAGGTGTGAGAAGGTGGTGAATGTGTTGAGGTGCCTTGCGGGGAGTGATTGGGGGGCTGTCAGGGGGACGATGCTTATGGTGTATCAGGCTTTGATCCGGTCAGTCCTGGACTATGGTGGCCTTGCGTATCAGATCTTCACAGATGGTTCGGTGGACCCCCGGAGTGGGAAGGCTGGTTTTGCAGTCCATACCCCCCAGTTGCGTTTTACCGAGGGCAGGCGGCTGCCTGATGGGCTGTCGGTGTTCACTACTGAGGTGATGGCGCTGGTGTGGGCGCTGGACTGGGTTGAGCGTGCGCGCCCGCAGCGGGGGGTTGTGTGTTCCGACTCAGCGGCTGCCCTGGGGGGCCTGAGCAGGGGTTCACGGGTTAGGACCGATCTCATCCTGGAACTGGTGATGGCTCTGTACTGGGTGGAGAGGGTGGGGGGTAGGGCTCTGTACTGGGTGGAGAGGGTGGGGGGTAGGGCTCTGTACTGGGTGGAGAGGGTGGGGGGTAGGGTAGGGCTCTGTACTGGGTGGAGAGGGTGGGGGGTAGGGTAGGGCTCTGTACTGGGTGGAGAGGGTGGGGGGTGGGGCTCTGTACTGGGTGGAGAGGGTGGGGGGTAGGGTAGGGCTCTGTACTGGGTGGAGAGGGTGGGGGGTAGGGTAGGGCTCTGTACTGGGTGGAGAGGGTGGGGGGTAGGGTAGGGCTCTGTACTGGGTGGAGAGGGTGGGGGGTAGGGTAGGGCTCTGTACTGGGTGGAGAGGGTGGGGGGTAGGGTAGGGCTCTGTACTGGGTGGAGAGGGTGGGGGGTAGGGTAGGGCTCTGTACTGGGTGGAGAGGGTGGGGGGTAGGGTAGGGCTCTGTACTGGGTGGAGAGGGTGGGGGGTAGGGTAGGGCTCTGTACTGGGTGGAGAGGGTGGGGGGTAGGGTAGGGCTCTGTACTGGGTGGAGAGGGTGGGGTGTAGGGTAGGGCTCTGTACTGGGTGGAGAGGGTGGGGGGTAGGGTAGGGCTCTGTACTGGGTGGAGAGGGTGGGGTGTAGGGTAGGGCTCTGTACTGGGTGGAGAGGGTGGGGGGTAGGGTAGGGCTCTGTACTGGGTGGAGAGGGTGGGGGGTAGGGTAGGGCTCTGTACTGGGTGGAGAGGGTGGGGGGTAGGGTAGGGCTCTGTACTGGGTGGAGAGGGTGGGGGGTAGGGTAGGGCTCTGTACTGGGTGGAGAGGGTGGGGGGTAGGGTAGGGCTCTGTACTGGGTGGAGAGGGTGGGTGGTAGGGCAGGGGGGTTATTAATAACCTAAGTACACATTTCCATTTCCAGAGCATCGCCATCTAGTGTCTCAAGCATGCAGTACCCAAGTGTTTCCTTCTTTGTTTTTTGAACATATATTTATGTGTCATGGTTATCATTTCTGTTGGTAGTAGGTTCCATGGGTTGTTGCAGATCAGAACAGTACGCTGGTGCAGTAAGTCACTATCATGCTAACGTATACCCACTGTCTCTGTTCAGTTTGAGGACAGCGAAGACGACTTTGACAGGTTCGACACGGACGACGAGCTGTCGTACCGGCGCGACTCGGTCTACAGCTGCGTCCCGCTGCCCTACTTCCACAGCTTCCTCCACATCAAAGGTGACTACATCCTCTTCATGGATTCGCTGGTTGAACACGATGAGTTTTTCACCTACATACACCGTAATCTACAGATCACACATGAGCTACGAATCACAGTTGACTGGGATATTATCAAAGTTACATTCAGTTGCGAATTGGATTCTCAGTGCTGTCTAGAGATGGAACGGCATGAAAATTTCACATCACGATTATGGAGACCAAAATGATCATGGTTATCAGTATTATTGTGGTATTGTTAAAATGTGCTGAAAATGTTCAAAAACGACTGCTAGAAACTGAAATCATTTTTATATTGAAAACCAAAAATAAAATTAGCAGCACCAAGCAATTGTTGTTTGCTTAAGCATTAAAAATAATGTGTCTTGGAGAGTGTTGCTAACTTTGGTTGATGCTGGAGAGCATTTACAGTGAGTTTTTCAAAGCAAAAAAATCAAGCACGGTTTTAGTGATCATTTTATCACTAAAATACAAGGGCGTAGGTTTGGTTTCAACATTGGTAGGGACCATATAACAGGGTAGCTGCATACAAATTTTTTGCTGGGGACGAGAGGTTAAACCTCTTAAATATGCATATACTTATGAAATTGAATAATACTAATACAATGTTCTTAGTGTATCACATCCTGCCTGCTGCTGCTGCTGCGTCCCTCCACTCTCTCTTGGTTGCTGCTGTGTCCCTCCACTCTCTCTCTCTCTCTTGGTTGCTGCTGTGTCCCTCCACTCTCTCTCTCGACTGCTGCTGTGTATTATATATAAAAATGATTTGATCAAAATTGAGATTTTCATTGGATTTTTACACTGACATTCAACTCATAAATTGATATATCTGTCCATTAGGGGAGTCACAAAATACCAGACATTTAGTAGGCAATACTAATTGAGAAATTCCACAATCCTGGATACCCAATTCGAATCCAAAGTTGGAAAAAATAAATCCCATGTACTTCAACATACACTACTTTATTTAAAACACCCTCCGGCCAATATAGTGTGAGCAAAATTATGAGATTCCAGTTAGTAAGTATATGTTAGCTAATAACTGTAAGAAAACAGGAGTCTGAGTCCTCATAAAAGTAACGTTAACGGCTCTCACGGGCTGGATAACCTCTAGATAACGTTGCCTTATGAGTATTCAGTTTCCCCTATAATTCTAACAAGAACCCCAGTCAGGCTAAAACAATGTATTTATTTTTAAATCAAAACTTACGACTTTAATATCACTGGCGTTTTTTAGCATAAGTTAATGGGAATTTAAAATTAGAAAATTAGCATCCCGTCTAGCACAGACTGGGTTTGACAAAGCTATAGCTAGCTAATAGCCCATCGGCTGGTATGCTGACACCAACGGTCGTTACTTGTGAGGACGCCGTGATGTCCCATTCAATTAAATTTCTGGTGGGCAGCTAATGTATAATAATGTAATGGCTGCTGCTATCCTAATGTTACAGGATGATAGAAGCCATCTTAACAGTTCGCTAGCTAGCCAGCTTATATCACCAGTTGATAATTTGCCACAATGGCAAGTGATGTTAGTTTAGGTAACGTTAGCTAGCACCAACCTAGCTGGTTTTCATGTTGCTAATGCCTAACGTTAGCTACTTAGTTTACCAGTAACTAGCTAACCTAGCTAACGCTAACATTACTTACAGTTGCGGAGAAAAAGCTCCTGATATCCCTCATCCTCTTCAGAGGGGGAGGCGACATTGTGGTGGATGTACCTAAACGGCTGTCAGAATCATAGCTGTCAGCGGTCTGTAAGGCTGTTGGTCTTCAGATCCAGCGAAAATGCAACAATCTATCTTAGCCAAATGAGCCAATATATAAAAAACATACTGGGATGGCACATTCACGGTGGAGGAAAGGGGTAGGCTAACGGCCTAATGTAACTCCGAACATAATGCAAACTAACTCACTCAAAATGGTACGGCCAATTCTATCCTTCCAAACTATGGGAAGGCCATCTAAATGATCTAATATAACTGCACTCCAAAGATAATGCGAGCAAGGTTGCTTAAAAGTTGGTAGGGACAATTTGGGCCTCCCAAAATGTTGGTAGGGACATGTCCCGACCGTCCATACGCAAACCTACGCCCTTGCTAAAATATAATTGAATTTTGTCACATTGATCATTATACCCATTATACCTGTCATTTCAAATCTGACTGAAAGATCATTTTTAGGGTTTAGTGGGTATCCACTAGATGGCACTGCAGTCATTAACTAGAAAATTGCATGTGAATGCTGAGCAGTTGAATGGAATAGCAAAAGCATTGCTGAAAATGCATGGATGTGAAAAATCTGAAATGTCAAATGCATCACACCTGAATAGTTGAAAATCCTGGAAGCTGAAAAGCCTGGAAGCTGAAATGTGAAACTGGCAGAATTGGAAGCTGAACTGCATTGCCTAAAGAAGCTAAAAACTGAAATACACTGCAACAAAAGGTGGAAGATAAACTGTAATACTGTCAAAGCTGAAACATGGACTAAATGATGGAATGTATTGCTAAAAGCTTGTAAGATGGAGAACCTGGAAGCTTAGCTGAAATGTGAAACTGGCAGAATTGGAACTGCATTACCTAAAGAAGCTAAGAACTTAAATACTTTTAAACTTTTCAACCTGAGTAGTTTAAGCCTTTAGTCTTTAGCTTGAAAGATGAGCAATAGAGTAATACTGTCAAAGTTGAAAGATGGAATAAATGATGGAATGTATAGCTTAAAAGCTTGGAAGCCTGTCGGGGACAGTACATTGACCTCCGGGCAATCTCTTTGCACCCACTGGTGAAGACCCTGTGTCTCTAGCCCACATGGGCTGAGTTCTGTGGTCCATGGCGTGGATAGTGGCGTGGTGGAAAGACTGCCCCCTTGGGTCAGAGCTGGTCGGGGGCAGTACATTGACCTCCGGGCAATCTCTTTGCACCCACTGGTGAAGACCGTGTGTCTCTAGCTCACTCGGGCTGAGTTGTGGGGTCTGGCGTGGATAGTGGCGTGGTGGCAAGACTCCGCCTCCTTGGGTCACAACCGATCGGGGACAGTACAGTGATCTCTTGGCAATCTCCATGCACCCACCCATGAAGACCATGTGTCTCTAGCCCACTCAAGGGCTGAGTTGTGGTGTCCGTGGCGTGTTTAGTGGTGTGGTGGCGAGACTCCACCCCCTCAGGTCAGAGCAGGTCGGGGGCAGTGCAGTCATGTCCGGGCAATCTCCCTGCACCCACCAGTGAAGACTGTGTGTCTCTAGCCCACTCAAGGGCTGAGTTGTGGTGTCCGTGGCGTGTTTAGTGGCGTGGTAGCCAGACTCTGCCCCCTTGGGTCAGAGCCGGTCGTGGACAGTGAAGGCCCTGTCGGGCTACTCACCTGCCTTCACCAGTGAAGACAGTGTGTCTCTAGCCACCTCAGAGGCTGTGTTGTGAGGTCCGTGGTGTGGTAGTGGCCTGGGAGCGAGACTCCGCCCCCTCTGGTCAGAGCTGGTCGAGGACAGTGTACTGCTCTCCGGGCCACCCACATGCTCCAGGCCACCCACATGCACGCAACTGTGAAAGCTGTGTCTTTAGCCAACTCAGGGGCTGAGATGTGGGGACTGTGGCGTGGATAATGGCGTGATGGCGAGACTCCGTCTCCAGAGCCAGTCAGGAGGAGGTCAGTGATTGCCAGGCCATCCCCTTGCACCCCTCATTGGAGACCGTGTGTCTATAGCCCACTCCGGGGCCAAGCAGTAGCTGTGGAGGTTTTGTATGGAAGTTGAAGTGAGAAGCAGTTGCAGTGAGAAGTAGTATGTGTTTGTTATAAGTACAGCTAGTAGGCTACTACACTGAAAATTGATTTAACCACTCGTCATAACTCATAGTTTTATTGAGTTCAATAGCTGAAAGAGGAGAAAAGGTATTAATATGAGTTTACAGCCTGAAAAAGAGTGTCATTCTGAATATTTCTTTGAATATAAGGAAGGAAGGAAGGAAGGAAGGAAGGAAGGAAGGAAGGAAGGAAGGAAAGAAGGAAGGAAGGAAGGAAGGAAGGAATATGAATGCTACCACAGTAGTCATAAAAGGGTGCCTGTACAGAGAGCGTACTGTGAGCATCCTCTCATTCACTTCAATGGAAAGGCATGCCGGCTTCAGACAGCTCTCTCTCAAAAAGTATAAAGGTCACAGCCTTGATATTGACACCGTAGGAATCCGGAGAAAATGCTGAACATTTTAGGCTATGATATGTCTGTGTAGCTTAAAAACTGTAGGGATGGCGACGAGTTAGAAAAAGGGTAAAAATGCAAAATTAGCAGCTCAAAAGTTAGTGTGGGCCCATACGTTTCAATGGAGAGCGCAGTTGCCGAACAAATCATCATACAGCGAAAACTATAAGTCACACAGCTTAGATACTTACATTGTACGAATCAGCACAGTTGTGTGAACATTTTGATATAAAATATGTGTGTGAGCTGTTAAAACTGTAGGCATAGCGACAAATTAGAAAAAGGGTAAAAATACAAAATTAACAGCTCAAAAGTTAGAGTGCGTTGCCATACGTTTCAATGAGGAGCACAGTTGCCGAAAAAATCGTCATACAGCGAAAACTGTAAGTCACACAACTTAGAGACTTACATTGTACGAATCACCACAGTTGTGTGAACATATTGATATATAATATGTGTGTGAACGTCCAAAACTGTAGGAGTACCATCAGTTTACAAAATGTGTGAATATTTTCAAAGCAACTGCTGCCACCACTCTAAAAACATAATGATACTGAACATTCCACCAGCTTCTGCAAGCCAGCCCACCTAACTATAAAGAACTGGATAACAATAGTGTGAATGTTTACAGCATTCACACTAACAAGGCCAAGACCATGAGTAGTGACAGTCCCCCAGCAGGTAGAGGCCCTGTCTCAATACTCTCAGGACCAGGTAGAGGCCCTGTCTCAATACTCTCAGGACCAGGTAGAGGCCCTGTCTCAATACTCTCAGGACCAGGTAGAGGCCCTGTCTCAATACTCTCAGGACCAGGTAGAGGCCCTGTCTCAATACTCTCAGGACCAGGTAGAGGCCCTGTCTCAATACTCTCAGGACCAGGTAGAGGCCCTGTCTCAATACTCTCAGGACCAGGTAGAGGCCCTGTCTCAATACTCTCAGGACCAGGTAGAGGCCCTGTCTCAATACTCTCAGGACCAGGTAGAGGCCCTGTCTCAATACTCTCAGGACCAGGTAGAGGCCCTGTCTCAATACTCTCAGGACACACTTTCCCCCTCTTCCTAGTAGAAATCACTGACCTGTGAAGTATAGCAATCATGTCAGAGATGACCTGGAGGGCAGAGGAAGGGAGCAGGGGAGTTGGAAAGGGTTCAGAGTGGGTTTGGCTGGGTACCCCCCCACCATGCCCCCCGCCCCCCCACGCCTGGCTGCTCCCCGTCTCATGAGGGGCTCAGAGGAGCAGATGGAGGTGTGGAGCGTGACCTTCCTCTTCACCCTGGCTCCCCTCCATGACACTCTGTCTCTCCTTTATTCTGAGTCAGGAAAGGATCCATCTCCTCATGGTCTCTCTCTCCCCCCCCCCCCCCCCCCCCCCCCCCCCAGGCGGTCTGATGAACACGTGGCACCGGCGTTGGTGCGTGCTGAAGGACGAGACGTTCCTGTGGTTCCGGGCCAAGCAGGAGGCGCTGAAGCAGGGCTGGCTCAACAAGAAGGGCGGCGGCTCGTCCACGCTGTCCCGCCGCAACTGGAAGCGCCGCTGGTTCGTCCTGCGCCAGAGCAAGCTCATGTACTTCGAGAACGACGGCGAGGACAAGATGAAGGGCATGCTGGATATGCACGCCGCCAAGTAAGCCTCCCCTCTCCCTAGTGCCTCTCTCTCTCCCCCGAACTTCTAACCAGGTCCAGTAGATGCCCCCCTGTCACCCGCAGACCACCCTGAGTCCGATAGATACCCCCGTGTCTGCTGTGGATGTCCAGTACAGCCACTAACCCTGTCATCCTCCCTAGTGTCTCTCCCTCTTATACTCTTAACACACACACACACACACACACGTACACACACACATACACCAGTCCACTTCCGGCTTTAGGCCTGGACCTGGGCCCAGTCCCCCTTCCCCTCCCCCTAACCCGGGTCCGTATCCTTTTCCTAACCCCACCCTACCCCCGACCCCTGCCTCTACCTGGACCCAGGCACACTCACACTCACACACACACAGACACACACCAGTCCTGGGCTCAGGTCCCCTCCCCCTCACCCTAACCCGGGTCCGTATCCTTTTCCTGAGTCTGGGGGTTGAAGTTTGAGCGGCGCCTGATTCTTCTGTGTTGCAGGGAGATTGTGGACAACACGGGGAAGGAGAATGGAATCGACATCGTGATGCCGGAGCGGACCTACCACCTGATCACAGAGTCTGCCGAGGACGCCAGGTACGTCTCCATGACAGCACAGGGACAATACGTCCCATTCGTCATGGACAGACACTATGCATTATGTTGCCTTTGTTCGTTTCACCATTTTTGTGTGTGTGTGTCTGGCGTGTGCACACATGCGTATGTGATTGGTTAGCCGATCGCGATAATGGCCGCCGATTGGCTGACGCCCTCTCCCTGTCTCTCTGTGATTGGCTGACACCCTCTCCCTCTCTCTCTGATTGGCTGCAGCCAGTGGTTCAGCGTGCTGAGTCAGGTGCACGGTTCCACGGAGCAGGAGATCAGGGAGATGCATGACGAGCAGGCCAACCCCCAGAATGCCGTGGTGAGTCCTGCACCTACAGGGTTTAATACTGTTATGGGCGGTTTCAGAAAGCGTGTAGAGTGGGAAGGGAATGGTTTTGTACTGTTGGGGGAGGGGGTGGTTGTGTGTGTGTGTTTGTGTGTGTGTGTGTGTGTGTGTGTGTGTTTGTGTGTGCATTCATGTTTATAGTCTCTCTTATAAAGGTTTATCTCTCCCCCGTCTCTCTCTCTCTCTCTCTCTCTCTCTCTCTCAGGGAACCTTGGATGTAGGGATGATAGACTCGGTCTGTGCCTCAGACAACCCTGAGAGGTAAGAGTCATCACACTGCAGTAACCATGAGAACATCAGCTACCATCACACTGCAGTAACCATGAGTACATCAGCTACCATCACACTGCAGTAACCATGAGTACATCAGCTACCATCACACTGCAGTAACCATGAGTACATCAGCTACCATCACACTGCAGTAACCATGAGTACATCAGCTACCATCACACTGCAGTAACCATGAGTACATCAGCTACCATCACACTGCAGTTACCATGAGAACATCAGCTACCATCACACTGCAGTAACCATGAGTACAACAGCTACCATCACACTGCAGTAACCATGAGAACATCAGCTACCATCACACTGCAGTAACCATGAGTACATCAGCTACCATCACACTGCAGTAACCATGAGTACATCAGCTACCATCACACTGCAGTAACCATGAGTACATCAGCTACCATCACACTGCAGTAACCATGAGTACATCAGCTACCATCACACTGCAGTAACCATGAGTACATCAGCTACCATCAGCAATACCTCACTAAGGATGTCCAGTACATAGATGACTGATGAAATACCTCGCTTTCACCAGAGAGCGCCAGAGGGACGTACATGTTTTTCCTTTGTTGTTGTTGTTGTTGTTTTTGTTGTTGTTGTTATTGCTGTTGTTGTTGCTGCTGTTGTCGTTGTTGCTGTTGTTGTTGTTATTGCTGTTGTTGCTGCTGCTGTTGTTGTCGCTGTTGTTGTCGTTGTTGTGATCAAATCTAACGTTTTGTGTCCCCGCCCCCCAGGCCCAATTCGTTCGTGATGATCACGGCTAACAGGGTGCTCCACTGCAACGCCGACACGCCGGAGGAGATGCACCACTGGATCACCCTGCTGCAGCGCTGCAAGGGGGACGCACGCGTCCAGGGACAGGAGTTCATCGTCCGGGGTCAGGACACACACACACACACACACAAACACGCAGGCACGCACACACACACACACACGTAAAATTAGGGTTTAGTCTACAGCGGATCAATGGTCAGGGTTAGATAACGTTACTTTATTAACAGTGTGTTCTTGTGGGCGACGTTAGTATCGGTGTTTCTTGCGGCCTGTTTGTGCTCAACCTCACTCTCCCTGGGTCTGTCGCCCCTCTCTCTCTCAGGCTGGCTCCACAAGGAGATGAAGAACAGCAGCCGCGCCTCCCTGAAGCTGAAGAAACGCTGGTTCCTGCTTACCCACAATTCCCTGGACTACTACAAGAGCTCAGAGCGCAACGCGCTGAAGCTGGGCACCCTGGTGATCAACAGCCTGTGCTCCGTGGTGCAGCCGGACGAGAAGGTCTTCAAAGAGACGGGTCAGAATGTGCTACGTGCTAACATGCTAACATGCTACAGTGTTTCTACGCAACGACACGCTGTTAGCATTCTGCAGCGTTTTACGACACGCCTCTCATGTTATTGTGTGTCACGCAATTAGCATGCTAGTCACACAACGCCGTGTTATTTTCATGTAACAATATGCTACCACATCATGCTTGTATGCTAGTATGCTACGTTAGAGTGTCTGATTAAGGAAATGCTACGTAGAACACAATCCATCCAGCCTTATTGAGAATCGGTGGTTTAAACAGACCACGCCCCCTCATGTCCTAAATCCTTGTGCCCCTCCCCCAGGTTACTGGAACTTGACCGTGTACGGTCGCAAGCACTCGTACCACCTCTACAGTAAGCTGCTGAACGAGGCCACGCGCTGGGCCAGCGCCATCCAGAACGCCATCGACACCAAGGTCCCCATCGACACCCCGACCCAGCAGCTCATCCACGACATCAAGGTAAAGAGGGCGATCACCATCCATCATGGGATCATGTTCTGATGCTCTGTTAGTCATGTCTACAGAGACCTGGTCCGGGTGATTGTTAGTTAGTTAGTTAGTTAGTTAGTTAGTTAGTAAGTAAACTATATAAATAAAGTTTATTTACTTACTTACGATCACCCGGACCTGGTTTTCACTCCGCCTTCTTGTAGACATGACTAACAGACCATCAGAACTGACGTTCAAATGCACGTGCTAATGGCTCACAATCTACAGGCGCAGTTACAAAAGGACGAACACACCGCGGTTAAACACACAGAAACCTAACAGGGCTCCCCTGACCGTAAATACACCCAACATGTGAACCAGGACGTCTGTTTGCGATCTGAACCCCTCGCGTGTGTTCACAGGAGAACTGTCTGAACTCAGAAGTGGTGGAGCAGATCTACAAGAGGAACCCCATCCTTCGCTACAGCCACCACCCGCTCCACTCTCCCCTGCTACCTCTGCCCTATGGAGACATCCACACCAGCTGTGCTGAGCGCAGGGGGCGGGGGGAGTCCGGAGGGGGCGGGGTCATGCCCATGTAGTTACATAGTGTGTACAGGAGGCATACGTGAGACATTTTTAACTGATTTGTTTGAGTGATTGTTGACTAGAGCTGGGTATCCAGTCGAATTTCAAGAATCAATTCGATTCCGATTCACATCAGTACTAGGGCTGGGTATCGATACTGATTTCCAAAAATGAATGAATGAATGAATGAATGAATGAATGAATGAATGAATGAACTATTCATTCCTTCATTTACTCATTCATTCATTAAATTAAAGATCAATTTTGGGATTCATTAATCGATTCTGAATCATCAGAATCGATTCAGAATCGATTTTTTAAACCCACCCCTATTGTTGACGCGGTCGCGGTGTACCGCCCTGCTATCCGATAGTCATAGTTCGGTTGAAAACAGATTGAGCATAGACAGCAACACTGATACCTCATTCTAACTCTCTCATTCTGTGTGTGTGTGTGTGTGTGTGTGTGTGTGTGTGTGTGTGTGTGTGTGTGTGTGTGTGACCCAGGTGGTGGAGAAGCTGATCAGAGGCCTGGCTATGGAGGACAGCAGGAACATGTTTGCCCTGTTCGAGCACAACGACACCACTGACAAAGCCATCGAGAACCGCACCGTGGTGGCCGACATCCTCGCCAAGTTTGAAAAGTAAGTGTGTGTGTGCGTGAGTGTGTGTGTGTGTGAACTTGCTTGGGCATTCTTGAATACACTCTTAACACAGTTTGTCCCATCTGAAGGCTCTCTGCCAGTCAAGAAGAGCAGAACACTGGCTGGAAGTTCTACTTCAAACTCTACTGCTTCCTGGACACTGACAACGTTCCCAGGGACAGCGTTGAGTTTGCCTTCATGTTTGAGCAGGTATAAACTTCAATCATCACCCTCACATTTAAAATACATGTGTTTCCTACCATTGCAATGGTCGGTGGCTGGAATGATTACCTCCACCCCAGGGCAAAGCCCCGCAGGGCGGAAGGTAATGTTTTCGCCCCTGTCTGTCTGTGTGTGTGTCTGTAGGCAGACAGGATTAAACAAAAACTACCGGCCCGATATGCATGAAACTTGGTGGAGGGGTGCAGCATCGGTCAAGGAACTCACCATTAAATTTTGACCATGAATTATTCATAGGTGACTCTACAGTACCCATATTACTGTAACTTCAGTGTAGTGGGGGATTTAGGTTTCAGTTTCCTCATAGGTTTCAGGTTCTTGGCGCCACTTGCAATACCGAGCTTGGCCACTATGCCAAAAACTGTCTGTTCCTGGCCATGGGGGCTTGCTTCATGCGCCACTTAACAACTTTCATTGGATGAATGGGCCACCATCTTTGCATGCCTTATCCACTCCTTCCCCCTCGTTTCTCCTACATTCATTCACACTGCATCTCTTTCACTCCACCTCTCTTCCTTCCTTCTCTCTCTCACCCTCTCTCTCTCTCTCTCTCCTCCAGGCCCATGAGGCAGTCATTAGAGGCCAGTACCCAGCCCCAGAGGAGACTCTCCAGTTCCTGGCTGCCCTGAGACTACAATACCTCCTCGGGGACTACAACTCCCAGTCCGCCGTGCCTGAGATGTCTCAGATGTTCCCCATGGCCCGGCTGCGCGCCCGCATCCAAAACTCGGCGAAGACCTTCGCGCCGGGCACGGGCTCTGTGGCGGAACGCTCCGGAACCGCGGAGAAGAAGCGCTCCAGCTTCCTGGAGGGGACGCTGAGGAGGAGCTTCCGCAGCGGGTCGCTGAGTCGGCAGAAGCTGGAGGAGGAGAACACGCTGGAGGGGTGGATGAGGGAGGAGATCGCCGCGGCCCGGGCCAGCCTGCTGGACAAGTGGAAGAAGCTGCAGGGGATGAGCCAGGAGCAGGCGATGGTCAAATACATGGCCCTGGTCAAAGAGTGGCCCGGCTACGGCTCCACACTCTTCAACGTGGAGGTGAGAGTTCTGTCCGTCCCATCCACTAGCCTGATTCTGTGGTGAGGGAAAAAACGCTTTTAATATGACATTTGTCATGGGGGCCTTTCATATTCTGGTCCTCAGTGGGTATGAGGTAAATGTTTCAAGAAGATTTCCTGATCATTGACCTGGAACCGCAACACATGCATGCATCCCCTCTTCCTGTGTCCTGTTGTCCAGTGTCGGGACGGAAGCTTCCCTCTGGAGCTGTGGCTGGGAGTGAGCAAGGAGGCCATCTCGGTCTACAAGCGCGGCGAGCCCTGGCCCCTGGAGGTGTTCCCCTACGAGCTCATCCTCTCCTTCGGGGCCCCGCTGGCAAACGCCTACAAGATGACCGTGGAGGGCCGGGAACTGCTGTTTGAAACCAGTCTGGTATGTAGATGCTGAGAATCCCTCCGTTTTGGGAATGTTTAGTATCCAGTCACGTAGAAAATGTAACAGTATTTAGACGTCATTCACTCCTGAGTTAGAGGGCTTTCCCGCCATTTGGTAACACAGGCTGAGAAAACATCTGATTTGATGGCTTTTATACACAGTCGCAATGTGTTATGAATGGAGCTTGTATTGTGGGGTCTGTGGTTGAATGCGCATCATTGAGAGTGTCCACGTCTCTTAGCTGAGACAGTAAGAACCGTCAAGTCCTGACCCTTGTCTGCTCTGTCCCCTAGGTTATGGACATCGCCAAGCTGATGAAAGCTTACATCAGCATGATCGTCAAGAAACGTTACAGCAACTCCCAGTCCGTCAGCAGCCACGGCAGCCAATGCAGTGCCTGGTGAGGCCTTTGCCCCCTGACCTATTCAACCTTTAACCTTTGGTCACCCGCCGACGGCCTGGAGAGGTCGAGAGCGGCCAGCGATCGCCCTGCCAAGACAGCCAGCCTCGTTTTGGAGAAATGCTTTGGGACTCTTTGGGCTGGACAAGGAAACGCATATAACACAGCTCTTACTGTAGCGCTAACCAGCTTGCACTGTCTTTCTGATGCCGTGCTAACGCTTCGTTACGGGGAAGGCGTCCCATTCGATGTCACCGAGGCAGTTCCTGTACGTGTTGAGGAAGGTGAGCAGACAGTCAGAATGTAAAAAGGCAGCATGGATGGAGAGACCACAGGAGACCGCTGTTGTATTTGAACGGGTCAAGCTTCATTAAGACCCACTCCTTTGCCTAGGAAAACTCTGGGACTGCTAACTGGTGATCCTTACTATCTTTGGCGTTGCCAAAATATGTAAATATATTCAACTCAGTAGTCAAAAGCATTTCAAGTTCTGTCTTTGAATGCGATGGCATGTGTTTGTTTGAAGAGGACTTTGCCAGAGACATCGATGTCACACAAGTGCCTGGTTATGAAAACGAACGCAAACCTTTGCTAGAGCAACTTCATACGCTGTTGTACTTCTGGAAAAATAAATATTAAGACAGTAAGAACGGTTCCAGGTTCGTGACACTCTTTGGCAAAGTTGTAGTAGATTCAGAAGGTGCTTTATGTATTTCCCTCAACCGACGGTCTTGTAACGCTCCTGCAACGTCGTTTCAACGACCCACAGCATTTCACTGAGCTCCGCGGGCGGCAGCTCCTCCCAAAGATACGCAGGACTTCTCTAACGCCGTGCCTTCATGTATATTGTGTACACTTGTTCTTTTTGACCTGTTTTGACTCTTAAATGTGCAATGTTATATATATATTATATATATATGAATATAATCAAGTGTCTGTATATTTGATAAATCTCTGCTTTCTCTTTCCTGGATTATGACTACACAGCGATACTGACGAGATAACCTTGTTATTCTCCTCCCAAGTCAGTTTCAAAGCTGACGTTGGAAGTAACATCAGCGATATACAATACTGCTCTCGATGTATCTTTTTTATTCCATTTGTATTAGCTGTGTGATGTATTAAAAATAATGTTTCTAACAATAAATGCATCCATATTTATTGGAGATGTGAGTTATTGTCTGGGGCGTATACGGATCAGAGCTAAAGAGTGAACATTAACTGCTACTGTGAAGAGAGACATCCACTCTCACTTCACAACCCGGCCCAAAAACAACCCCTAGCTCATATCCTTCTTACAGCCGGCTCTAACAGAACTATGGCTGTCATGGCGGAGGCTCCCCTTTGTACAGCGGACCGCTGCCTGCGTCAAGCCTGAATACTAGTTCTACCTCTCTGGTTATCTCTGCTAGGGATCGTTTTCCAACCAGTCAGAAGGGAACTGGAACAGTCTGCAGGACTGGAGGGATATCAAGGGTGACTGGACAGAACTGGACAGAGCCTTTTTATGTTTTAAAGATCCATCTTTTTCTGCACCCTTGATGAGAAAGCAGTAGCTTGATATCAGACAGAACTGACAACTCGTTACACTCCGTTGAGAACTTCAAGAATCAGAGACTTTTAGTGGGTGGATTCAAACGTCTGGACACCGGCGAAGAAAGCAGAAGATCTTGGTAGAAACATGAAAATAAAAACAGTACAGCTTTGGGTTGGAACCCACAGGTTGTCTGAGTACCGACGGGGGAGGGGTCGTGTCCACAGTGGAGAGGGAAGGGCGTGGCCATTAACCTCGCATCACCAGGGTCTCCTCAGGACAGCTTAGCCTGGGGCCTATTCGCTTTGCAGTTGTGGTTTCCGGTCTAAGCGGATAGTGATCCCTCCTTCCAAGAACAAGCCCAACCGTCAACCTGCGATGCAGCAAGGCTAGGTTTCCCTTCACTATCAGTTTCAGATCCTGTCTAAAGCCCGCCTACTCAAAAACGGGATTCGGCGGATGCATAGACCTGCCCTAGACTGGTAAAATGCAAAGCGATTGGCCCCAGACTACCTAGAACCCGCCTACTCCTAGAACCCGCCAACTCCTATAACCCACCTACTTCTAGAACCCGCCTTCTCCTAGAACCCGCGTACTCCAAAATTGTATCTGGCTGATGCAACCTCGCCTTAGCCTGGTAAACCAGACTCTAGATCAAAAATTGATCTAGAGTGAAAACGACGCACACATAAATCTGCGATACGTCTGGTTTACCAGGCTAAGGCGAGGCTGCATCCGCCGTATAACATTTTGGAGTAGGCGGGTAAAATTTGCACAATTTGATGAAATCAGTGCCCCCCTGCCCCCCTTTCACTATTGGATGAAATGATTATTCAGGTGTTCCTGATCATTGTGCTGCAGTCAGGCACACCTGATTAATCACTTCATCCAATAGTGTAGGACAGGAAATAGAGAAGCATGTCTGATTTCAGGAAGTACTGGCATTGTGCATATAGCCTATTGCATCTGCTCAGGAAAATATGGACACTGTAGAAGAATTATTTGATCTAAAGTCAAAAAGGATTTGCCCAGGTTCGCTCCAACAGGTTAAGTCTGATTTATTGAGAAAACATACGAGCGCAAGGACTTCAGGATAACGCACGTGAGTGGTATCCAGCAGAAGTGAAGTAGGCTCGTCTTGCGCCATCTTATATTCAAGCAATTACAGGTATGACGCTTCCAGGGATGTGATTGGCTAACCCATCTGTACACGTCATAATAAATGGCGGACATCATCAACAGTGGTCGAGAATACAGACACGTGACATGAGAAAAAGCGTTAAATCTTGCAGGGACAAAGGATGGTTATTCTAAGGCAGACATGTCTAGGTGTGTGGACCTCCTGAAGAGAGGACATCCTCTCATGAATGAGATTAGCATAGCTATGTGAAAGGTTGAGGGAGGTGGTGAATCTGACACACTCCTACCTTCTAACCAGGTCCAGTGGATGCCCCACTGTCGCCCGCAGACCTCCCTGAGTTTGATAAATACCCCCGTGTCAGCTGTGGATGTTGTAGTAGTTAACACACACACACACACACGTACACACAGACACACATCAGTCCACATCCGGCTTAGGCCTGGACCTGATGCTCTTAGCCTTTCTTGCTCTGAAAATGTAATTTAATGTAATGTATTGCTCTATAAATGTTCTTAGCCGTTAGACAAATATATTCCAGGAGCTTGCTCCAGGTTGCCTGTTTTAATACCTGTGTTGCTTTTATGGATCTGTGTGCTACTTACCCTGTTCTGCCTTCCCTCTCCCTAGTGCCTCTCTCTCTCCCTCCTATCTTCTAACCAGGTCCAGTGGATGCCCCACTGTCACCAGCAGACCACCCTGAGTCTGATAGATACCCCTGTGTCTGCTGTGGATGTCGTAGCATTTAGTTAACACACATACACGTACACACACACACACACACACACACACACACACACGTACACACAGACATACACCAGCCCACGTCCGGCTTTAGGCCTGGGCCATAGCAAACACACACCAGTATTTGCCATGTCTCTCCACAACTCCTCCACAAACTCCTGCAGAGCTGGATGCTGATGTCACATGCTGTGACTTCTGGGGGGGCATTATAACTATTATAACTTGGGGAGTATTATAACTATTATAATTATTATCATAACTATGCTAAACTTCCCCTATATCTTAACTGACAGTCCGCTCTGTACATTGTTATGGAGGCCCGGTATGATGATGATGGTGTTAGGGGGCGGGCTCGGAGCACGTCACCAGCGCTCTCCGTGCGCTCCGACCTGCCGTCTACCTCAGCGCGCTCCACTAGGACGTTGGCTAGGCAACGGCACACCTGGGCTCAATCCCCAATCAGCACACCTGAGACTGACGAGCAGCAACCCCTACAAAAGCCTCGTTGACCAGCCTGCCGGTGCCAGAACGTGGCCACCTACCCGGTTTGTCTCCAGCCTTTTTTCTTGCCTGATCATTTTCCCGGCGTGTTTTGTGTCTCATCCTCGTCTGTGTTGTTTTCCTAAGGACCCCCAGCTCATACAGTATGTCTCCTCTCGTCTCTCCCCGGAATCCCAGCCCCTCCCGTGCCTACCTGGAGCCCCTGCCCCTCCCATGCCTACCTGAAACCCCTGCCCCTCCCGTGCCTACCTGGAACCCCTGCCCCTCCCGTGCCTACCTGAAACCCCTGCCCCTCCCGTGCCTACCTGGAACCCCTGCCCCTCCCATGCCTACCTGGAACCCCTCAGACCGAACCCCTGAACTTGACCTTCGCTCTGCTCACGGACCTCTTTGGATCACGGACATTGTTCTGATGCCTGAGCACATAGTCCAACGCCCCACCGTTCATATTTGATTTGATTAGATTTATTGATTTGTTGAGGGACACCGCAGGTTAATGAACAATCACTATAGGATTACAGAGCAATGCAGATAGCAAATGGAAACTATCCAGGTTGTAGCCAGAAGCTAATTTCCACCTGTAGTCCCTGGGAAGATGTTCCCTAAAAATAAGAATACTTAACTAATACATCAATATACAGAAACATCAAAATACAGTGGCAATACACAATACGATACAATAGTAATACATAATATACATACTGCACCACGCCTGGTTACTCACATCTACTCACAGCCTAACACTGCACCCACACATCATTACGTGCAATGTCCTTCTGTATAGTTGCTCGCTGGCTTTTCACCAGTGCCTCAAACATCCTTTCTGAGCGAGGGACCACATCAGCTGTCAGTGGCCTACTGCTGTGTCACTAGGCACACCTTGCACCAAAAATACAACTTCTCCATTTCCAACATACATTTCCTTCTTTCTCTTCCTCCCTCAAGTCGTTCTACTAACATTCTCTTGTACTTTGCAGAACATTTAAAACAAAATGCAGGAAAAATAAAATACAGGAATAAAAGTTACAGTGCAGTGTATGAATAAATAATTATTTGATTTAATAAAAAGCGGCAGCAAAAAGAAGTCTTCAATAATAAAATTAAAGATAAATACAATCATTAAAACACTTGTTCTAAACGTGTCCTCCTGTACCAGTGGTATTGTGGTTGCAGTCTTCCTGCGTGGTTCCTAAAGTGTTTTTTTGTCTTCCTGTGCAGTTCCCAAAGCTCAATACACCAACATGTGTGCTACAAAAGTCAACTATACAGTAAATTATACTATAGACTTAAGTATTATAAAATATAAATATTATCTCCACTCATGACACTGAAGCAGCAAACCCTAGAGCTGCTCTGAAAGCATCTCTAATATGAGACACACACACACACACACACACACACACACACACACAGCTACCACTTTGTTATGTCCGCCTGCTCCTAACACACAGCCTGCTGCTCCTAACAGTCAATCATGAGGCTGTAACTCTACGCATGACACATGGTCAAGAGGTTGTTGTTCCACTAAACGTGAGAATGTAGCCTGGTCCCAGCCCCTGAATAGCACTCCCATTTCAGGGCGTGGAAAGGCTCTCGTTCAGGGTGGTTTCTCAGGTGGAATTCCAACCAGGCCAATCAGCATCCTTTGAATGTGATGACGGAGTTAAACTGTGCAATGTGGTTGGTCAGGGCAGTGGTCTTTAAACTCTTTTCGATAATGTACCCCCTTTGAAATATTGTGTCAGCCAAGTACCCCTAAAAGCCTTTAAAGAGGAACACTACAGCACCATCAGTGTAATGTGTAATGTTATCAGTGAAATGAAATTTAGGCTAACATTTGACATTGGACACATTTTTGTCTAGCATAATCTGGGCCAATACAACAGCAGCTGGAAGTAACAGGCCTTTGTCATAGAAATTATAGTTTCATCATCTCCTTTTGTAATTCACCACCTCCCTCAACTTTTCACATAGCTGTGCTAACCTAATTCATGACAGGATGACCTCCAGGAGGTCCACACACCTAGAAATCTGTCTACTCCAGAATAACCATCCTTTGTCCCTTTGTCTCCAAGAAATTACCGCCTTTTCTCATGTCACGTGTCTGTATTCTCGACCACGCCTGCCATTTCATATGACGTACAATGGGTTAGCCAATCACATCCTCAAAGCGCCATACCTGTGTTTTGCTTGAATATAAAGGCTGCGCTGACCAAGAGGCGGCACTTCTTTGGGATACCACTCATGTGCGTCGTCTGGAAGTCCTTGCGCTCGTATGTTTTCTCAATAAACCAGACTTTATGTTTGAGCGAATCTTGGTAAATCCTTTTGGACTAGATCAGTTAAAATCCATTACACCTTCAGCTGTGGTGAAGGGCTTTCTGGCTTTAGCTACAAGCAAAGACACCGCATAGAAGCCTCAAGCGCTTTAGCTGATGTTGTGGAGACTATTGAATACAAAATGTGGTTTATCCAACTTACATTAAAAAATACATTTAAATCTTTTTAGTGAACCAATTATAGTATATAAAAAAATGTAATTAACATTTTTTAAGTGTCTCACGTACCCCCTGCGGGGCTCCAGGGTACCCCTGCGTCCCCCCATGTGAGAACCACTGGGTCAGGGGGTGAAATCATCACTGAGGGCGCCCTCTTCTGCAACGCCCATCTCAGAAAACGCACTTTCAGACTGAGTAACCAAGTTAAGTGAAATGTCAGTCTGGGTGTCAGGCTGATTAGAATGGGCAGCGTGTGATCCTAAGGGACTGTGACCGTGGTGTCATGGTTGGTGCCAGACCTGGTGGTTCTAGTGTCTCAGACGTGGTGGTTCTAGTGTCTGAGACGTGGTGGTTCTAGCGTCTCTGACGTGGTGGTTCTAGCGTCTCAGACGTGGTGGTTCTAGCGTCTCTGACGTGGTGGTTCTAGTGTCTCAGACATGGTGGTTCTAGTGTCTCAGACCTGGTGGTTCTAGTGTCTGAGACGTGGTGGTTCTAGCGTCTCTGACGTGGTGGTTCTAGCATCTCAGACGTGGTGGTTCTAGCGTCTCAGACCTGGTGGTTCTAGCGTCTCAGACCTGGTGGTTCTAGTGTCTCAGACGTGGTGGTTCTAGTGTCTCAGACGTGGTGGTTCTAGCGTCTCAGACGTGGTGGTTCTAGTGTCTCAGACGTGGTGGTTCTAGCATCTCAGACGTGGTGGTTCTAGTGTCTCAGACGTGGTGGTTCTAGCGTCTCAGACGTGGTGGTTCTAGCGTCTCAGACGTGGTGGTTCTAGCGTCTCAGACGTGGTGGTTCTAGCGTCTCAGACGTGGTGGTTCTAGCGTCTCAGACGTGGTGGTTCTAGCATCTCAGACATGGTGGTTGTAGCATCTCAGACATGGTGGTTGTAGCGTCTCAGACGTGGTGGTTCTAGCGTCTCAGACGTGGTGGTTCTAGCATCTCAGACGTGGTGGTTCTAGCGTCTCAGACGTGGTGGTTCTGGCGTCTCAGACGTGGTGGTTCTAGCGTCTCAGACGTGGTGGTTCTAGCGTCTCAGACGTGGTGGTTCTAGCATCTCAGACGTGGTGGTTCTAGCGTCTCAGACGTGGTGGTTCTAGCGTTTCAGAAACACCTGCTGTCCTCCTCGTCTTCTCACGCTCGCCAGTCTCCATCCTGGCCAATCCCACGCTGATCCTTCACTTCCCTCTGTCCCCCCCAGCAGAGCACTACAAGAGTCAACTCCTGAGGAGGAGTCCTAGGGGGATGAGTCCTGTGGAGGAGTCCTATGGGGATGAGTCTTATGGATGAGTCCTTGTGAACAAACCCAGGCCAGCCTCCAGACAGTCCTCTAGCTCAGGGGGACCAGCCTCTCTGTTCCTGGGGCTCGTAGTTCTTCTGGGATTTGTAGTTCTGCAGGTGATATGGCTGCAGGCACACACAGAACCTATGGGAGAATCAAGTCCTTTAACAAAATATGAACAATATATAATTCACCAGGGATTCATGACCACGCAATGGGCAAGGTTGTTTAACAGAAAACACACCTCTGTTTTTCGCTTGAGATTCTCCTCCATCTCCTGATTAGCTAGCTCCACCAGGAAGTGGATGTAATCAGTGTGCGAAATACCCGTCAATATTCGGGGGGGTCCCCATCTCACGTGTGTTGCACAATACCGGTCGAAAATGTCTTTCTCAAAATGCAGTAGGCCTATAACATTACAATATTTCATGGATGCAAGCCAAGACAATCAGTCTATAGCCTACATGACAGCACACACGCACACACACACACACACACACACACACACACACACACACACACACACACACACACACGTCACCAGGGCTCAGTGCTAGGGTGGGCCAATGAACTGCAATGGGGGGCACAATTATTACTAATTTTTTTTGATAATCCAATATGCTATAGTATTCATAATGCAACCCTGACATGCATAGGAGGTTGCACTGGCTAAAGTTATTTTATAACAAGGAGAGGCCAAGTTGTGCATTACAATGCAGACACGACAACAATTGGCACCAATCCGGCGCACTTCCAAGAGTGAGTTTCTAGTAGAGTGAACCGGTGGGAATGCATTCGGAATGCTGCACCATACATCCCTGTGGCACATTCTTGCCCAAGGGCACACACGTCAGCCAATCACACGTTAGCCAATCACACGTCAGCCAATCACACGTCAGCCAATCACACGTCAGCCAATCACACGTCAGCCACACAGGAGCTTGAGACACACGGCAGGTCTACAGGTTCATCATGAAACCTTCACACACACTCTCTCTCACACACACACACACACACAGACAAAATGATTAAACAATCCATTATCTTGGGTCTTACATGAGGCTTCTATGAGAACTACTTGAGAGTCTTTGTCTTCATACAGCCATTTTCAATGGGGGGCCAAAAACCTCCAGTTGTTATATAGGTACAAATATGTTGTTTTAGGTCAGCTTCAGGTTTCTACAGTACTTTCTCTTTGCTGCTTGACTCCTCTGGACACTCTGCTGGTCAGCATTCCTTGGTTTTGGTGTTGGGTAAAGAGTCCAGCCATATCATTCATGATTCACTTCTCTGTGTGCAATATAATCATGTCTTCAGTTTTTAATTGTGTGGTGTCCATGGTCACCATGTTGGCAAGCGGTCATTTAATACAAACGACGCTAGGCAGGGAGTGTAGCATGCTTCACTTTTGGTTTAGTATCTTGTTCAGCACTCTGTGAAAAAACCTGTGAAACGCTGTGACAATTATGTATGATTGACTGTTTAAATAATGCAGGGATAAAATTTGATAGATTTATGATTGATGGTTTTAATGATTCAGGGATATTATTTGATAGATTTATGATTGACGGTTTGAATGATTCAGTGATATAATTTGATAGATTTATGATTGACGGTTTGAATGATTCAGGGATTTTATTTGATAGATTTATGATTGATGGTTTGAATGATGCAGGGGTATCATTGTGTCCTGTGTAACGTGTGGTCTGACCTTTGATGACCTCTAACCTGTACGGTGAAGTGTCCTGGTTCAACAAACACACATACATTCTATTTCATATACAGTATACTAACACACACACACACACACACACACACACACAATAGGAGGAGTTGATGTAGCTCTCAGTTATATACAGCTTCTCTTAGTAACTGGTGATGCAAAGAGTCTGAAGCATTTCTGACGATATTCTTCTGTCCAAAGTCGCTCCATAGTTTTATGGTTTCAATATTTAGGGACTTCTCCAGACTGGTTTGTCTGGACAGGTTGGTTTCCGGGTACAAAGAATGAAATAATTCATCAAATAATTCAGAACCGAACACTAAAGGAATGCAGCTTGTTTCCAGGTTAGCTTCAGTGTGATGGATGTGAAAACATGTTGCTTTTTCTCTGCCAGCCGGCCTGCCTGTGTGTCTGTCTGTTTGTCTACCTGTAAAGTCTTCCTGCCTATATAGGAGCTGGATAAGTGGGTGGAGGGGCATTGAGGTGCACTTAAGCTGTAATGACCCCTAAGCCCAATAGGAGGTGCTCCATATCCTCCTGCCCACCCCTTATGCCCCAGCCACAGTGCACACTTGTTCTGCTCCTGTGATCAGAATCACCTCACCTAGCAACAGATGACATGGTAAGAACAACTCTCACATAAAATCTGCCATTGGCTGATGAGAGATTAGTGAAGTGAAAGTGGAGTTGTGGGACTTTCCAGACCTCATGTCTTTCAGTGGAGGGGAAGCTGGAGGTAAACACCCTGCTGTAGCAGCACTGACCGGCCCTGAGATGAGGAACAGGACAGACCACAGAACATGGAACAGACCTCTGTCATATCATCACACAGTACAGAAACTCACACCATGGTCCAGGTTGAAGAATAGAGAAATGAACATTCATAAATCTAAATATCAGTCATTTTGAAGAGATACAGACAGATAAAGCCAAGTTGTTTTTATTTAAATTCAACCCTCTTTCTGGACATGTTCAATGTTATTCATTCACTCAGGGGGTGGTTGGGTTTCTAAGTACAGTAGTGTTTGACCAGGTACGCATATTACCATCAGATGAAGAGTTTCCTGCACCTGAAGGCTGTTGTTATGCAGATGACTGTTTTAAACTGACTGTACAAATGACTGTAATATAAACTATAACTAGCCTACAGCTGGTTGGCTGATAAAGAAGGTTGGACACATGGCCAGAATTTAAAGACTTCCTGTAGGTTAGAGGATAGGTACTTTGCCACAGTCATTGTTGGGAGGGGGGGGGGGGCATTTTAAATAATTCATCAAATAATTCAGAAAAAAGACTTAAGGATTTTTGGTTTATCTCCTAAAACCCATTCTGAGCGAGGAAAAACGCTGCTTCTATATATATGCTCTTGTATATGAAATATCAGCTCATAAACATGAAACATATGCAAGAAAAATTAAAACAAAGTGTTAAAATTATTAAACAATCCATTATCTTGGTCTTACATGAGGCTTCTATGAGAACTACTTGAGAGTCTTTGTCTTCATACGGCCATTTTCAATGTGGGGCCAGAAACACCTCCAGTTGTTGTTATATAGGTACAAATATGTTGTTTTAGGTCAGCTTCAGGTTTCTAGGGTCTCAGGCGTGGCGGTTCTAGCGTCACAGACGTGGTGGTTCTAGTGTCTCAGATGTGGTGGTTCTAGTGTCTCAGACGTGGTGGTTCTAGTGTCTCAGACGTGGTGGTTCTAGCGTTTCAGACGTGTTGGTTCTAGTGTCTCAGACGTTGTGGTTCTAGCGTCTCAGACGTGGTGGTTCTAGTGTCTCAGACGTGGTGGTTCTAGCGTCTCATACGTTTGTAAACTGACATCCTCTCCTCCTGCCCCTGTGTTCCTGGGGCTCGTAGTTCTTCTGGGATTTGTAGTTCTGCAGGTGATATGGCTGCAGGCACACACAGAACCTATGGGAGAATCAAGTCCTTTAACAAAATATGAACAATATATAATTCACCAGGGATTCATGACCACGCAATGGGCAAGGTTGTTTAACAGAAAACACACCTCTGTATTCGCTTGAGATTCTCCTCCATCTCCTGATTAGCTAGCTCCACCAGGAAGTGGATGTAATCAGTGTGCGAAATACCCGTCAATATTCGGGGGGGTCCCCATCTCACGTGTGTTGCGCAATACCGGTCGAAAATGTCTTTCTCAATATGCAGTAGGCCTATAACATTACAATATTTCATGGATGCAAGCCAAGACAATCAGTCTATAGCCTACATGACAGCACACACACATGCACACACACACACACACACACACACACACACACACACACACACACACACACACGTCACCAGGGCTCAGTGCTAGGCTGGGCCAATGAACTGCAATGGGAGGCACAATTATTACTAACTATTTTTGATAATCTGATATGCTATAGTATTCGTAAGGCAACACTGACATGCATAGGAGGTTGCACTGGCTAAAGTTATTTTATAACAAGGAGAGGCCAAGTTGTGCATTACAATGCAGACACGACAACAATTGGCACCAATCCGGCGCACTTCCAAGAGTGAGTTTCTAGTAGAGTGAACCGGTGGGAATGCCTTCGGAATGCTGCAGCATACATTCCTGTGGCACATTCTTGCCCAAGGGCACACACGTCAGCCAATCACACGTCAGCCAATCACACGTCAGCCAATCACACGTCAGCCAATCACACGTTAGCCAATCACACGTCAGCCAATCACACGTTAGCCAATCACACGTCAGCCAATCACACGTCAGCCAATCACACGCCAGCCAATCACACGTCAGCCAATCACACGTTAGCCAATCACACGTAAGCCAATCACACGTCAGCCACACAGGAGCTTGAGACACACGGCAGGTCTACAGGTTCATCATGAAACCTTCACACACACTCTCTCACACACACACACACACACACACACACACACACACACACACACACACACAAAATGATTAAACAATCCATTATCTTGGGTCTTACATGAGGCTTCTATGAGAACTACTTGAGAGTCTTTGTCTTCATACAGCCATTTTCAATGGGGGGCCAGAAACACCTCCAGTTGTATATATATATACAAATATGTTGTTTTAGGTCAGCTTCAGGTTTCTACAGTACTTTCTCTTTGCTGCTTGACTCCTCTGGACACTCTGCTTGTCAGCATTCCTTGGTTTTGGTGTTGGGTAAAGAGTCCAGCCATATCATTCATGTTTCACTTCTACTTCTCTGTGTAGAATCAGGTCTTCAGTGTTTAATTGTGTGGTGTCTATGGTCACCATGTTAGCAAGTGGTAATTTGACACAAACGACGCTAGGCAGGGAGTGTAGCATGCTTCACTTTGGGTTTAGTATCTTGTTCAGCACTCTGTGAAAAAACCTGTGAAACGCTGTGAAGATTATTCATGATTGACTGTTTGAATGATGCAGGGTTATCATTTATCATTTGATTGGTTTATGATTGACAGTTTGAATGATACAGGGGTAATATATATGGCTCAACTTTGATGACCTCTGACCTGTATGGTACAGGGTCCTGGCCCAACAAACACACAGAAATTATATTTCATAAACAGTACACTGTACTCACACACACAAACACACTGTCATAGAAATTGTAGTTTCCCCACCTCACCACCTCCCTCAACCTTTCACATAGCTGTGCTAATCTAAATTATGACAGGATGACCTCCAGGAGGTAAACACACCTAGACGTTGTCTGCTCCAGAATAACCATCCTCTGTCCCATTGTCCCTGCAAGAATTACCGCCTTTTCTCATGTCACGTGTCTGTATTCTCGACCACTGTTGATGATGCCTGCCATTTAATATGACGTGTACAATGGTTTAGCCAATCACATCCCTGGAAGCATCATACCTGTGTATTGCTTGAATATAAGGCCGCGCAAGACCAGACTGCGGCACTTCTGTTGGATGAACCACTCACATGCGTTTCCTCTGAAGTCCTTGTGCTCGTATGTTTTCTCAATAAACCAGACTTAACCTCTTTGAGCGAATCTTGGCAAATCCTTTTTGACTAGATCAGTTGAAAAATCTTCTACAACACACACACACACACATGCACACACACAGACACATGCATGCACACACACACACACACACACACACACACACACACACACTCACAACCACACACACACACAACCACACACACACACACACACACACACACACACACACACACACACACAAAGAGCAGTTGATGTAGCTCTCAGTTATACTGTACACAGCTTCCCTTAGTAACTGGTGATGAAAACAGTCTGGAGCATTTCTATTGGTTCATTTTTATGGTTTTAATATTCAGGGATTCTCCAGACTGGTTTGTCTGGACAGGTTGGTTTCCTTAGATTATCACCCCAGCAGTTTCTTAAAGACTTGCTGTAGGTCAGAGGAAAGCTACTTTGCCACAGTAATTGTTGTTTTCAGGGGGAAACATTTGAAATAATTCATCAAATAATTCAGAAAAAAAGACTAAAGGATGACAGCGTGTTTCCAAACAGACATACAAACCTCCCTCTTTCAGTCTCTCTCTCTCTATCTCTCTCTTTCAGTCTCTCTCTCTCCCTCTTTCAGTCTCTCACTCTCTCTCTCTCTCTCTCTCTCTCCCTCTCTCTCTCTCTCTCTCTCTCTCCCCCTCTCTCTCTCAAATTCAAATAAGCTTTATTGGCATGATAGTTGAAAAGAAGCCACATTGCCAAAGCAGTACATAAAATCAACATTCAGAAAATCAACATTCAGATTATGTATAAATGAATAAATCAAAAGTGAGTGTGAGGGTGTGTTGTCTCTGACAGTGAGGGGTCTGGGTTGCTGCGTGTTCAGCTCCCGTACCCAGACCCAGCCCCGCGGAGTGAGTATCAGTGATTATGTGATAGTAATTACGTGTTTGTGTATAAAAACATAACATAACATACGCAACAAAACATGAAGCTATATATCAACAATACAATCAAAAGCATTTAACAACAGTTCAATTTATAATATAATAACATGGGGAGCTGGCAATAATCCTTCAGATGTAATCACTCTGAGATGTTTGCTATACAGTAGAACTTGTTTCCCTTAATGTATGGCAACAGTCAATATTTAGCAGCTAATAATGCACACTGACTTTTCTCGTCACATAAATATGTCAGTTTCTCTGGATCAGGGAGGTGAATAAACTCAGGATATATATTATTTATTTGATCAAAGAAAATCTCTCTTAAATGTTTATATTTCTCACATTATAATAAGAAGTGAGATTGTGTTTCAACATCTCCCTGATGACAAAGTGAACACAGCCTGGCCTCCTTGGGTAGCCAGTACTGCCTGCGGTGGCCTGGTTCTATGGCCAGGCTGTGTCCCCTCAGTCTGGACCCTGGTTCTATGGCCAGGCTGTGTCCCCTCAGTCTGGACCCTGGTTCTATGGCCAGGCTGTGTCCCCTCAGTCTGGACCTGGTTCTATGGCCAGGCTGTGTCCCCTCAGTCTGGACCCTGGTTCTATGGCCAGGCTGTGTCCCCTCAGTCTGGACCTGGTTCTATGGCCAGGCTGTGTCCCCTCAGTCTGGACCTGGTTCTATGGCCAGGCTGTGTCCGCTCAGTCTGGACCTGGTCAACGTTTTCCACAGTCTTCTATCAGTCACTGCAGTCAAGTATCCTGCTACCGTGTACTCTCTGTTTAGGGTCAAATAGAAATCTAACTTACTTTGTGATTTGGTGGTTTCATGCCAATATTTGATATCCTTTTCTTTTTGTTTTCAGATGATTTGGTTGGGCCAGGTTGATTGGTGTTGGTCCTGAGGCCCTGGTATTTGTGGGCAGAGTTTCAGGATCAACTAGGGCTCTTCTCCAGATTTTGGGGATCTTGAGTTGTCGTAAGCAGGAAGAGAGGAACGCTCTTAACCAGGACTTCAAGAAAGGCGGGGCATGGAGTATAAGCTCCGGGCAGATAGAATCAGGCCCTGGGGCTTTCCCTGGCCTTACATGCTGGAGGGCAGCAGCAAACTCCTCTGGTGTGAATTCACCAGAGATGTTACCACCGCTAGGAGTTGTGTCCTTCCAGAGGTCAGACACTTCTTTAGCCACGAGACGGGACGATCCGCGGTCTTTGCCCTCAGGTGTCCCACTTTTCTCAAATTGGGATGCGATTTTGTTTGCAAAGATGGGGCAGTGATGGGGGGAGTGTCTGGACCTACCAGTGAGGTTGTTAAGGATGCTCCATGCCTTGCGGCTGGAGTGTGAGAAGTCGATGGAGTTAATGGCCTCCTCCCAGCGCTCTTGTCTCCTTCGGCTGAGTCTAGACAGCAGGGCTGAGGCAAGTCTGTCTGACTCAGCTCCTGGGGGGCCCGGAGGAAGGCACAGTAGAGACTCTCACGCTCCTCATCCCAACACGGTTTGTAACTATTGCGACGTCCGCGTGGGATGGATTCTTGGCCTCTTTCACCAGTATGCTGCAGAGTTCCCGGTACGCCTCGTCCACGTTGTTGGTGTTAGGTGGTGGGAGGCACCTTGTGGATCTATGGGTAAGGAGGCGGTAGCGTTTCCAGTTGGCCTTTCAGAAGTTCCATCGCTTCACCTGCTCGCTCAGGACGAGGTCCACGAGTTTAGGCATGGTTATCAGCGATGGTCGATGTTGGGACCACAGGAACTTTCCTAGCACGCGTCTATCAGGGAGCCGGTTATCAACGCCAACGCTCGCGAATGCCAAGTCAGGATTGGTCCCAGTTTTCCAGCGACCTGAGACAAAGCTGGCTGAGCCCTTGGGATCGTACAACAGGGCCAGGCTGTTGGCACTTTGCTTCGCTTACGGTGGTTAATCGCAGCTACTGACCATGAGAAGGTGTCTGGTGTCGGCCTCGCCACAAATGAACTATTCATTCATTCATTCATTCATTCACACAAACAGATTATATATAAACCTCTTTCTCTTTCTCTCTCTCTCTCTCTGGTGTTGAATTCAACCATGAATGCACAGAGAGAACCACAACATGGCCATTCAAAATCCCCAAAAAGACAGATTACTAAATGTACTACATGAATTGCAAAACACTATAACATAAAGTAATTGTGAGTAAAATAAATTATTGGCTTTATATTATACAAAATACAAATAAAAAGTATTACAATAGGACCGACTGGCTTTAAAAAAAATGTTGAGCATGTTTCTAATAGTGGCTCAAAGTGATCATGACAGCTGGCCATCAGTGAAATGATGTGAAAATATTCATAAATGTCACAAACAATAACACTCAGTGAATACAGTAAATACATACCAGAAAATTACTTCAGTCGAGATCACTTTAGTCAAAATTGACCCATTTATTAGCATGCAATAATATATACTGCATATACAGTAGGACCCCACTCATCCGAACTTCAGAGATCCGAACCTCCCGGTCTACCGGACAGTAAAACGTTTAAAAACGTTAAAAAACGTTGTTTTTTTTAGCCTGCTATCTGGTTACTGGTGGGATTTTCATTACAGTACTGTACCCTACTGTGAATAAATACAGAACTGTATGTAGACCTACATGTTGCCTGTAGGCTGTAGCCTACTGTCACGTTTAATTTCTTTGTTACTTTAATGTCGAGCGCAAAACGCAAACAAGTCTGCTGCGCGAGAGCTGCATTCCTTGGTAGCCAGTAAGCGCGTCAGCAACCTGAAGCAGAGGAGCATCGAGTCATTTTTTGTTCCCAGTTAATGGACTTCAGGAACACAGACGTGTTGTAAGCATGTAGATTAGCCTACTAGGCCTACTGTATTTGTTAAATAATAGCCTACAGCCTAGCCCACGTTAGCCTACATCGGTTGTTTAGGCTGCAATAGCCTAGACACGACAACTTGTCTGTCATTTCATTTTATTTATTTATTTATTATCATTTGCTCTAATTGTTCTAATGTTGGGTTGCTTTTAGGCTATACCATTTTGTTCTGCGAATACAGTAGCCTATCGATGCAGCGTACGCCTCATTTGAGAATAAAGTACTGTATTTGATCAAAGCATGCACTCAAGTGGAAATTTGTTTATTTTATTCTAGGCTATACTGTAGGTCTATTATAGGCTAGGCTGTATGAGTTTAGTTGGCTATTTGATTGCAATTTTGATGCATTTTCACAAGTAATTAAGGGTATTTATCGGTGTATTATGAGCAGTGTTGGGCAGTAACGCGTTACTAGTAACGCGCTACAGTAATAATATTACTTTTTCCAGTAACGAGGGGTGTAGCGAGTTACTAATCACATTTCAGTAATAATATTACAGTTACTAGCCCCCCTGCATTACTTTTGTCATAGGCCTGCTCTGTTTATTTATTTTCGTTTTACAAAGGGTGAAATAAAGTTTTGATTTCAGATTGAAGAACGTTCCGCTCATATCACGTCCCGTCACATTACCAGGCAAGCAGCGAGCGAGCGTAGCTATTTGAACATGACGACGTTAACATTCCATGGCTGGAAATACGCACACTATTTCGATTTCCTGGAACTGAAAGACAACAAGAATGTTGTCAAGTGTAAACTGTGTGTAAGTTCTACTAAGACTCTTTCTTGTGCCAGAAACACCACCTCAAATCTCCTGTAACATTTGCTACGCCAACACAGCAACATGAAGTTGGTGGAAAGAGAACCGGACCGTGATGAGCACGCTGCAAAAGGTAGTCAATATGGAAAGTAATATATTACATAAGTTACTAGTTACTTTTGGCTGGGAGTAATAAGTAAAGTAACGATATTACTTTTAAAAAGGGTAATGAGTAATAAGTAATATATTAAATTTTTTGAGTAACGAGCCCAACACTGATTATGAGTCTTTATGAAAAAAGTACCACTTATTGAATTTGGTGCATTTTAACATGTTTCAGTCATCCGGACATTTCAGAGATACGAACGACCTTCGGTCCCGTTGGGTTCGGATAAGTGGGGTCCTACCGTACATTTTTTACACATATTTTTTTTGGCGGTGTGATCTGTTCGGGGGCCCCCTGCCTTCCACGCATGTGGAAAGCGGAAATCTAGATGTTCCCCCCCTCTGGGCCGCTTGGCCCAGAGTGCCGGGCCGGAAGAGGGAACGGCATCTAGCCCCCTGCCTCTATGACGATCAGAGTGGGCCGCGATCGGGAAGACGCTCGGAGGTAACTCAGCCCACTAAGACCGTCAAAGAGCGCCACAGGAGGACTGCTGTACATTATAGTCCCTGGCCTCCACGGGTCAGCGATTCGTGGAGTCCGAAGGAGATACAGCCTAGTGTCTCTGCCTCCATGGTGACCGGAGGGACCGCTGGATGGCCCTTCGGAGATGTAATGGCAAGAGTGAGCAATGACGTGTTTTGACAGCTTAAATACATGCGCTCTAGCGAGCTGAACCAATGCTATGACAGCTGACAGTCAGCTGGTGGGTTGCGTCATACGGGGTGTGACTGATTGGCCTCTGCCGATTAGCCCGGCGTTGACATCCGTGTCTCGCCTGAAGTACGTCGGAGACTTCATTTTTGACCACTGGTATAGATATACTCTTGTATGTAAAATAACATCTCATAAACATGAAACAACAACAAAAACATTTCCACTTCCCTAAAGTCAAAATTAAAATTAAAGTTAAAATTAAGCAATAAACTATGAGAGGTTGTGTAGTGATCATATAACAGCTAGGGGGCGTTGTTAGGCACGACGCGAAGCGGACAACACCAACTAGCTGTTATAAAATCACTATAACACTTCGCCTCTGGTGGTTTATTGCTTAATTTTAACATGGCTTCCAGCCAATCAGAATCAAGAACCAGAACTAACCATTGTATAATGATTAAACAATTCATTGCCTTGGGGCTGAAATGAGTTTTCTATGAGAACGACTTGACAGTCTGTGTCTTTATACATTCATTTTCAATGTGGGGCCAAAAACACCTCCAGTTGTTATATAGGTACAAATATGTTGTTTTAGGTCAGCTTCAGGTTTCTACAGTACTTTCTCTTTGCTGCTTGACTCCTCTGGACACTCTGCTTGTCAGCATTCCTTGGTTTTGGTGTTGGGTAAAGAGTTCAGCCATATCATTCATGTTTCACTTATACTTCTTATCCTTTTCCTACCCCGACCCTACCCCTGACCCCTGCCTCTATCTGGGCCCAGGCACATTCACGCACACACAGACACACACCAGTGTTTGCCATGTCTCTCCTATGATGTTATTAGCCTCTCTTACTCTGAAAATGTAATTTAGTGTTTTTTATTGCTTTATAAATGTTCTTAGCCGGTAGACAAACATACTCCAGGAGCTTGCTCGATGGCCTTGTTGAGAGGGGTCAGGGAAGAATTTTTACAGCTCACTTATCTGGCCCCCGGGTGATTACTGTTTTTTTGCTTCCCTCTGGAATATGTAGGGGTGGGACGTCTGCCCACCTCCCTTGTTCTCTGTAAAGCGCATTGTGTTGCCTCTGGGTATGAAATGCGCTATACAAATAAAGCTTTGATTGATTGATTGATTGAATTCTCTGTGTGCAATATAATCATGTCTTCAGTTTTTAATTGTGTGGTGTCCATGGTCACCATGTTGGCAAGCGGTCATTTAATACAAACGACGCTAGGCAGGGAGTGTAGCATGCTTCACTTTTGGTTTAGTATCTTGTTCAGCACTCTGTGAAAAAACCTGTGAAACACTGTGAAAATGATGTATGATTGACTGTTTAAATAATGCAGGGATATAATTTGATACATTTACAGTATGATTGACGGTTTGAATGATTCAGGGATATTATTTGATAGATTTATGATTGACGGTTTGAATGATTCAGGGATATTATTTGATAGATTTATGATTGACGGTTTGAATGATTCAGGGATATTATTTGATAGATTTATGATTGACGGTTTGAATGATGCTGGGATATTATTTGATAGATTTATGATTGATGGTTTGAATGATGCAGGGGTATCATTGTGTCCTGTGTAACGTGTGGGCTGACCTTTGATGACCTCTAACCTGTACGGTGAAGTGTCCTGGTTCAACAAACACACAGAAATTCTATTTCATATACAGTATACACACACACACAAACACACACACACACACCCACACACACACACACGATAGGAGGAGTTGATGTAGCTCTCAGTTATATACAGCTTCTCTTAGTAACTGGTGATGCAAAGAGTCTGAAGCATTTCTGACGATATTCTTCTGTCCAAAGTCGCTCCATAGTTTTATGGTTTCAATATTTATTCTATTTCTATTTCAACAGATGACATGGTAAGAACAACTCTCACATAAAATCTGCCATTGGCTGATGAGAGATTAGTGAAGTGAAAGTGGAGTTGTGGGACTTTCCAGACCTCATGTCTTTCAGTGGAGGGGAAGCTGGAGGTAAACACCCTGCTGTAGCAGCACTGACCGGCCCTGAGATGAGGAACAGGACAGACCACAGAACATGGAACAGACCTCTGTCATATCATCACACAGTACAGAAACTCACACCATGGTCCAGGTTGAAGAATAGAGAAATGAACATTTATAAATCTAAATATCAGTCATTTTGAAGAGATACAGACTGATAAAGCCAAGTTGTTTTTATTTAAATTCAACTCTCTTTCTGGACATGTTCAATGTTATTTATTCACTCAGGGGGTGGTTGGGTTTCTAAGTACAGTAGTGTTTGACCAGGTACGCATATTACCATCAGATGAAGAGTTTCCTGCACCTGAAGGCTGTTGTTATGCTGATGACTGTTTTAAACTGACTGTACAAATGACTGTAATATAAACTATAACTAGCCTACAGCTGGTTGGCTGATAAAGAAGGTTGGACACATGGCCAGAATTTAAAGACTTCCTGTAGGTTAGACGATAGGTACTTTGCCACAGTCATTGTTGTTTTCAGGGGGGAAAACATTAGACATAATTCATCAAATAATTCAGAGAAAAATACTTAAAGGTGGGATAGGCAGTTGGCTTTATTTGGTAAGATTGGCATAATATCCTTCCAGCTATCAGTAACAGAAGTGCTCTGAGAATAAACTTGGATCTCCGTGTTTACCGCTGCCTCTGTATTTTGGATTCAAAGAATGCACCGCGCCCGAATGTATTGACCAATCAGGGTCTCTATCTCGTCACACCTACCAGTCATGTTTGGAGGGAGGGATTACATCATGATTGACAGGAGGAAGGGGCGGGTTCTTTCGAAAAAGATGACCAATCCGAGGCCTTGTTGACATCAAACTACCTACCCCACCTTTAAGGATTTTTGGTTGAGCTCCACAAGTCATTTTTTCTGGGAAGGCGCGTCCTACTCTCCAATTCAAATAAATATGTTTGTTTGCTTGCTGTATCATTTGATTGATTTATGATTGACTGTTTGAATGATACAGCCCCATCATTTGATTGATTTATGATTGATTGTTTGAATGACTGCTGTGAGGCGACAGTACTAGGTACTGCGCCACCTGTTTGAATGATTGACTGTTTTGAATGAGGCAGGGGTATCATGTGATTGATTTGTGATTGACTGAATGATACGGGTGTATCATTGTGTTCTGTGTGACGTGTAGGCTGACCTTTGATGCCCTCAGTACAGGTCCTAGCTAACCAAACACACGGAAATGATATTTTATATACTGTAACACTGTACACTGACACACGCACGCACAGACACACATCTTCTGGTAGCTCCAGAATACATGTTCATGATCAGCTTCCATACGCCCACATACCCTCCAGAATAGTTGTTGTATAGATAGAAGCCTTCCTCTAATCTTTGTAACTCTAAAAAATCTGACGATATTCCTCTGTCTTAAGTCGCTCCATAGTTTTATGGTTTCAATGTTTAGGGACTTCTCCAGACTGGTTTGTCTGGACAGCCTGGTTTCTGTGATACAGGATCAGTGAGATTCTCACCCCAACAGTTGATGTAAGTGGATAGGAACGCAGCCATAATCTTTCTTTGTTGTTGTTTTCAGGGGGTAGATTGATTAAATTATGCCTTTTGTCAGTACTTGAGTTATCATATTGATGTAAAAAGGTAATATAATTAATTGAATAATTCCGTCATGCATTCTCACTTTTACATGATAGCCATTAGTCATCTAGTTCTACTATAACTGAAGCATATAATCAGCCACTTCCCTAATGGCATTATATGCTTCATGTTATGTACTGTACACTTTCAATTCCCCATCAATCTGATGATCATTATCTTCTTTTTACATAAAGACCTTTATGTGAGAGGCCTCTGACACCCCAACTCTATGTATTCTATCCCTGCGTTACCTCCTAAGTTCTCATCCACTGTGCATTTACACAACAAGCCTGAACAGCCATGTGAGCGTCTACCTAGATACAGATGATGAGGCTGGAAATGACTCATCTTATTGGTCCAAGGGTCCTACACAAGAGACAAAAGAGAGAGAAAAGAAATGTTCAGTTCAGTGTATAATTCAAGTCTTCTCAGTTCTCCTCTCTGTGAAGAAATGACATCAACAACAATTACATGCTTTGCTTGATAAATACAACATTTTTGGTGGAAATACATCATTGTCTTTCATCATAATGTCTCAGGTTTGTAGTTTTCAGACAGAAACACTTCTCCAGATGCAAATGTTTCCAGAGCTTGCTCTTCGACATCAGTCCCTCCCATTTTGTAAACATGAATCATTTTCCCGGTATCTCATTTGATCCCAAGTACACGGTCCATAAGCAGATACACACATTGTGGCATAGGCATGGCACGGATCAGCTCAGACCTTGTTTTGCTGAGGAAACCTTGCACGACTGGCCAAAATGGCTACTCAGGATATTGTTGATTTGGATGTAATTGGTTAATTGAGTTTTAAGTGGTCAGTTGATACCTGTGCTATTCCTTGTGCTGCCCTATAAAGAGATATGTCTGTCTGTTGCTGTAACACTGTCAATATGGTTGGCATGGCTGAATTTAGGAGAACTGAGTGTGACGGCCTGAAGAGACAAACATGATGAGTAAACAACGCTCTAACTCAATACAAAGTAAAACTGAATTAAATGTTTGTCAGTGTTTAAAAACAATGCTGTATTTATGTAAATGACTGTGTTCTGATTGAGAATTAACTGTTAGTGACCGACCATACAGTAATAATGAACGTACAATGTTTGACCTCTACCTAGCAACATGTGACATGTGTTTTTCTGAAGCAGAGATTGGTTTGTTTGGTTAAGAGTCAGTTTATTATCTGAGTGCTCTGCTCTCTTTCATCTAGTTGAGAAGTTGAACGCTGGAGGAACATGTCCTTGTCAACTGTGTTTTCCATTTGCATGGCTGTGGTTCTGTCCACGCAAAAAGCAGGTAGGCTACATTATCATAAACTACACACCGTGAGTCTGTATAATACAGTCTGTATAAAGTCTATGGTATTACCAGGTATAATTAGCTTTCCATCAATGAACTAATGACAGTGATCCTATTGTTGAATATTGTTTCATATAACATTTGTATTAAATGTTTCTGAATTGTTCTTTGACATGATTATCATGAATTATGAGAAAATAAAGTGTGTAATGAATTCAGATGAAAACTGTAATTATGCATTATTTGTTCTTCAATATTTCAGGTGGATATGAGCTGTACAGGGTGCAACACTGCTTATACTCTACAGAGCAACCGCATGAGTACATAGACTCTCATATTTATAATAAGATTGAGTTCTTGAGGTTCAACAGCACTAAGGGCAGGTTTGAGGGATACACTGAGTTTGGTCTGCATAATGCTAAGATCTGGAATGATAATCCTGCTATCATGGCTGGTGAGCGAGGGGAGCTGGAGCGTTTCTGCAAGCACAACGCTGAGGGCCACCTCTCTCACGTACTGGAGAAGACAGGTGAGCTGCCCTCCTCACCACCACAACATCACATCTCTCACTCACCAGATGATACGACACCTCTTTCATCTGTTCACTACAAAACCTGTAATGAAGCTTCTGTCTGGTGAATATGTTACGGTCAATGTGAGAAAACGGGGAATGTGAGCTTTTCCCGGTTATTGCGCACATCCCCGACCTCGCGGGGAATGTAGGAGGAACATGTGCGTTTCTCACATCTCCCGGGTAATGTGCACATTCCCCGACCTTGAGGGAGATGTGAGAAATTGGTTAGTATTCCTCACATCTCCCGTACGGTCGGGGATTGTGCACATTAACCGGGAAATGCTTACAATTCCCGACCTTGCGGTAAATCTAGCAAAGTCCAACCGCATGCAAAACCTCTGCGCAGCCGGTGGGCAGGGTTGCCAGATTGGTGTGATGTTTTCCAGCCCAATGAGTGCTCAAAATCCGCCCAATGTGATAAAAAAAACGCCCACATATCATAGTATATAATATATAGCAGTGCTATATATAGAAAAATGCCTTTCAGTTGAAATACCGAAAATAATAACTCGTGGTTAACTGCAACACATGCCTACACATATGTCACACACACAGCCTACGACAGAGAGAAAGATGCGTAATCCCATAAAATAGTCAAAGAAATGATAATGCAGGCAACAAATTATAATAACACATGAGAAGCATGGCTATATCATGAATAGAGGAACGGCGGTGCTGCGGTCATAGACGAGAGCAACTCAAGATGACAAGCTAGATAACAAGCTTTAGTGGTGACAAGAAACCGCAGAATGTGACAAGTGGACTAGGCTACACAACTTCCAATGGTAGGCCTATATAACCACCTGTATAACCACCCATGAATAGCCTGCCTGCTCGCCCACAATAACCGAGTCAGGAGTGTGATACTCAGGCAGGCAAGCAGGCAGAGACACAAGTAGGCTAATGCATCACTCAATGATGCGACATCCAGAAACACCTGCTGTAAAGTATTAAATAAAAATGTCTTACCGTCACGCCGAACAGGCCAAGAGTCCATTCCAACTTCTAACGTAACTTGTCAATGTAAAACTATGTACATGTGGTGAACTTGCTAATTAGCAAGTATTAATAGATGGTTGAGTCAAAGCTCCCCAACAACTGTCGGGGAGGGTGGAACGTTGCAACCGTCAAACCGCTCCGTGTTAGACCGAGCGCACGTCCATGCGAGCAGAAAGCAGCAGTAATCCCATGCGATTTTTGGCATCATCTTTAGCGTCACTTGGGAAAATTCTCTCTCCACATGAGCATTTGATATGGGCAGAGTGAGCAATCTGATTGCGCCAAGTGCCACATCCTGAAAGCACAGATTTCCTCCGGCATCTTTAAAGGCCTCTACCTCCAGCCAAAAGGCATCGATGCGGTGATCATGACAGAAACCTGCTGATCCCACATCCCCAAATTGGCATCTTGAGGTTTCTTCGGGGGTAGCTAGCTAGATTTGACTCCGACCTCGACCTTCTCCTTGACCGTGTGAATCAAATGCATTGAACAGGGAGAGCTCCCTCGCCCCTATTGGACAGGTGCACATCTCCCACCCTATTAACATCATTGATAAAATGTAAACGTCTGTCCCGCCAGTTTTAAAATATATATTTATTTTTTTTAAACGCCCGCCCAATGCTATTTTTTCCAGCCCAACCGCCCAATGCTATTTTTGCCGGCCAAACGTGATCAAAAGAAGCCCAATTGGGCGTGAACCCGCCCAATCTGGCAACACTGCCGGTGGGAGAGGGCTCGTGCGCTTAGAGAGTTTAAAGACCAATAATAGAGTAGACATATTAAAGATCAATAATAGAGTAGACATATTAAAGACCAATAATAGAGTAGACATATTAAAGACCAATAATAGAGTAGACATATTAAAGACCAATAATAGAGTAGACATATTAAAGACCAATAATAGAGTAGACATATTAAAGATCAATAATAGAGTAGACATATTAAAGACCAATAATAGAGTAGACATATTAAAGATCAATAATAGAGTAGAGAGTTTAAAGACCAATAATAGAGTAGACATATTAAAGATCAATAATAGAGTAGACATATTAAAGACCAATAATAGAGTAGACATATTAAAGACCAATAATAGAGTAGACATATTAAAGACCAATAATAGAGTAGACATATTAAAGACCAATAATAGAGTAGACATATTAAAGATCAATAATAGAGTAGACATATTAAAGACCAATAATAGAGTAGACATATTAAAGATCAATAATAGAGTAGACATATTAAAGATCAATAATAGAGTAGACATATTAAAGACCAATAATAGAGTAGACATATTAAAGATCAATAATAGAGTAGACATATTAAAGACCAATAATAGAGTAGACATATTAAAGATCAATAATAGAGTAGACATATTAAAGACCAATAATAGAGTAGACATATTAAAGACCAATAATAGAGTAGACATATTAAAGACCAATAATAGAGTAGACATATTAAAGACCAATAATAGAGTAGACATATTAAAGATCAATAATAGAGTAGACATATTAAAGGCCAATAATAGAGTAGACATATTAAAGATCAATAAAAGAGTAGACATATTAAAGACCAATAATACAGTATATATAATAAAGACCAATAATACAGTATATATAATAAAGACCAATAATACAGTATATATAATAAAGACAGATAATAGAGTTAATTAATAGAGAACAGAACCCTGATCAATATGATATGAATGATAGTGTTATATGAACTAATGTGTTGCTGTTTTTCCTCCACTATCAGTGGAGCCCTCTGTCAAACTTCTCTCAGTGACCCCCTCTAGTGGCAGACACCCTGCCATGCTGGTGTGCAGCGCCTATGACTTCTACCCCAAAAAGATCAGAGTGACCTGGAAGAGGGATGGACAGGAAGTGACCTCAGACATGATCTCCACTGAGGAGTCGGTCAACGGTGACTGGTACTACCAGTTCCACTCCCAACTGGAGTACACGCCCAGATCCGGGGAGAAGATCTCCTGCATGGTGGAGCACGCCAGCCTGGACAGACCCCTCGTGAAGCACTGGGGTGAGTTCACTGCTCAGCTGTTGTTAGGGTGTTGTCATGGTGTACTAGGGTGAGTTCACTGCTCAGCTGTTGTTAGGGTGTTGTCATGGTGTACTAGGGTGAGTTCACTGCTCAGCTGTTGTTAGGGTGTTGTCATGGTGTACTAGGGTGAGTTCACTGCTCAGCTGTTGTTAGGGTGTTGTCATGGTGTACTAGGGTGAGTTCACTGCTCAGCTGTTGTTAGGGTGTTGTCATGGTGTACTAGGGTGAGTTCACTGCTCAGCTGTTGTTAGGGTGTTGTCATGGTGTGCTGGGGTGAGTTCAGGTGAGCAGGGTACGAGTGCTGTGTTGTGGCTGGGTACCTGAATGACCCTGACTGTGACTGTGTGTGCTAGCGTATGATAGATGGTGGTCTGTCAGAAGCTACATACAGGACAGCTACAGTGTCATCACATGCTAACAGAAGGGTCATTTCTCCTTGACAGACCCGTCCCTGCCTGAGTCTGAGAGGAATAAGATCGCCATCGGGGCGTCTGGGCTGGTGCTGGGACTGGTCTTTGCACTGGCTGGACTCATCTACTACCAGAAGAAGAAATCCAATGGTGAGTCATCAGCTGTGTGTAGAGAACATGTACAGTCTTCATAGTCATCTGTGTGTAGAGAACATGTACAGTCTTCATAGTCATCTGTGTGTAGAGAGCATGTACAGTCTTCATAGTCATCTGTGTGTAGAGAGCATGTACAGTCTTCATAGTCATCTGTGTGTAGAGAACATGTACAGTCTTCATAGTCATCCAGTCTTCACAGTCATCTGTGTGTTATGTACGCAGCACACTGTAAAATAATCATGATGTAAGAAAGATTCACTTATACATTGAGAGATGTATTTTTCAAGAATACTGCTCCTGTGTTCAGTGGATGGTGGCAGCAATGTTGATTTATTTGTTGAAATATCACATAGTGATTCTGTCACCTCTGTCTCTTCACCCTCTCTGTGTTTATTTCACAGGGCGGATGCTGGTGCCTGCTAGCTAAGGTGAGACTCCTCTTGTCACAGAAAAGTTTCACCAACTACTACAACTGACTGTGCCTGATGGTCATTGTAACGGTTTTCTTTTATCTTCTCAGGTTTGCAGGTCTGTTTCTGAATCCACTGCTGAACTAGACCTGATATTAGAGCTTCCTTCTAACCAGAAATCTCAGTTTAACTGAAATAACGCTAAAATGCTTGAGCGTAATACAATATCTTTGCTCCATATTAACCAATACTGTCTTAAGAAGGCCATACACATGTGTTATGAGTTTGTCTCTCTATATGCAACAAAAATATTCCCTTTAATACGCAAATAAGGCATTGTCCTGTGTGTTCTGAATCAATAATGCACTGTCCTGGGTGTTATTAATCAATAATGCACTGTCCTGGGTGTTATTAATCAATAATGCACTGTCCTGTGTGTTATTAATCAATAATGCACTGTCCTGGGTGTTATTAATCAATAATGCACTGTCCTGGGTGTTATTAATCAATAATGCACTGTCCTGGGTGTTATTAATCAATAATGCACTGTCCTGGGTGTTATTAATCAATAATGCACTGTCCTGGGTGTTATTAATCAATAATGCACTGTCCTGGGTGTTATTAATCAATAATGCACTGTCCTGGGTGTTTTTAATCAACTGTACCAGGGTTATAAGATCCACATATCAATAATAGTCATGTATGAGAGTTGGAGTCATTTCCCTCTGGTTTCTAGTCTAAACTGGGTGTCTGTGGAGAAACAGCATTAGCAGGACAAGTGACTGGAGGACATCCTGAGTCTGACACCAAACATCACTGACAACTTCAGACACTCTTTGTGGCAGGTTAGAGGTCTGTACAAAGGCCTGTTTACTTGGTTCCTGCAGGTCTTAACCTGTCTCTGCTAGAGGATAACCAGGCCAAGGTTTATCACACTGTATCGATCCTTTGCCAACAAATATGCATTATTGTAATGTTACAGTATATTCACCTTAAGTCAATAATCTACATGAGAATCCACTGTACTTGGGAGCTTCAGGACTGCTTCAACTTCAGGACAGGTCTTCAAACCTAACATATACTCCAGTATGAGAGTCCTTGTTGCACTAATGTATTGCTTTTTTTCACCATATATTAACTAATGATTAACATACAGTCAAGTGTTGGTAAATGTATGATAATGATAATCTAATGTTGGCATTCAGAGGGGAGTAAACTACTGTTCAGGAGAATAACTCAGTTGTATTCTTTGTTTTCATTTGTTTGTGAGATACAGTAGTGTTATCAGCTAAAGCTTGCCTTGTGTCTAATGTTAGAGCCAGTCAACTATTACAGTACGCAGAGCTCTGTTTAGAGGAACTATTACACTTCAGTTGGTGTCTGTTTAAATGAACTAGGCTATTACAGTACGGTTGTAGTCTGTTTAAATGAACTAGGCTATTACAGTACGGTTGGTGTCTGTTTAAATGAACAGTACGGTTGGTGTCTGTTTAAATTAACTATTACAGTAGTCTACGGCTGGTGTCTGTTTAAATGAACTAGGCTATTACAGTACGGCTGGTGTCTGTTTAAATGAACTAGGCTATTACAGTACGGTTGGTGTCTGTTTAAATGAACTAGGCTATTACAGTACGGTTGGCGTCTGTTTAAACGTGGTGGTGGTTTCAGGTTCTGTTATTGGACTATAACATTAGCTTAATGATTGATACAAAATGTCTTTCTCTTATAATTCTTTTACCTCTTGCTTAGCGTGTGCACAATCTACTGTAGGAGCTAACAGAAGAACATCTTACCTGTTTGATGTAGAATGTGACTAATAAAGAACATGTCACTACTCGTTGTGTCTTGTCACTACAAGAGGACTTTGTGATAACATTGTGCCACTTTTGACCTCAATATTACTATTAGTAGTGTGATGCCCGCAAAAGTTTGGACCACATGTCAGGACCAAAATTAATTTACTACCTGATATAAGAAACATATTCATAGAAATTTCTGCACTGTAAGTCAAGTCACAATTATGTTTGGTTTCTGTGATTTATTGCGCAAGACAAGACAATTAAGCTAATTAGCAAAGCTAATTTCTTACAGTGTATAGTTTTCGAAAACTGAGGTAATCCACATGGCCGCCAGAAGGCGTGTTCATAGGCGGAACATATATTCCCTAACCTGCTATTTCCTGTCCTTTTAGTATTACTCATGCACACTTCCGGCTTAAACTAGCCAACTCATTGATCTGGAGCGGGAAGTATAATTGTTATTGATAAATGCTCTATGTGTTATTTAGACAATTATGGCTGTAAGCCAGCACACCTAGACAAGAGGCAGTGTTTTTTTGTGCATGGATGTAAGCCAGCGCACCTAGAATAGCGTTTGTCCGGTTATCACTCCCTCCCTCCCTCCCTCCCTCCCTCCCTCCCTCCCTCCCTCCCTCCCTCCCTCCCTCCCTCCCTCCCTCCCCTCCCTCCCTCCGATCAATGTTGACCTGCATTTCTCTGTTGTCACCACAAGAGGCAGTAGTCCCAGCACACCAAAATAAAGAAGGACACAAAAATCAACCTGCCGATCTCCACTGCACAAGTAGAGTAGTGGTGAGAGCATAGGACTCCCACCCAGGAGACGAGGGTTCAAGGCCCCAGTGGGGATGACTTTATGGGACTATACCCCAAACCTCCACATGTTCATCCTTTCCCTCCAACCTTTACCCCTTGCCTTATAGGTCAGATCCTGTCCCAACCCCAACCCTTATTCTAACCCCAACCCACACTAGGGACTGGAAGGACACCAAAACCAACCCGCCGATCTCTGTAGAGTAGTGGTCAGAGCATTGGACTCCCAACCAAGAGACCAGGGTTCAAGGCCCCAGTGGGGATGACTTTATGGGACTATACCCCAAATCTCCACACGTTCATCCTTTCACTCCAATATTTTTATCCCTTACCTTGTCCAGAAACAGAAGTTGAACAAATTGCAGCAAAATAGCTAACGTTACACGTACCTGCTTTATCCACTGACCGCTACCATTAATGTTATGGAAGCTGCTGCTAGTTGTTGTGAGCTTATGAGCTAACTGGCTATCCTGCTCTTATTGTGCTGGATTAGAATTGGAAGCATTGGAACTAATGTGTCCAGGCAACAAGACCTATCTTAATCTATCAGACATTATTTAATGTCATTTCAATTCACAGCTATTTCAGTGGCGTGACTAGCTTCTGTCCTACCAGTCCTGAACAGAAACAAGCCAGCCACGCACATAAGCCAGGCTGGACCTGGCCTGGTTTGGACTTCATGAATGGGACATGGAATCAACTGTCACTCAAAAATAGTTGTTTACACAAAGTTCTATTGATTATATTAGATTCAACATTGCACCGTAGCCTACTGGAACATCCAGAAGCTGTTAGGCTAGCAATGAAATGCAGTTAACATCATGAATAGCATTTTTTTTCTGAAATGCGTGTCTTTACAATCCAATGACATGTTCCTTTGCATCTACTTTAAACTAAACGATTCCACGGATTTTACTTCATCTTCTTCATCTTCATCTTCATCCACTTATCCAGGGTCGGGTCGCGGAGGCAGCAGCTCCAGCAGGGGGCCCCAGACATCCCTTTCCCTAGCAGCATCAACCAGCTCTGCCTGGGGAATCTTTAGCCGCTCACAGGCCAGTGCGGAGAAGTAGTCCCGCCACCTAGTCCTGGGTCTACCCCGCGGCCTCCTCCCAGCCGGACACGCTTGGAACACCTCCCTAGGGAGGCGCCCAGGAGGCATCCTCACTAGATGCCCGAACCACCTCAACTGGCTCCTTTCGACGCAAAGGAGCAGCGGCTCTACTCCGAGTCTCTCCCGGATGACTGAACTTCTCACCCGATCTCTCAGGGAGACCCCAGCCACCCTCCGGAGAAAACTCATTTCGGCCGCTTGTATCCGTGATCTCGTTCTTTCAGTCATGACCCATCCTTCATGACCATAGGTGAGGGTGGGGACGAAGATAGACCGGTAGATCGAGAGCTTTGCCTTTTGGCTCAGCTCTCTTTTCGTCACAACAGTGCGGTAAAGCGACTGCAGAACCGCACCAGCTGCTCCGATTCTCCGGCCAAACTCCCTCTCCATGGTTCCCTCACTCGTGAACAAGACCCCCAGATACTTGAACTCCTTCACTTGGGGTAAGGACTCATTTCCTACTCGGAGCGGACAGGCCACCGGTTTCCTGCTGAGAACCATGGCCTCAGATTTAGAAGTGCTTATTCTCATCCCAGCCGCTTCACACTCAGTTGCGAACCTATCCAGAGAGTGCTGGAGGTCGCAGGCAGCTGATGCCATCAGGACCACATCATCTGCAAAAAGCAGTGACGTGATCCCCAGCTCACCGAACTGCAAACCCACCTCCCCCCGGCTACGCCTCGATATCCTGTCCATGAAAATCACAAACAGGATTGGTGACAAAGCGCAGCCCTGGCGGAGGCCAACACCCACCGGAAAGGAAGACGACTTACTGGCGAGGACCCGGACACAGCTCTCGCTCTGGGTGTACAGGGATTGGATGGCCCTAAGTAGGGACCCCCTCACCCCATACTCCCGCATTACCCTCCACAAGACCTCTCGGGGGACCCGGTCGTAAGCCTTCTCCAAGTCCACAAAAGACATGTAGACAGGTTGGGCAAACTCCCAAGCCCCCTCCAAGATCCTTGCGAGAGTGAAGAGCTGGTCGGTAGTTCCACGACCAGGACGAAATCCGCATTGTTCCTCTTCGATCTGAGGTTCGACTATCGGCCGGACCCTCCTTTCCAGCACCTTGGAGTAAACTTTCCCTGGGAGGCTGAGTAATGTGATGCCTCTATAATTCGCACACACCCTCTGGTCCCCTTTTTAGGGCCCGAGCACTGGCGGTGCGAGGCCCTATTGTATTTCGAAGGATTATTATTCTACCTTCTTGTTCTTGTTCTTCTCCCCAAACAAATGCCTTTTTGGCGGCCTAAACATCGATGAAAACGGATGAAACTTTGCAGATACGTCAGTCCCGGTGAAAAATTTGATAATTCATGGGTGACGGAAATGGGCGTGGCAAAACGGCTCAAGAGCGCCCCCTGGAAAGTTTCAAATGGCGAGCCCCACCTTTCAGTTTGATGTAGGCGAACGAAATTCGGTGGGCATATGTATTTCATCGAGCCACACTTAAATGTCTCTTGGAGCTATACCCAACATGCAACAGGAAGTCCGCCATTTTGCTCTTAATGTCCCATTTTGTCCTTGTTTTGACCATTTCCATGCCTCGTACTTCGACGAACTCCTCCTACAGATTTCATCCGATCAACTTCATATCGGGTCAGCTTCATCTTAAGACCTTTGTGATCAAAAGTTATCAAAAAAATTGAGTTTTCACCAAACACCCTTGCCGTGGCGCCCCGCCAAAGTTTGACATTTCGCCATAAAACACGAATTCCTCATAACTCCTCCATACATTATCCAATTTGTCTGATATATCTCACGCTTCATGACGGTTCTGTCCTGAACACATCTATGTGTCAGTATTGCGTCATACTTATAGCGCCACCTATTGGTGAAACAGGAAGTCCTCATAACTCCTCCATACATTATCCAATTCGTCCGATATATCTCAGGCTTCATGAAGGTTCTGTCCTGAACACATCTATGTGTCAGTATTGCGTCATACTTATAGCGCCACCTATTGGTAAAACAGGAAGTCCTCATAACTCCTCCATACATTATCCGATTTGTCCGATTTATCTCACGCTTCATGACGGTTCTGTCCTGAACACATCTATGTGTCAGTATTTCGTCATACTTATACCGCCACCTATTGGTGAAACAGGAAGTCCTCATAACTCCTCCATACATTATCCAATTTGTCCGATATATCTCACGCTTCATGATGGTTCTGTCCTGAACACATCTATGTGTCAGTATTGCGTCATACTTATAGCGCCACCTATTGGTGAAACAGGAAGTCCTCATAACTCCTCCATACATTATCCAATTCGTCCGATATATCTCACGCTTCATGAAGGTTCTGTCCTGAACACATCTATGTGTCAGTATTGCATCATACTTATAGCGCCACCTATTGGTAAAACAGGAAGTCCTCATAACTCCTCCATACATTATCCAATTTGTCCGATATATCTCACGCTTCATGACGGTTCTGTCCTGAACACATCTATGTTTCAGTATTGCATCATACTTATAGCGCCACCTATTGGTGAAACAGGAAGTCCTCATAACTCCTCCATACATTATCCAATTTGTCCGATATATCTCACGCTTCATGACGGTTCTGTCCTGAACACATCTATGTGTCAGTATTGCGTCATACTTATAGCGCCACCTATTGGTGAAACAGGAAGTCCTCATAACTCCTCCATACATTATCCAATTCGTCCGATATATCTCAGGCTTCATGAAGGTTCTGTCCTGAACACATCTATGTGTCAGTATTGCGTCATACTTATAGCGCCACCTATTGGTAAAACAGGAAGTCCTCATAACTCCTCCATACATTATCCGATTTGTCCGATTTATCTCACGCTTCATGACGGTTCTGTCCTGAACACATCTATGTGTCAGTATTTCGTCATACTTATACCGCCACCTATTGGTGAAACAGGAAGTCCTCATAACTCCTCCATACATTATCCAATTTGTCCGATATATCTCACGCTTCATGATGGTTCTGTCCTGAACACATCTATGTGTCAGTATTGCGTCATACTTATAGCGCCACCTATTGGTGAAACAGGAAGTCCTCATAACTCCTCCATACATTATCCAATTCGTCCGATATATCTCACGCTTCATGAAGGTTCTGTCCTGAACACATCTATGTGTCAGTATTGCATCATACTTATAGCGCCACCTATTGGTAAAACAGGAAGTCCTCATAACTCCTCCATACATTATCCAATTTGTCCGATATATCTCACGCTTCATGACGGTTCTGTCCTGAACACATCTATGTTTCAGTATTGCGTCATACTTATAGCGCCACCTATTGGTGAAACAGGAAGTCCTCATAACTCCTCCATACATTATCCAATTTGTCCGATATAGCTCACGCTTCATGACGGTTCTGTCCTGAACACATCTATGTGTCAGTATTGCGTCATACGTATAGCGCCACCTATTGGTGAAACAGGAAGTCCTCATAACTCCTGCATACATCATCCGATTTGCACCAAATTGCTGACGCTTCATGAAGGTGGCCTTCTGAACCCATCTATGTGTCGGTATTGAGTCACACTTACAGCGCCACCTACTGGTGAAACAGGAAGTCCTCATAACTCCTACATACGTTATCCGATTTACTCAACATTTCCCACGCTTCATCAAGGTACCGTCCTGAACACATATATGCTTCGGTATTGAGTCACACCTAGAGCGCCACCTACTGGTGACAGGAATTTTCTCTCAATACTGCACACCGAAATAGCACAGCCTTTAACGGCGCAGCATCCCGACACGCGTGGGGTGCGAGGGCCCGCTCACTGCTGCTCGCAGCACTAGTTTGAATATTGGGACCACCACCCCAGTCTGCCACTCCTTCGGCACTGACCCAGACTTCCACGCAATGTTACAGAGGCGTGTCAACCAAGACAGCCCCTCTACACCCAGCGCCTTCAGCATTTCTGGACGGATCTCATCAGTCCCTGGGGCTCTGCCACTGTGGAGTTGTTTGACTACCTCAGTGACCTCCTCCAAGGACATTGACGACCCCCCATCATCTTCCGGCTCTGCCTCGAACGTAGAGGGTGGATTAGTCGGGTTCAGGAGTTCCTCAAAGTGCTCCTTCCAACGCTCAACAACCTCCTCAGTTGAGGTCAGCAGTGTCCCCTCCTTGCTGTATACAGCTTGGATGGTCCCCCGCTTTCCCTTCCTGAGGTGTCTGATGGTCTTCCAGAAACACTTTGGTGCCGACCGAAAGTCCTTCTCCATGGTTTCTCCGAACTCCTCCCACACCCGCTGCTTTGCCTTGGTCACGGCCGAAGCCGCAGCCCTCCGGGCCAGTCGATACCCTGCAACTGTTTCTGGGGTCTCCCGGGCTAACATAACCCGGAAGGCCTCCTTCTTCAGTCGGACGGCTTCCCTCACCACCGCTGTCCACCACGGTGTCCGAGGGTTACCGCCCCTTGAGGTACCTATGGCCCTCAGGCCACAGCTCCCAGCCGCAGCTTCAGCAATGGAGGCTTTGAACACCGACCACTCATGCTCGATGTCCCCAACCTCCACAGGGATGCCTGAGAAGCTCCGCCGGAGGTGGCAATTGAAATCTCTCCGGACAGGCTCTTCCTCCAGACGTTCCCAGTTCACCCTCACTACACGCTTGGGTTTTCCAGGTCTGTCCAGAAGTTTCCCCCGCCATCGAAACCAGCTCACCACCAGGTGGTGATCAGTGGACAGCTCTGCCCCTCTCTTTACCCGAGTGTCCAAAACGCATGGCCTCAGATCAGATGATACGATAACGAAATCGATCATCGACCTTCGGCCTAAGGTGTTCTGATGCCAGGTGTACTTGTGGGCATCCTTGTGTTCGATCATGGTGTTTGTTATGGCCAAACCGTGACTAGCACAGAAGTCCAACAACAAAACACCACTCGGGTTCAGATCGTGGTGGCCATGCCTCCCAATCACGCCCCTCCAAGTTTCTCCATCATTGCCTACGTGTGCATTGAAGTCCCCCAGTAGGACACTGGAGTCCCCTGCAGGAGCCCCCAAAAGGACTCCACTCAGGGTCTGCAGGAAGGCTGAGTACTCTGAACTGCTGTTCGGTGCATAAGCACAAACCACAGTCAGAGTCCCCCCCCCCACAGTCCTAAGGCGCAGGGAGGCGACCCTCTCGTCCACTGGGGTGAACTCCAGCACAGAGGCGCTCAGCTGGGGGCTAGCTAGTATAGCCACACCTGCCTTACGCCTCATACCGTGAGCAACTCCGGAGAAGAACAGGGTCCAACCCCTATCCAGGAGTTTGGTTCTGGCGCCGGTGCTGTGCGTGGAGGTTAGCCCCACCAGGTGTAATTGGTATCGCTCCACCTCCCTCACAAGCTCCGGCTCCTTCCCCCCCAGCGAGGTCACGTACCATGTCCCCAGAGCCAGCCTTTGCCGCCCGGGTCCGGTCCGTCGGTGTCCCCCGCCTTCACCGCCACCTAGTTGGCAGCGCACCCGACCCCGACAATTCCTCCCGCGGGTGGTGGGTCCACGGGACGATGGAGGAGGAGATGGTGCTTCCACGTTGCTTATTCGGGCTGGGCCCGGCCGGGCTCCGTGGTAAGCCCGGCCACCAGGCGCTCGCATGCGGGCCCTCCGTCTGGGCCTGGCTCCAGACGAGGGCCCCGGGCTTCTCCACGGATTTTACAAATTTTGAATATTTATTTACGAAGATATTGGGCTTCTTTTTTTTCACGGCACCGGCAGCTATGTTTCATATCACTGCCTCGGTTCACAAAGCATTATGTGAGTTTGCATCTACCCTCGGTTTCAAGTCAGCATCTTGAAACCCTCGTTTTGGAGGGCTGTTTGAACGTCCACTAGCCCTCTATATGCTGCCTAGCCCTAGAAGCTAAAAGGAATGGGACACACTACCCTACGCGTGAACACACAAAATGTAGGGGTAGGGCCAAGGGCTAGGGCTAAGGGGGGTATTGAGATTGGGCCTAAACTAGAGGGCCAGGAGTGGAGAGGGACTGGAGTGACGTGGGATTAGTGAGGGACTGGTGTCTAGAACTAGGGCTGGGAGGAATCAAACCAACATGGAAGACAAGACAACGAACACAAGACCAAACACACAAGGAGGCAGAACAAAACCTGGTTATAACGTGATCAAAGTGTACAAAAGTCTCTGGGGGAGTGCAGGGACAGTCACTGGGAGGGGAGGTGCTCAGGGACAGTCACTGGGAGGGGAGGTGCTCAGGGACAGTCACTGGGAGGGGAGGTGCTCAGGGACAGTCACTGGGAGGGGAGGTGCTGAGGGACAGTCACTGGGAGGGGAGGTGCTCAGGGGCGAGGGTCTGGACCCGGAGCAGGCAGAGTGGACCAGGGGTCAGGGGCAGGGATGAGCAGAATGAACCAGGGGTCAGGGGCAGGGATGAGCAGAATGAACCAGGGGTCAGGGGCAGGGATGAGGGTCCAGACTGGGAACAGGGGGCGAGCCGGGGCGGACCGGGCCCGAACCATAACACAGTGCCTAGTAAATAATGAACCATAACACAGTGCCTAGTAAATAATGAACCATAACACAGTGCCTAGTAAATAATGAACCATAACACAGTGCCTAGTAAATAATGAATCGTCACGTTTTCAAGCGGCAGCTCAAGCGGCAGCTCAAGCGGCAGCTCTCGCAAAAGTTTGTCGTTTTAATCAAGTTTTAATCGTGTTCTAAATTATATTTTCGGAAATTACTCTGGGCAATCGTTTGTCCACAATTGTATTTTTAACTCAGAAAAGCTACTGAGCGATCCGACGCCTGGATCTCAAATATCAGAACAAACCGGTAACCCTCCCTGCTCACCGGAGTCACCAAACAGAGCTTACCGGGAAACCCTTCCATCGCAGCGAGCCCATATGTGGGCCCGGGTCGCACAAAACGAAAAGCATACTCACGTCACCAGCCCTGACATGGCCCCCGATGAACTGCCAGGCCTCAAAGACGAGCTCCTGTCCCTGGAGAAGCTCATTCATGGCCTCCTGCTCCGCCAGTCCCAGATCGTCTCCCGGCTCCGGCAAGCTGGCATGGAAGTATCCCATGGCCTATGCCCACCCCCACTTCCCTCTGGAATATGTACGGGGTGGGACCTATGTTAGACCTATGTCCCACCCCTACATATTCCAGAGGGAAGCTAAAAAACAGTATCACCCGGAGGCCAGAAAGGTGAGCTGTAAAAATTCTTCCCTGACCCCTCTCAACGAGACGATCGAGCAAGCTCCTGGAGTATGTTTGTCTAACGGCTAAGAACATTTATGGAACAATAAATTACATTAAATTACATTTTCAGTGCAAAAAAGGCTAAAAACATCATAGGAGAGACATGGCAAACACTGGTGTATGTCTGTGTGTGTGTGAGTGTGCCTGGGTCCAGTTAGAGGCAGGGGTCGGGGGTAGGGTGGGGGTAGGAAAAGGATACGGACCCGGGTTAGGGTGAGGGGAAGGGGGACTGGGCCCAGGTCCAGGCCTAAAGCCGGAAGTGGACTGGTGTATGTCTGTGTGTACGTGTGTGTGTTAACTAAATGCACAGAGTGGGAAGGAGCTAGTCATGGGGAGGCAGGGGGCCTTTCCAGGAGCCATTAGGGGGGACTTTTGGCCGAGGACGGGTGGGGGTCTCCGGGACCTGCTACAGAGTGGCCTGCAGGAGACAGGGGGAGTCCACAGGACACGGGGGTATCTATCGGGCTCAGGGTGGTCTGGGGGTGAGGTTAGCTGTCTTCACTCGGGCACTCTGGATGGAGAAAGGGCAGGGGAGGAGTAGCGCGCCTCTGTTTGTGTCCGCTTTCCGCGTTTACCGTTGACAAAGGAAGAGAGGGAGGGGAGGGACACGGGCACGTGTGTGTGCGCGGGGGGGGGGGGGGGGGGACTGGCAAAATTACAACGAGAGGCATTATTATTACACGCTTTTAATCGAGAATCGATCGATGTCACCATGGGCCATATACAGTAGTCCTACACTGTAAAAAAAAAATCAAAAGGGCACTTGCCTTGTCCGGAGGGCAAAGGGCAGGTGCTCTAGCACCACCTAGTGTCTATCTGTGCACGTTCCTGACCCCCCTCACAGCCTGGTCTAGCACCGGCCCAGCCAACACAGCCTGGTCTAGCACCGGCCCAGTCAACACAGCCCCCCTCACAGCCTGGTCTAGCACCGGCCCAGTCAACACAGCCCCCCTCACAGCCTGGTCTAGCAACGGCCCAGTCAACACAGCCCCCCTCACAGCCTGGTCTAGCGCCGGCCCAGTCAACACAGCCCCCCTCACAGCCTGGTCTAGCAACGGCCCAGTCAACACAGCCCCCCTCACAGCCTGGTCTAGCACTGGCCCAGTCAACACAGCCTGGTCTAGCACAGGCCCAGTCAACACAGCCTGGTCTAGCACCGGCCCAGTCAACACAGCCTGGTCTATCACCGGCCCAGTCAACACAGCCTGGTCTATCACCGGCCCAGTCAACACAGCCTGGTCTATCACCGGCCCAGTCAACACAGCCTGGTCTAGCACCGGCCCAGTCAACACAGCCTGGTCTAGCACCGGCCCAGTCAACACAGCCTGGTCTAGCCCCGGCCCAGTCAACACAGCCCCCCTCACAGCCTGGTCTAGCACCGGCCCAGTCAACACAGCCCCCCTCACAGCCAGCCTGGCATCGAGCAGATTCCTCCTTGGCTTCGCTGGTCCATTTCTTGAAGGTCCTGATGATAGGCTTAGAGAGCTATTGTGTTGATGTCAAAAAAATATAAAAGTAATGTGCTATTATAAATAGTCCTGTAAAGAATGATTATAGAACCCGCACTCTTCTCCCAAAAAAATATAGTTATTCCTTGAGAACATTTGAACCCTGCATGTGGGTGTTTCTCAGATCTCACAGACTGATTAACATTGCTGAAAGGGACAGATATAATTTCTGTTTATGTTTTCAACCAAAGCATAATTGGGCCTCTTTGAAACCAAGAATAGAAAAGCTAATCAAAGTTGTGAGGTGGGGGGCTGCTTTACACACACACACACATGCACCCCCCCCCCCCACACACACACACACACACACACCACACACACCCACCCACACGCACACAGCCTATGTCCACTCCTTACATATCTGCTGTTTGTTTAACAGACCCCTGTGGAGTTATCATAGTTGCTGGCTTTTTTTTTTAATAATGTTTTCATTTCGGCTGACCACAACAAAATGACTGAGTTGTTTCACTTCATACTTTGTGTGGTCCCATCAGAGTACTCAAATGTAGGCTACATGCAAAAACAATGAAAAAGTTAGTTTTCCAAACGTGGACCCCTTCAAGTGAGAATCACACTCAATTGATTAGACTACATAACAGAGCCAAGTAGAATAGAACTATTCTTCTTTGGATTTATTTCTCACTGTGTCTTTACATTCATTTCAATTCTAAAAAGGGGGGAAATGGCAATACATGTATTATCACGAGTGGTTCAGGCTTATAGTTTGGCTGAGAGGATCGAAGAGACAGAAGATAGCATTAATTCTGTCTTCAGCTGGGACTGATGCATTACATCATGAAAATACATTTTCCTTCTGAGAAATGTAGACTGCATACCTAACTGTTCTAGGCCAGGAGCCTGAAGGGCCTCAGGGTCATATACTGACCTAAGCCCGGTCCAGGCTTCTCATGCTGTTGACAAGGGAGTCTTACACCTGGTTTATACTGAATAAGAGAAGCCGTGAAACGAGGCTTTATCTGATCACACGTGACTTCTATCAAGCGGCATCTTCAACCACGCTGACTCTTTGCTTCCACCTGTTGGACGTATAGGCTCTGTGCACCAGCTCCACTACTTCCTGAAAGTCACTTGGCATCTTTATTTCCTGTCCTATATGATTGGATTAAGTGATTAATCAGGTGTGCGCTGGGTCTGCCTCACACCTGATTAATCACTTAATCCAATCATATTGGACAGGAAATAAAGATGCCAAGTGACTTTCAGGAAGTAGTGGAGCTGGTGCACAGAGCCTATTGTGAAACCTGATAATGACGGCTAGACATCGGACATTCGTGCTCTTTTGGTGTTCTTTTGTCAAACCAGTCTACTAGCGAAGGCATTTCTATGGCCATTAATCTAAAGGAAGTGGACTTTGACAGTAGTAAGGATGGAGACAAAGTATACTAGAGTTCAAAGTGCTACTTCATGTGAAGCAACGTGCTCTGGTGTTATTGGGTTTTTATGGTCAAAGATCCCTAGAGCAGCTTTGCTCTAGCATGTCCCACAGTGGTGGGGGAAACTTGGCATGAACAAAACCAGCAGCCCAATCATATAACCAGGTTACACCACGCCAAGAGAGATGGGTTATTCCTAATTTAACTAAAATGTGACTCCCTAAATAGTCAACACCATCAACCAAGTACACTTCAATGATTGTCATACTAAGGTAACATGGATTACTAAGGTAACACAAGGATTATCCTTTAAGGTAGAGGGGAGACCAGGCCAAGAGGTAAAATAGTTTATTCTCCAAACAGGACAGTATTCACATCGCTTAGAAGTGGTTTATTACAGTATGCAGTGAGTTTCTGAGTGGACAGTCCAGAGGTCAGAGGTCAGCCTTATTAAGCACCATCTCCACACATCTGGTTCAGTCTAGGTCTCATTCAGGAATGGTCAGCTGTTTCAGGTAAGAGTCATGAAGGAGGATGTGGAGAGATAGAGAGTGTGGAGAGAAGCGTTGATATTGTAGCTCAAGGACATCCAAACCTTTTGTGTGAATGTTAAAGACTGTCAAAGAATCCCTGCTGAGCGTGACTCCTGACCCTCACCAGCAGTCCTACCCCGGTCAGCCATTCACCAACACATCACGGACATACAGAACATACATCTACATACAGTCTCCGTTTGCTTTTCAGGTCAATCTACACAGAAGATATTGCTTATTCAATACAGGAACCAGAGAAATACTAAGAATTTCAATTTATTCACATGAATACATACAACAATATCCGTGCTCTCAAACTTTCCCTGACACCACCCATGTACAATTGTAGCATTTAAATAGATTCCCCAGCCGAGGCATACGGACAGGACCGACAAGAATGGAGCAGGCGAGTTCATTTGACGCTGTGGAAGAGCTTGTGTGCTACCTGGAAGAGGGGAAGAGAACACGAAAGGATTAGAAATGGGAGGGGGGAAAAAGTGCACTGTATCAACCTCACAGTGACCAACACAGACGTATACATTTTCCACATGCATGAATACCGACACAGACATGTATATTTAAACATGCATGAATACTGACAGACGTATATATTTACATGCATGAATACTGACAGACATATATATTTACATGCATGAAGACAGCGTTGCTGGAAGCCACGGCCTCAGCCCTATTCCCTGTACTGCCCACTATGACGAGAGTAAACTATGTCTGTGTTTGGAATGGCATACTAACGGAGTATTCATACTATGTATGGTGTATATTGTAAGGAGAAAAGCGTAAGTAGTCGGTTCCCACGATGTACCGTATACTAGACTAGCCAGAATGTGACATGGTACATGGTAAATGGACGGCACTTACATAGCGCTTTTATCCAAAGCGCTTCACAACAACCTCTCATTCACCCATTCACACACACATTCACTCAGCAATGGCGGCAGCTGCCATGCAAGCTGCTAGCCTGCTCATTGGGAGCAATTTGGGGTTAAGTGTCTTGCCCAAGTCTTCACTTCCACATGTGGACAGGAGGAGCTGGGATTCGAACCACCGACCCTACGATCATCGGACGACCCGCTCTACCTCCTGAGACACAGCCGCCTCTGTGGCGTGAGGTTACTTCTCAAGCTCAACTGCAGCAAAATGCATCACGCCTCTTCAGTCTCGTCAACCTCGTGGGAACACCGGGAAGCACAATGCTGCCATGAAGGCTTTGATGTGTGTTTGAAGACTAAATGATCACAAGATGAATTAGCCGACCCAGGCACAGCACTTGTTCCTTTGTCTGTTAGCAGGATTACGCAAAAACTACCAGACCGATTTTCATGAAACCTGGTGGAAGGGTGTAGCATGGTCCAACTTAGAAACCATTCAATTTTGGGGCAGATCTGAATCATGGGGTGGGTCCATGGGTCGCCCAAAAACGGCCGGACATTCACCATCACCACCATTCATTTTTTGGACTAGGATTACGCAAAAACTACCAGAATGATTTTCATGAAACTCGGTGGAGGAGTGTAGCATAGGCCCCCTTAGAACCCAGCAGGGTGTAGCTTGGGCCCCCTTAGAACCCAGCAGGGTGTAGCATAGGCCCCCTTAGAACCCAGCAGGGTGTAGCATGGGCCCCCTTAGAACCCAGCAGGGTGCAGCATAGGCCCCCTTAGAACCCAGCAGGGTGCAGCATAGGCCCCCTTAGAACCCAGCAGGGTGTAGCATGGGCCCCCTTAGAACCCAGCAGGGTGTAGCTTGGGCCCCCTTAGAACCCAGCAGGGTGTAGCATGGGCCACCTTAGAACCCAGCAGGGTGTAGCTTGGGCCCCCTTAGAACCCAGCAGGGTGTAGCATGGGCCACCTTAGAACCCAGCAGGGTGTAGCTTGGGCCCCCTTAGAACCCAGCAGGGTGTAGCATGGGCCCCCTTAGAACCCAGCAGGGTGCAGCATGGGCCCCCTTAGAACCCAGCAGGGTGTAGCTTGGGCCCCCTTAGAACCCAGCAGGGTGTAGCATGGGCCACCTTAGAACCCAGCAGGGTGTAGCATGGGCCCCCTTAGAACCCAGCAGGGTGCAGCATGGGCCCCCTTAGAACCCAGCAGGGTGTAGCTTGGGCCACCTTAGAACCCAGCAGGGTGCAGCATGGGCCCCCTTAGAACCCAGCAGGGTGTAGCATGGGCCCCCTTAGAACCCAGCAGGGTGTAGCTTGGGCCCCCTTAGAACCCAGCAGGGTGTAGCATGGGCCACCTTAGAACCAAGCAGGGTGTAGCATGGGCCACCTTAGAACCCAGCAGGGTGTAGCATGGGCCACCTTAGAACCCAGCAGGGTGTAGCATGGGCCCCCTTAGAACCCAGCAGGGTGTAGCATGGGCCCCCTTAGAACCCATTAACCCATTTTGAGTGGATCGAAATCACAGGGTGGATCCAGGAGATGTTTCTTGGTTTGTTTGTTTGTTTGTTAGCAGGATTACACAAAAACTACTAGACCGATTTTAATGAATCTCAGTGAAGCTGTGTAGCACGGGCCAACTTCAATCCCATTAACAGTAGTGGTTAGGTTAGCTGAACAAAGAACAGGTGGCTAGGTTAGGTTAGCTGAACGTTAGCTAGGCTAGCTAGCCACGAGAGGCTATTAGCCATAACCTCCCCTCCCCTCCCCCTAGTCTCTTCACGTGAACTGAAACCTGACTCCTCTAGACTCCGCTCTGTGCCACATGTGCATGCGGAGGGCAGATGGTTTGAGTTTGATGAGTGAGTGCTGATGAGAAAATTAACTAAATAGGACAACCGTGACAAGCCTAACACACACAGGCACGCACACACACACACACACTTACACAGTGGTCCCGTGCGTGTAAAAAGTCGAAGAGCTCCTCTGTGCAGTCCTCCTCGGTGTCGTCCCGTGAGTTGACGCGGTTCTCGCACGTCTCCAGCCGGTGGCGCGTGTGCACGCAGTGCTCCGTCTGCTCACACTTCTGACGGATGGTCTCTAAGGGGTCCTGCCAGGGACACACAGAGCCTCATGAATCCTAGAGCAGCTAGCTAATGGTAACAGCCACTAGGTTAGGTTAGCTGAACAGCCAACAGATGGCTAGGTTAGCTGAACGTTAGCTGAGCGTAACACACAACTCATGCTGACCGTTTCATCAAAACGCTCTATCTAGTGGGGAAGTGTGTGAGAGGGTGGGCTCTCAGATTGAACTGGTGAATGTTATGTGGTCCTGTGCAGGGTATTATGTGTCACTGCTCCACCATGCTTGCTATACCGGGCTTCTGGGATGAGTTCCAGCAGTACATACTTAAATGAGTGCATAGCCTATGAGCGCATGTCGCTGCAAACTGGGACTTTTCTTCACAGAATAACCACGACTTGTGGTGCAAAGCACCACGCTTGTTTTACTAATAATGGTGGTTCTTTCTACCATGTGCCTCGGATCACAGGGATGTTTAGCAAAGAGGCATACCACCAAATCTTCCTCATCTTCTTCTTCTTCCTCCTCCTCCTCCTCCTCATCTCCACCTCCTTCTTCCTCTGCCGGAGCCTCCTCTTCCTCCTAGTAAATGATAAAACAGGCATAGGATGTGATCTATTCTGATACACAATATAAAGTTGATCAGTCATGATTCTGATAGCACTACAGGAGACTGATGTTCATAGCGTATGCATGCCTAACCTACACTGCTTCATTCTGACCTTCCACAAATTATAGATATATCAAACATGTAGCTAGCGACATTTCACTGACAGACAGAAGAAACACTGATGAAAACAAACTGAAATTAAGCACATAACTGTAACCTAAATAGATAAAATGTATTTATGACTAAAATGCTTGACATCAGTACTTCCTGGAAATTATCCTTGAAACCAAATTGTATAGCTCATTAATAATATTTATAGCTCATTAATAATATTTATAGCTCATTAATAATATTTCAGAGTAGTTGAAAATATTTTCCCAAATAAAATGCACACTTCAGCAAATACATCAATCATTCAGAAATTATAATAATCAGAAATGTATGAATATATAAATTATAATATTATACATTTCCCTGGGTCCGGCATATACTCATTAATCGGTTCACTCGAGAAATTAATCTGAAGAATTAACTAGTAACTCTCACCAGCCAATATTAACTTGACCTCAGCTTTCAGGACGCCTAAAGCCAATCTGCCGCAGGGCCGTGGTTCAAATGCTCGCTAGGCAACAGTTGCGTGATTAGGTTACCCCTAAACACATAGGACGGACGAACAGCATCAACACGAGCATACTTTCAATATTATACAATACCTCGTCGTCAGGGTCGTCAAATGTGATCATTTTGTTTTCAAAAACCATTTCTGCAACCCGATATTTGACTCCGGTCACACCCAGAAGAGACACACGTTCAAGATCACAGCTCTGGACCCGGAGGACGTGTTAGGTCACACACGCAGGAAGGGACTAGAAGGGTCGCCGGAAATGTGTTTCTATTCGTCTGTATGGTTTTGAGTAGCAGCCTCTGCTCCAATCACCTCCGTCTGTTTGGTTTGGGGTCCGCCTCTCTCATGAGGTAGAGGGAACTACGTTTTTGGTCGACTGAGGGGTCGGAACATCAAGTGTTGCACATAACAATGGCGGCGCTCATGGACACGAGAATATTACTCCGGAAAATTCAAGATTTACGGTCCCTCACACCTCGGCGGAATCGTGTGAAAGCAAAATGGGTAAGTCAAGTCGGGCTAGCTGGATAAATACCGGTTAGCCACCGTTAACGTTAGTGCCAAGAAACAAAACCTTTGCTTGTCGATGTAGATAAGTAGCTAGTTAACAAGTCACACTGACGTTAGCCAAATACAAATCAATATGGTCAAATCAATGGCTAAATTAAAAAAAAAAAAAAACTTACACTGTCACCAACAGAATCAACAGAATCAAACACCTAGCTTCCTTTACCGGAGACAGTCGCCTGGGGGGGCGGTGGGTAGATTTTCATTGAAATCTAATGTTCTGTTAAACTACATTGTCACCCTAAAAGCGTGTTCTGTCCCACCAGGCTGGCACGCAGCCCAAGTACCCCGCCACAAACCTGGCCCTCCAGAACCTCGACGCCACCTACAGCCTGCAGCTGGGACAGCACTGGCCCTCGGTCCGAGCCAGCATGCTCTGTGAGCAGAAGTACGGGGCCCTGGTCAACCACTTCTCCAGCCCTGCGCCCGAGGGCATCTTGGCTGAACTACAGGCCCAGGGATGTGCGGACTTCGTCAGACGCCCAGCTCTGCTCAGGCTCGGGGGGGCCGGCGTGCCACGGCAGGCTGGGCTCTGGGAAAGGACTGGCCCCTGTCCTGCTGAGGATGAGGCCTCGCTACCGGAGACTGGGACAAGAACAGCAGGCGAAGAGCTGCAGACACCCCCAAGCCTCAGCCCCAATATCCAGTGCTTTGTCTTCCCCAGAGGGGACATCACAAGGTTCAAGCCCGCCAGGTGAGTTCTTTGCAGACATGTCATTTTGAAAGCAACCATAGTTTTGCCATAGAGCCTTATTGCCATCAGCACAGTGTTTCAAATCAGTGACACAATAAGCTATATGCACAACTCCAGTACTTACTGAAATCAGACATGCTTCTCTATTTCCTGTCCTACACTATTGGATGAAGTGATTAATCAGGTGTGCCTGACTGCAGCACAATGATCAGGCACACCTGAATAATCATTTCATCCAATAGTGTAAGACAGGAAATAGAGATTTGTGCATATAGCCCATTGGATATGAATGACTCATAATCTCTCTCCTGCAGACTGGGTGTGTTGGGGTTACTGGGGTACTACCTGATAATCTCTCTCCTGCAGACTGGGTGTGTTGGGGTTACTGGGGTACTACCTGATAATCTCTCTCCTGCAGACTGGGTGTGTTGGGGTTACTGGGGTACTACCTGATGGACGCGGCGTCGGTCCTACCAGCCCTGGCGCTGGACGTCCAGGAGGGCCACAGCGTGCTGGACCTGTGCGCCGCTCCGGGGGGCAAGACCCTGGCCCTGCTGATGACCAGAGCCATACGTAAGATCCTCTGTCACAGCTCTGCTCTGTCAGGAACTGAGATGAACAAAGATATCGTTGTTGCACAGTCTGCAGAGGTCAGTTCACAGGGTCACAAGGTTAAGTCAAAGTTTACGGTCCTACTGGACATATGAAGAGAAGGGACCTGTGCAGTCTTTTCAGCAGTTTTTCCTCCTCAGAAAGTGCTAGTTTTGTTAGCTAATTGAAGTCAACTAGCACAGTGCCTGTTACATTCAGTAGTTGCATCTCCAACTGTACAACGTTAGCTGCTGCTTCTATGTATCTGGGATGTGTGATGGCACAGCGTCCTCTGACTGCACCTGCCTGGGCCTGTTGTGCCGTTGGGAACTGATAATTGCCCAGATGACATCTAGCTATTAAGGCAGCCCAGTCTGCTGTCTGAAGATAATTAGCAAGAAAGAACGGCAGCTTCACAACGTAAACTATATGGCCCCATCAGACACTGATCCACTATTTACTGAAATATCAAAAGTACTATGGAAAGCGTTTTCACAGTGTTGTAGCCAAGATTAAGACGCATTGTCTGCCTGTATATCAGCTGCTGCTAACATGTAGTGCTGTAGTTCGCAAGCTAGCGAGCTATGTTATGGCACTAGTGACCCTAGCTGCGCTTCCGTGGGCCCTTCGGTTTCTGAAGAACCGCTGATCCAGACAGCTTCACGCGCAACACATGCAAGTCCTGGTGTCCTGAGCAACACACCTGCCGCATACCGACTTCATACAGCTCTCTGTATGTTTTGGAGCTGGAACAAAGCGTTGTGTTGTGTGTGTTTTCCCAGGGTTCCTCTGCGTCAACGACGACTCGTTGTCGCGCTCCGCGCGTCTCCGCCAGGTCCTCCACAGCTACGTCCCCAAAGAGCTGCTCTCCGACGACAGGATGCGCCTCACTTCCTTGGACGGCAGGATATGGGGAGAGTTCGAGAGAAACACCTTCGACAGAGTAAGAAAGCACCGCGAGGCACAGTAAACTCCTGTTCTGTTCAAACTTTATTGCAAAGATGGAATGATAATGAGTTGAAGAGATGAGAGAGAGAGAGAAAGGGAAGAGAGTGAGGGAGAGAGAGAGATGGAGAGGAGGGAGAGAGAGAGAGAGAGAGAGACAGAGACAGAGACAGAGAGAGAGGGGGGGAGAGTGTGTGTGTGAGAGAGAGAGAGAGAGAGAGAGACAGACAGAGAGAGAGAGGAGGACAACAAGTGGTTGAACTCTGTGGCCCAGGCCGCCCTCCTTTCGTTCCACTTCATCTCTCTTTCTTCTCTCCTCTTTTTCTCTCCATCCCTCCTGTCACCTTGCCCCTGGATAATCCTTTCAGGGCAAGACTGTTCTGTTCTACTTACTATAATAGTTCACTTCCGATGCTCTGGTTCTCCTTTTCCCAGGTTCTAGTGGACGTTCCGTGCACCACGGACAGACACTCGGTCACGGAGGAAGAGAACAACATGTTTAAGCGGGCGAGGACGAAGGAGAGACAGAGGCTGCCCCAGCTGCAGATGGAGCTCCTGCTGTAGGTTCAGCTACACTACAGCATCCTCATCATCCTCATCATCCTCATCATCCTCATCATCATCATCTCACACGCTCATAAAGATAGTGGAACATTTTGCTGTCCTGTACTCCACCCACTGCCTGTCCCAGCTTCAGAACGAGTACTGATACCCTGTCTCTCTCTCTCCTCTCTCCGTCTCCCTGTCTCTCTCTCCTCTCTCTCTCCCTCTCCCTCCCTCTCTCTCTCTCTCTCTCTCTCTCCCTCTCGGTCTCTCTCTCTCTCCCCCCCCTCTCTCTCCCCCCCCCCCCTCTCTCTCCCTCTCTCTCTCTCTCCCCCCCTCTCTCTCTCTCCCTCTCTCTCTCCCCCCCCCCTCTCTCTCCCTCTCTCTCTCTCCCTGATCTCTCTCTCCCCCCCACTCTCTCTCTCTCCCTCTCTCTCCCCCCCCTCTCTCTCTCTCTCTCCCTCTCTCTCTCTCTCCCCCCCCCTCTCTCTCTCTCCCTCTCTCTCCCCCCCCCCCCACGTCCTCTCTCTCTCTCCCTCTCTCTCTCTCCCTGATCTCTCTCTCTCTCTCCCCCCCACTCTCTCTCTCTCTCTCTCCCCCCCCCCTCTCTCTCTCTCTCCCCCCCTCCTCTCCTCCTCCAGGGCGGGCATCATGGCAGCTCGTCCGGGGGGAGAGGTGGTTTACTCCACGTGTTCCCTGTCCCAGCTCCAGAACCAGTACGTGGTGGAGCAGGCGGTCCACCGGGCCGGCGAGGAGCTCGGCATCAGCCTGCAGGTGGTTGACCTTCGACCCCTCACACACCTCTACAGGGACACCTTCCACTTCGCCCCCGACGTGCACCTGGGGGAGCTGGTGCTGCCTCACCTGGCTGCCAACTTCGGGCCCATCTACCTGTGCAAGCTGCGTAGACTCAGCTAGGACCCACTAGTACCAGAACTAGACCGGCTAGGACCCACTAGTACCAGGACTAGACCGTCTAGGACCGACTACTGCTAGGACTAGACCGTCTAGGACCCACTAGTACCAGAACTAGACCGGCTAGGACCCACTAGTACCAGGACTAGACCGGCTAGGACCCACTTCTGCTAGGACTAGACCGTCTAGGACCGACTACTGCTAGGACTAGACCAGCTAGGACCGACTACTGCTAGGACTAGACCGTCTAGGACCGACTACTGCTAGGACTAGACTCAGCTAGGACCGACTACTGCTAGGACTAGACTCAGCTAGGACCGACTACTGCTAGGACTAGACTCAGCTAGGACCGACTACTGCTAGGACTAGACTCAGCTAGGACCGACTACTGCTAGGACTAGACTCAGCTAGGACCGACTACTGCTAGGACTAGACTCAGCTAGGACCGACTACTGCTAGGACTAGACTCAGCTAGGACCGACTACTGCTAGGACTAGACTCAGCTAGGACTGACTACTGCTAGGACTAGACTCAGCTAGGACCGACTACTGCTAGGACTAGACTCAGCTAGGACTGACTACTGCTAGGACTAGACTCAGCTAGGACCGACTACTGCTAGGACTAGACTCAGCTAGGACTGACTACTGCTAGGACTAGACTCAGCTAGGACTGACTACTGCTAGGACTAGACTCAGCTAGGACTGACTACTGCTAGACCGGGAGAGAGGACACTAGGGAGAGAGGACACTAGGGAGAGAGGACACTAGGCCAGGGCCTCATCAGCGCATGCCAGAGTCCCGCCAGCAGCATCTCGGACACGACCCTCTGACCTCATCTGATGAAAATAATGGAAGAGTTTATAGGAATGGATCGGATCGGGCGTTTTATCTTCATGCAATGCCACGTTTGGCCAGGAGGTGTCAGCAGTGGTTTGTGGTTAAGCTGCAAACCAAAAGTCCACTGTGGAATACACTGTAAAAATACTGTGTCAGTACTACACATTATCATGAAAGTAAATTGCAGAACTGCCAAATATAACTGCCCTATTTAATTGGCAAATAAAACTGTCCTGTTTGTTAGATATGGCTGAAGAAGTCAGTGCTTTTCTGTTGTACAACATCAATACTTTCGGCTGCTAGACAACAACCACCAGCATCAGTGGCGGGGTGATATTTGCAAGTGCGCACGTGTCCCTTCTGCATTTTGCAAATTTTAATGATTTGGTCCAATGTAGACCCGTAGCCTATCTGTGATTATCATTATTTCACAGACATTTGCATGTTAGGGTATCTTTTAAAGTTTTACATAGGCCGCTAAGGGGACACACACATTGTCATAGACAACAATTATCATTTATATCACGTTTTGCCTGTCACTATGGTTGAATTGTCTCTGGTTGTCATCGCCATCAGTGAATATATATACAATGTTATTCCCACCCCCTTTATATCCTACTTTAAGTGGAAACTATACCTCCCCTCCCCGTAGACGGGTCTAGTGCAGCGGGACCGGGCGATGTACCGTGAAGGAGTTGTGTGTCTGGCTAACGAGCGGCCTGCGGTTTGAGAGTCATCGACACCCCGCCGCCATTAAGCGGCTCGGGAGCGCGGTCCCCTCGCCGCGGAGAGGAGGGAGAGCCGCTCTCTCGGATACACGGAGGGACATTAAGGACGCAAGAGGAGAGAAAGCGGGAGAGAGAGAGAGATATAAAATGAGACCATGTCTCTCACCTCGCACCCCCCCCCCCTCTTGCCTGTTTTATTCCACAGATGAGTGCAGATAATTTTCTGTGCGATTGTGAGTGATTACTGTATTACCGCGGTAACAGAGGATGTAGCTGCGAATGCAAAGGGAATTAATGACACATAAAAACTATTTCTGTATTGACTGCTTCCGCTGGCGAGGCCGGAACGCCGCGCCTGCATCTTGTGATTACCTAAACGTATTGTAAATATGTGTTTCCTATGGGTTTCTACATAAATTTACATTTTTTAACACTCAAGAGACGGGAGACTATTAGGGATGAGTTACTCTCTATTCCCCATGTCCATAGAATTCAGACTGGTTCAGAATTGAATTATCGTGTGTGTGTGTGTGTGTGTGTGTGTGTGTGTGTGTGGGAGCGAAAGAGAACGAGATGGAGAGAATGTGCGTGTTGGACCTCAGTTTCACACATACACACACACTCTCTCACACACACGCACACACACACACACAAGCAGGTCCAGTGCCATGTGAAGCCCTCCCAGGTCTTCCTCCATGCTGCTGCTGGGTCCTGAGAGAGAGAGACCCGCCGGCCTGGTCTGCTGGTCAGAGAGAGAGAGACCCGCCGGCCTGGCCTGCTGGTCAGAGAGAGAGAGACCCGCCAGCCTGGTCTGCTGGTCAGAGAGAGAGAGACCCGCCGGCCTGGTCAGAGAGAGAGAGACCCGCCGGCCTGGTCAGAGAGAGAGAGACCCGCCGGCCTGGTCAGAGAGAGAGAGACCCGCTGGCCTGGTCAGAGAGAGAGAGACCCGCTGGCCTGGTCAGAGAGAGAGAGACCCGCTGGCCTGGTCAGAGAGAGAGAGACCTGCTGGCCTGGTCAGAGAGAGAGAGACCCGCTGGCCTGGTCAGAGAGAGAGAGACCTGCTGGCCTGGTCTGCTGGTCAGAGAGAGAGAGAGAGACCTGCTGGCCTGGTCTGCTGGTCAGAGAGAGAGAGAGAGACCTGCCGGCCTGGCCTGCTGGTCAGAGAGAGAGAGACCCGCTGGCCTGGTCTGCTGGTCAGAGAGAGAGAGAGAGACCTGCTGGCCTGGTCTGCTGGTCAGAGAGAGAGAGAGAGACCCGCCGGCCTGGCCTGCTGGTCAGAGAGAGAGAGACCCGCTGGCCTGGTCTGCTGGTCAGAGAGAGAGAGGGGGTCTCACACCCGCTGGGGTCTTTGTGCCAGCCAGACACACTGTGTGGAGACAAGGCCCAGGAGACTAGACCCCTCCTATCTCCTCACCTCTCCTCCTCTCTCCTCTTCTCTCCTCTCCTCACCCCTCCTCTTCTCTCCTCTCCTCACTTATCAAAGAGCTCAAGAAAACAAACGGGGAACAGGAGAAGAGAATTGACTTCTTAGAAAACCGAGTATCTGATTTGGAACAGTACTCACAAATTAATGATGTGATCATATCTGGACTGGCAAGAAAGCCAAGAGCTCACTCAGCCAAGAGCTTATCCCATGCTGTGAAAGGTGGGGGGACAGAGGACAATTCAGAGCCCCAGGAGTCAACAGACGAGCAGGTAACTACATTCCTTCTTGGCAAAAACATTGAAATAGATGAAATAGAACAATATTGAGGCCTGCCATGTACTGCCAACAAAGAACCAAAAGGACAAGCCTGCTGTAATTGTGCATTTTGCTAACAGGAAGCACAAAGTTGATCTGCTTAGGCAAGGGAGGAATTTAAAGGGAACAAATGTTTACATTAATGAGCATTTCACAAGAAAAAATGCAGAAATCGCAAGAAAATCAAGGTTCTTAAGGAAGCAGGGAAACATTCAATCTACGTGGTCTGACAAATGCAAGGTCTTTCTAAAAAGGAAGGGCACACCAGAGCAAGCCAAGGTGCTCTGTATTAGAAGCATTGAACCACTGGAGAAGTTTGACAAAGCCTGGAAGAGCCCTGTGATGATGGGATCGATTGTGTATTTTCAAATGTATTCTCATTGTACTGTATTGATTTGTTGTTCTTGTTATGATATATTTCATTACTATAACATTGATATATCATGCTAGAATTTGAACAAGACATAGATCCGGAACGTAACCTCTTTGATAATATTAATTCATCCTGCTGTTATTATACAGAGCAGCAGTTTAACCAGAATATTAAATATGAGTATGGGATATCTATCATTCATTTCAACAGCAGAAGTCTGTATGCAAACTTCCAGAGTATAAAAGCATACTTAAGAGAGTTTAAAAAAACATTCAATATCATAGCAATTTCAGAAACGTGGGTCAATGCAGATAAGGGGATAGATTTTGACCTACAGGGATACGACTTTAATTCCATCAATAGAGAGAACACAAATGGTGGAGGGGTGTCTCTCTTTGTTGAAAAGGGCCTCACTTATAAGGTTGTTGATAGCATGTCGGTAGTCATTGTGATGGAATGTATCACTATTGAGATGTGTATGGAAAGAATGAAACATGTCATTGTTAGTTGTGTGTATAGAAAACCAGGATCCAACATTGATATCTTTACAGACAATATGGAACAGTTGTTTACTAAAACAAAAGAAAAGATCAATTATATTTGTGGGGATTTTAACATAGACTTGTTGAATCCTAACAAGCATAGCTTGACAGATGAATTCATTGAAGTAATGTATAGCATGGGACTTTTTCCAACAATCACAAAGCCGAGCAGAATAACATCTCACTGTGCCACTCATTGATAATATATTTACAAACAATATGGAAAGTAACTCTGAGTGGATTATTAATGAATGACATTAGCGATCATCTGCCTGTCTTTACAATCTATGAATGTAAGTATAGGAAGAAAAAGGAACTTAATGAAATAAAATACAGTCAATCAAAACTGTATATGACATTATATGACAAAGATTGTCCATTAAAACAGTATAAGAAAAATACATATTCAGATATCCCATGGATGACCAAGGGACTTCAAAATGCTTGTAAAAACGTTAGGGCATTTGTTCAGGCTTGAAAAGAAAAAAGAAGAAGAAGTATAGGCAATTTATAACATGTAGAACGTCAGAGGCAGAACAAAAATATAAGATACAAAAACAAATTGGTTAACATTTTGAGGGTATGTAATAAAGATTATTATACAAAAATACTAGAAAATAAAAAACAATGTAAAGGGAATATGGAATATATAAAATGGTATCATTAGAAAAAAATAAACTAATCCAAACTATCCTGAACATTTTATTGACAATAACATGACAATTACTAATATGAATGATTTGGCCAAGATTGGCTAGTGAAATAGATAACACTGGGGAGAGATGTGATGAGGACGGGGAAGAAAGAAACATTAACTCACTCATTTTGGGAACTGTAGGAAAAAAAGAAATTATTGATATCCACTTAATGTGAATGATATTGATATGTCTTTGGTAAAGAAAAGTTGTTGGAGGAGTTGTTGATCCACTCACATATATTTGTAACATATCATTCAAAACAGGTATATTTCCAGAGAAAATGAAAGTTGCCAAAGTCATCCCATTATATAAGGCTGGTGATAAACATTGTTACACTAATTACAGACCAGTTTCTTTGCTTTCACAGTTCTCAGAAAAACTCTTTGTTTTAAGACTGGACAACTTTATTGAAAAGCATAACTGGCTAATGGATAGCCAGTATGGTTTCAGATCAGACAGATCAACTTATTTGGCATTAATGGCATTAGTAGAGGAATTAACAGGGTGTATAGACAATAAAAAATATGCAGTGGGAATTTTCATTGATCTAAAGAAAGCATTTGATACTATTGACCATGAGATTGTGCACAAAAAAAAATTGGATATGTATGGTATTAGAGGGGTGGCCTTCAATTGGCTGAAAAGTTATATAGGACATAGACAGTCATTTGTACAGATAAGCTGAATCCCAATCTGAGTGCGCAAACCGCACTTGCGGCCCCTCGCACTTGTGGCCTGAGGCCTGAGCACTTAATTGACGTCAGCTGGAAGGGCCAGAGGGTGCAGGGCCGTGAATTAAATGGGACAGCACTTCCAGTTTCGCTCAATGCCCCTCCCACTTCGTTTTCATTGGCTGCCGCGTTCCTCCGACGCAGAGGCTGCTCTGACGCTCCCTTCAGCTCTGCAAATTGACCGATTGACGTCCGTTTTAATTTAATAATAATTAAAAAATTAGGTTGGGGGGGGTATGTTTGCAGCATGTGGATTTCAAGATAAATGTTGTGTTATCTGCAAATGTCATCATTTATGTGTGATGCACTCAGATCATGACTCGGATGCACTCAAGCACTGTGTCACATGAGACGCGGTGGGCTGTGGGTATTTTCTGCTCCTAAGTCCGTGAAATTGCGGACTTTCGGTAAGTGCGGTTAAAGTGCGCAAAATGGCGGCGTGGCGCACTTGTGGACCTAGCAATTCCGTTTTGGAACTACCCTGAGCCCTTGTGGACTTAGCGGGAACGCGCATGTAAGGCCACAAGGCCGCGAGTGCTCTGCACTTTCGCCTAAGTGCGCGATTTGGGATTCAGCTATAGGTCAGCACAAGCCAATGTGTCAGAACATTACCTGTGCTGTCCCACAGGGGGCAGTCCTGGGCCCCAAGTTAGTTATTTTGTACATCAGTGATATTTGTAAAGTGTCAAATGTGTTAAATGTGTTTCTTTGCAGATGACACAATCATGTTCTGTTCTGGGGAGGATTTACAGAAGCTCATGGAAGTGGTCACGGAAGAAATATGTACATTAAAATGCTGGTTTGATGCAAATAAGTTATCATTAAACCTGAACAAAACACAATTTATGTTATTTGGAAATCGTAAAATCAGAGTTGATGTTCAAGTGGAAATTGCCAATGTTGAAATAGAAAGAGTATATGAATTTAAGTTTTTGGGTGTAGTAATTGACCATAAGCTCTGCTGGAAACCCCAAATAAAAATGTATGTACTAAGATTGCCAGAAGTATTGGAATTCTGGGTAAAATAAGATGATAAGATTTTTTTGATATTTTAGGTTAAATAAACTCAAACTCAATTCTCCTCTTCTCTCCTCTCCTCACCTCTCCTCACCTTTCCTCTCCTCCTCTCTCCTATACTCCTCTCTCCTCCCCTCTCCCCTCCTCTCCTCTCTACTTCTCTTTCACTCCCTCCCTCCTCTTCTCCTCTTCTCTTTCTCCCAGCCCTCCAGTGCACCTCACAGCTCCAACATCACGGCCCTCACACACACACACACACACACACAGAGAGAACCACAAAGACACACCATCCCGCTCTAACTACACACTTGAGATATTAATATTTTGATATTTGTAATATTCTCGATTCAGGTGTTTCCAAGTTATTCGTCCTTTCATCTCTGAGGTGTGTGAGTTGGAGGGTGAAGGATTTCCTTCTTGAGTACACTTATCAGGCCCATCTGCTGGTGTGATGAGAGAATAAGTATCCCTGTCCAATCTGGCGTCTCAGCGACAGCTCAGAGATGCTGAGCACCCATTGGCTGTCGCACAGCCACGCTGGAGAGAGGGGCTGGTCTCGCCCTAAGAGGATTATCCAGGGACAAGGTGACAGGAGGGATGGAGAGAAAAAGAGGAGAGAAGAAAGAGATGAAGTGGAACGAAAGGAGGGCGGCCTGGGCCACAGAGTTCAACCACCTGTTGTCCTCCTCTCTCTCTCTCTGTCTCTCTCTCACACACATTCTCTCTCCCCCTCTCTCCCTCACTCTCTCCCCCCCCCCTCTCTCTCTCACACACATACACTCTCTCCCCCTCTCCCTCTCTCCCTCTCTCTCCCCCCTCTCTCTCTATCTCTCACCCGCTTTCACTCTCTTTCTCCCCTCTCTATCTCTCTCTCACTCTATCTCTCCCCCTCTTCTCTCTCTCACTCACTCTCTCTTTCATCTCTTCAACTCAGCCATTCCATCTTTCCAATAAAGTTTTAAAAGCTTAGAATACAAAGGATGAGGAGTGTAACATAAGTGTAACATAACAGGCAGTTTGTTGAAGCCTAGTATATGGAATTGCTGGACCTTGCGTGTGCTTTTGTGTGCATGCGTGTGCCTCTTTGTGAGTGTGTGTGTATGTGTGTCTATGTGAGAGTGTGTGTCTAGAGAGAGTGTGAGTGTGTGTGTGTGTGTGTGTCTGTGTGTGTCTATGTGCGTGTGTGTCTGTGTGTGTGAGTGTGTATGTTTATGTGAGTGTGTGTGTGTGTCTTATGTGAGTGTGTGTGTCTTTGTTTGAGTGTGTGTGTATGTTTATGTGTGTGCGCGTGTGTCTATGTGAGTGTGTGCGTCTGTGTGTGTGTGTGTGTGTGTGTGTGTGTGTGTGTTGTTTTCCAGCTGCTACGGTGGTGGTTTCCAGGCCCACTCCCATGTGTATCTGGGCAATGTTGCTCTTAGAGGACTCAGAGGGTGGAGGGGTCAGAGGGTGGAGGGGTCAGAGGGTGGAGGGGTCAGAGGGTGGAGAGGTCAGAGGGTGGAGGGGTCAGAGGGTGGAGGGGTCAGAGGGTGGAGAGGTCAGAGGGTGGAGGGGTCAGAGGGTGGAGGGGTCAGAGGGTGGAGAGGTCAGAGGGTGGAGGGGTCAGAGGGTGGAGGGGTCAGAGGGTGGAGGGGTCAGAGGGTGGAGAGGTCAGAGGGTGGAGGGGTCAGAGGGTGGAGGGGTCAGAGGGTGGAGGACTCAGAGGGTGGAGGGGTCAGAGGGTGGAGGACTCAGAGGGTGGAGGGGTCAGAGGGTGGAGAGGTCAGAGGGTGGAGAGGTCAGAGGGTGGAGGGGTCAGAGGGTGGAGGGGTCAGAGGGTAGAGGGGTCAGAGGGTGGAGAGGTCAGAGGGTGGAGGGGTCAGAGGGTGGAGAGGTCAGAGGGTGGAGAGGTCAGAGGGTGGAGGGGTCAGAGGGTGGAAGGGTCAGAGGGTGGAGGACTCAGAGGGTGGAGGGGTCAGAGGGTGGAGGGGTCAGAGGGTGGAGGGGTCAGAGGGTGGAGAGGTCAGAGGGTGGAGGACTCAGAGGGTGGAGGGGTCAGAGGGTGGAGGGGTCGGAGGGTGGAGGACTCAGAGGGTGGAGGACTCAGAGGGTGGAGGGGTCAGAGGGTGGAGAGGTCAGAGGGTGGAGGGGTCAGAGGGTGGAGGGGTCAGAGGGTGGAGGGGTCAGAGGGTGGAGAACTCAGAGGGTGGAGAGGTCAGAGGGTGGAGAGGTCAGAGGGTGGAGGGGTCAGAGGGTGGAGGGGTCAGAGGGTGGAGGGGTCAGAGGGTGGAGGACTCAGAGGGTGGAGGGGTCAGAGGGTGGAGGGGTCAGAGGGTGGAGGGGTCAGAGGGTGGAGGGCTCAGAGGGTGGAGGGGTCAGAGGGTGGAGGGGTCGGAGGGTGGAGGACTCAGAGGGTGGAGGACTCAGAGGGTGGAGGGGTCAGAGGGTGGAGAGGTCAGAGGGTGGAGGGGTCAGAGGGTGGAGGGGTCAGAGGGTGGAGGACTCAGAGGGTGGAGGACTCAGAGGGTGGAGGGGTCAGAGGGTGGAGGGGTCAGAGGGTGGAGAGGTCAGAGGGTAGAGGACTCAGAGGGTGGAGAGGTCAGAGGGTGGAGGGGTCAGAGGGTGGAGGGGTCAGAGGGTGGAGGACTCAGAGGGTGGAGAGGTCAGAGGGTGGAGGGGTCAGAGGGTGGAGAGGTCAGAGGGTGGAGAGGTCAGAGGGTGGAGGGCTCAGAGGGTGGAGGGGTCAGAGGGTGGAGAGGTCAGAGGGTGGAGGGGTCAGAGGGTGGAGAGGTCAGAGGGTAGAGGACTCAGAGGGTGGAGGGCTCAGAAACACCCCCGACCACCTCGACTCTGACACATCGGCCAGCGAGTCCACGTGCAGGACCTTGACCGTGATATTGTACAGTCCTTTCCTGGACACACCGCCGAAATGGCCCAGCACAGGTACCCCTCTCGCTCCAGCTGGTAGTGCGGTGTAGTCCCAGAGATGTCCAAGTCCTGCGTTCTGAGGAGGAAGAGGTGTTTATCGTACCCCAACCCCCCCCCCCCCCCCCCCCCCCACCTTCTGCAGCAGCGTGCAGGCCAGTCCAACCCACTCAGGCTGCTCTTCCTGATAGAGGAGCCGCTGCGCCGCCTGCAGCCGGAACGCCCCAATCTGGCTGCACAGGTCTATCAAGCCCTGACCCCCCTCTGATCTATCAGGCCCTGACCCCCCTCTGATCTATCAGGCCCTGGTCACCCTCTGATCTATCAGGCCCTGGTCACCCTCTGATCTATCAGGCCCTGGTCACCCTCTGATCTATCAGGCCCTGACCACCCTCTGATCTATCAGGCCCTGGTCACCCTCTGATCTATCAGGCCCTGACCACCCTCTGATCTATCAGGCCCTGACCACCCTCTGATCTATCAGGCCCTGGTCACCCTCTGATCTATCAGGCCCTGGTCACCCTCTGATCTATCAGGCCCTGGTCACCCTCTGATCTATCAGGCCCTGACCACCCTCTGATCTATCAGGCCCTGACCCCCCTCTGATCTATCAGGCCCTGACCATCCTCTGCCGCAGGAAGGTACAGGACAGCAGGTCTCAGCCAATGGTGCCCAGACCAGAAAAAAGTTAATAAGTCTCTTTTGCACCTCCCTCAGAAGCTGGCCAGGCGGCTCCAGCACGCTGAACCGGTGCCAGAGCATCGAGGCGACCAGGTTGTTCACCACCAGAGTCCTCCCCCTGTACGACAGCTTTTTTTGTTTAGTTTAGTTTAGCTTATAGAAATATCAGTTTAAAATACATGTCATACATTAAAACAAATATCAAGGATAGCACAAAAAAGTCGTGGACTTATTTCCGTTGGAGTCCTTGGTCTCAACATAAAACACTTAAAACACAAACACATAAAACTACATAACACAACATGTACACATACTAACAATCCCTCCCTCCCCTACCTGTCTATTCTTGGACTTTGGCTAGTAGCCATTTCCTAACATTCACCTTAAAACTGTGTGGGTTTGTGCTCTGTTTGATGTTCAAAGGCAGTTCATTCCACTCCTGTGCTCCTGTGTAGGCAAATGAGCATTGCCCCATTTTGGTTCTACACCTCAGGGGGAGCAGATTGGCTAGGCTGGACCTAGTCCTGTGGTTGTGCGATTCCCCAACTCTGGAGAAATAGCTGCTTAGGTATGCTAGGGTCGTGGTGTTAATGACCTTGTGAACCATGTTGAGCCTCAGCTGAGTCACTCTAGCCTCAACTGGTAGCGAGTTGAGCTCTTGGAAGTACCTCCTTCCAACATGGTCTGCTGTGGCAGGACCCATGTCCAGTGAAACAACCGAGCACATACCTTTTCCAAGAATCCCTCCCAGTTCTTACTCTGAAACTCCCTGCTCCCCAGATAAACCCCCAATCACTTAAGACCCTCCCTGCTCCACTCCAGCCCTGCTGGTAGGGTGAGATGCCTCTGGTTTCCCCACCGCCCTAGCACCAACCCCTCACACTTATCCCAATTGACCTTGGCCGAAGACGCCCTTCATAAACTGCAAGGCCCTCTAAGAGTGTCTGGACATCCGCCTGGCGTTCTAAAAACACTTATATCATCTGCATATGCAGACAACGCTAAGGAAACGCCCAGTTCCCTCCCTGTAAAGGACAGCCCTGTCAGTCTTCTCCTAAGCATAAAGGACAGCCCTGTCAGTCTTCTCCTAAGCATGGCCAGGAGAGGCTCTATGGCCACGGTGTAGCGCAGCCCAGATAGGGGGCACCCCTGCCTGAGCCCCCTATGGACCCACACTGGGCGACTAAGGCCCCCCCCCACCCCTGCCTGATCCCCCTATGGACACCCACTGGGCGACTAAGCACCCCCCCCCCACACACCTTTAGCGTGACTGCAGCCTTTGTAGTGAAGCTTCACCCAGTTAGTGAATGTAGTGCCCACCCCAAAAGCTGCAAGAGTTTGAAACAGGTAGCCACGGTCAACCCTATCAAAGGCTTTCTCCTGATCAACAGAAAACAGACCAACATCTACTTCCTGCAGCTTTGACAGATCAATCACGTCCCTGATCAGAAACAGGTTGTCCATAATAGTCCGGCCAGGTACACAGTATGTCTGGCTGCGGTGCACAATGCTCCCCACACAGCCTTTTAGTCTGTTAGCAAGGCACTTTGCTATGATCTTGTAGTCCAGACAGAGTAGTGAAACACGCCTCCAGTTCTTCAGAAGCCCCAAGTCCCCTTTTTGGGGCAGCAGTGTCAGAACCGCCCGTGTGCAGCTTGTTGGCATTGTCCCCTGATGAAAACAGTCTTTAAAACCTTCACAAAAATCCGACCCCAACACCCCCCAGAAGCGCTGGTAGAACTCTGCAGGAAGTCCATCGATGCCCGGGACTCGCTTACCTGTCAGCTGTTGAACAGCAGCACTCATTTCAGCCAGGGAAAGGCTAGAGTCCAGTGAGGCGGACTCCTCTTCACCCAACTTACGCAGTCCCTCCAATATCTCCACCACACATTCCTGATCACAACTCCCCGCGCTGTAGAGGTCTGCACAGAACTCAGACGACAGTCTTCTCATTTCCGCTGGGTCGGTTGTTATTCCCCCACTCGGGGTCTTCAGATGCAACATTCTATTATGCTGTCGCTCTTTTCGCTCTAATTAAAAAATGTAAAAATAAAAACGAGGTGTGAGCGTCCATGTCATTAATAGAGGCTATGCGCCTCTTGACCATAGCCCCCTTAGCTTTCTCCTGGAGAAACATCCCTCCTCTTATTCTCCCAGTTTCCATCTCCAACATACCGCCTCCCATTGATCATCTCTTCCTCTATCCTAACAATCTCCTGTTCCAGATCGTTTGTCAACATTTTCTCTCTCGCTGTCACCTGTCCTGTGTACCGCTGACAAAATATCCTGATCTGCACCTTCCCCATCTCCCACCACCCAACTAGGTCCTCAAACTCCGCCTTCCCCATCTCCCACCACCCAACTAGGTCCTCAAACTCCGCCTTCCCCATCTCCCACCACCCAACTAGGTCCTCAAACTCCGCCTTCCCCATCTCCCACCACCCAACTAGGTCCTCAAACTCCACCTTCCCCATCTCCCACCACCCAACTAGGTCCTCAAACTCCGCCTTCCCCATCTCCCACCACCCAACTAGGTCCTCAAACTCCACCTTCCCCATCTCCCACCACCCAACTAGGTCCTCAAACTCCACCTTCCCCATCTCCCACCACCCAACTAGGTCCTCAAACTCCACCTTCCCCATCTCCCACCACCCAACTAGGTCCTCAAACTCCACCTTCCCCATCTCCCACCACCCAACTAGGTCCTCAAACTCCACCTTCCCCATCTCCCACCACCCAACTAGGTCCTCAAACTCCACCTTCCCCATCTCCCACCACCCAACTAGGTCCTCAAACTCCGCTTTCCCCATCTCCCACCACCCAACTAGGTCCTCAAACTCCGCATTCCTTTCCTGCCAGTTCTTCCAGAAAATCGCAAAAAAATGACAGAAATCATGGTCCTTCACCAGCCTTACATTGAACTGCCAATACGGCTTGGCACTAAGTGATGGTCAGAAAACCCCACTGGCACTATCCACGCCTTGCTTAACCTGTTTCTATACCTACTGCTTATACCCTGTCCAACCTAGCTGCACTAACCCTGCCTGCTGAGACCTTCACCCATGTATACTGTTTGGCTGCTGGGTTTAACTGCCTCCAGCCATCCACAAGGTCATGTTCCTCCATCACCTTATCCAGCAAGGAGGCTGAGGCTGGGTCCGGCTCCTCCCCACTCATGTCCATTGAGAACCTGCAGGTGCTGTTCCAGTCCCCTCCCAGAACTTACAGAGCACTGCCTTCCAGCTGTTTAAGCTTATCATTAAGCTTGTGAAATAACCTACAACGCTCCGCCCCAGTGTTGTAATAAAATTAAAATTTACATTAAAAAATGTAAATATTGACAAAAATATAAAAGCTGTCCCTGATCTTTGCCTGCACTACCAGCAGTCTACCCTTGTCCACCTCACACACCTCCACATCCGCCAGGTTCATACGCTGTGAGAAGCCTATTGCTACTCCAGCACTGACATTTGTCCCATGGCTTAAAGGAGAATGTTCGTTTTTGACAACCTGGACCTTATTTACGACATATTATAAGACATTTGACTCACCGAGATAACTTTGGTGTAATTCGGAGGCCTGTCAAGAAAATGTTCTAACCCTTTCTCGAAAATGCTTGCTTTGTCAACGTTTTGATCTGAACCATTGTATATGATCATAAGTAACCTTAAAACAGGGCTAAACATGCATTTTCCCTTTACTAGTCCTTTAACCACCACACGTAGGTAACTCTTTGTTAAATACACCAGGTTAGAGGGGGTATGCCACCTTTTTAAGTTTGTTTAGAGTAGTTTAGATAGTCAGGGATATTATGCTACTGGGGCTTTGGGGCTTTGGGAGGGGTGTGATTAGTCAGGTAGTTTAGCTTATCCTCCTTCTTGGCTGTTTTGTTTGGTTCCATTGTTTGGCATACTTTCGCCAGGCTCCTAGAACTGGTCCTGAGATACTTGTATTGAGTTTGTCCTGTGTAACCCTTTTCTGTTGCTTAAATACACTTTGGTTTATTGGTTTGTTGCACCGTTACTTTGTGTTGACTCAGTTCTTTGCTCCAGGGCACACAAGATCCTATTTACCGGTTCTGGTTACCACTGTTGCTCACCCTAGTTACCCCTAGACCCTGCGGGCTGTAACAATTGCATTGTATTTATTGTGATTGTGATGTGACTGTTTTTTCTTGATTGAGACCAGTGTGGTGCAAGTACAGGAAAACAAATGTAGCACAGTGACTGCTACCTGTTAGGAAAGCAACACCATGGTATTGCAGTAAAAACCAGAGATGAGCCAGAGAAGTGAACAGTAGCTAACACCATAAAAACAGGCAAGCCCTGGACAGTTATTTAATAGCTTTTCTACAACGGAAAGTTTGGATACTTGATTCTGATTGGCTAGCAGTGGTAAAATACTCTGTAACCCACGGCTGCGACCGCATAACAATTAGTATTAATGCGCCGTCAATCTCATTGACGAGGCCATTGATGAAATCAAGCGGTAGGCTATGCTTTGCGTAGCAACCACTCGCAGCAACCTCACCTTTTTCGTATCCTATTACAAAAACGCACTCATCAGTCCGACTCCAACACTTCCACACCCCTACCAGCAAAAACGAGTGCTCTGGAGAACTGTTTTAATAACTGCACCATAGCTGGAAATATTCCAATAAACGTGAACAACCCAAATGATGCCTTATGGCATATGTGAACAAGGCCAACCCAAATAGGCGAGATAGCCTATGTTGCCTGGCAACCATTTAATTCAGAACTATAGCCTATCCCGGAAGATTTTGTAAATACAAAAATGATAAGAATGAGCGGTAAATAAATGATTGAATGTTACTACTGAGTGTTTTTTGTGAATACTGTATATATATGTAGTAACCGTTGTAGAAAAGCAATTGACCACTCGAGGCAGTGGGTTACTGGGGATTTTACCACAGCTACATGGGTTGCCCCGTAGCTGTGGTAAAATCCCCTGAAACCCACTGCCTCGAGTGGTCAATTGCTTAAACCATTATCTGTGGTTGGTGGTGGTTTTGGTGATGAAGAGGGGTTAGCTGTGTAAGTAAAAGAAAACAGGTTGCATCGATCCATTGACTGATTTGATAGGTTCATTGCATTAGGTGCCATGAATCTTTCAGATGTCCAGAAAGTCCAGGGATTACAAGACACTGATCACATTATATAATCAAACGTGCCACCAAAAGCAATATTTTATTATTTATGGTTAATGCGATTTGCAAATATACATCATCCCTAGTTGTAATCCTATATAAATTCAGTTTATATTACCAAAGTGTAACTCACCTTGAACACTCACACTGGGGCACTCGTCAGGTCCTTGCTCCTGCTGGGGTTCCATGTCACAGAGGTGGAGCCTGGAATGAAGCATGAAGACTCGACCATCGTACTGGCAAGGGACACTAGGCTCCAGCTGAATGCACTTTGGCATCTCCATCTTCTTATTCCAGATTTCAGTGTCACTGCAACATATGGCAGTTAACTTGTCAACGCAGCCTGGGTCCTTGCAGGCGATGCAGGTAGAAATCCAGTGACCAGCAGTTCCTCAATGTAGACATTTAGAAGACACTTAATGCACAAACAGTGCAGTAATTACCGAGCTTATGTTATTAGACATGGCCCCAGCAAAATCAAACCCACATGATTCACTCAAAATGAATGTATGACATGAAATCTGTAATGTAGTGTTTTAATATGTAAATGCATGTTTTCATCCTATTGTATGAATGCATGTTTTATTGCATTATTTTTATTGTATTGTATGTATATGGGACGAGATGGAAATTAGCAAAAGCTAAAATCTAGTACAATGCATCTTCTCTCTAAGGAGACTAATGTATTTGTATGTTGTCCCTGAAATAAACTTCTTCAAAAAAATCACAACTAATAGAAATGATAAATGCATACCTTTGCTTTCCATTGGCAGACACAGGGCAGCAGCAACCAAACTGAAGATGAGGATGGCACGAATTATTGCTGTAAAGAAACCAAATGCATTAGAAGCTGTCCAACTAATTTGATTTAGGAACACTTTGATAATGTCTAAAACTCAATTGGGGTCACCATTCCTAGAGTGGAAAAGTAGGCTTCAGGTGGACGGCAGGCGAGTCGGATACAGGTGTAAATAGACAAATGCTTCAAAAATGACTTTAGAATCTTATCTAATAATTTAGAATCTAATGACATGATATATCAAAGTTATGATCGGGATGAATGAGGGAATAAAGGGTACAGACCACCCAGGGCCCCAAGAGAGGGGGGGGCTTCCATCCATCTTCATCCGCTTATCCGGGGTCGGGTCGTGGAGGCAGCAGCTCCAGCAGTGGGCCCCAGACATCCCTTTCCCTAGCAGCATCAACCAGCTCTGCCTGGGGAATCTTTAGCCGCTCACAGGCCAGTGCGGAGATGTAGTCCCGCCACCTAGTCCTGGGTCTACACCGCGGCCTCCTCCCAGCCGGACACGCCTGGAACACCTCCCTAGGGAGGCGCCCAGGAGGCATCCTCACTAGATGCCCGAACCACCTCAACTGGCTCCTTTCGACGCAAAGGAGCAGCGGCTCTACTCCGAGTCTCTCCCGGATGACTGAACTTCTCACCCGATCTCTCAGGGAGACCCCAGCAACCCTCCGGAGAAAACTTCATTTCGGCCGCTTGAATCCGTGATCTCGTTCTTTCGGTCATGACCCATCCTTCATGACCATAGGTGAGGGTGGGGACGAAGATAGACCGGTAGATCGAGAGCTTTGCCTTTTGGCTCAGCTCTCTTTTCGTCACAACAGTGCGGTAAACGACTGCAGAACCGCACCAGCTGCTCCGATTCTCCGGCCAAACTCCCTCTCCATGGTTCCCTCACTCGTGAACAAGACCCCCAGATACTTGAACTCCTTCACTTGGGGTAAGGACTCATTTCCTACTCGGAGCGGACAGGCCACCGGTTTCCTGCTGAGAACCATGGCCTCAGATTTAGAAGTGCTTATTCTCATCCCAGCCGCTTCACACTCAGTTGCGAACCTATCCAGAGAGTGCTGGAGGTTGCAGGCAGCTGATGCCATCAGGACCACATCATCTGCAAAAAGCAGTGACGTGATCCCCAGCTCACCGAACTGCAAACCCACCTCCCCCCGGCTACGCCTCGATATCCTGTCCATGAAAATCACAAACAGGATTGGTGACAAAGCGCAGCCCTGGCGGAGGCCAACACCCACCGGAAAGGAAGACGACTTACTGCCGAGGACCCGGACACAGCTCTCGCTCTGGGTGTACAGGGATTGGATGGCCCTAAGTAGGGACCCCCTCACACCATACTCCCGCATTAACCCTCCACAAGACCTCTCGAGGGACCCGGTCGTAAGCCTTCTCCAAGTCCACAAAACACATGTAGACAGGTTGGGCAAACTCCCAAGCCCCCTCCAAGATCCTTGCGAGAGTGAATAGCTGGTCGGTAGTTCCATGACCAGGACGAAATCCGCATTGTTCCTCTTCGATCTGAGGTTCGACTATCGGCCGGACCCTCCTTTCCAGCACCTTGGAGTAAACTTTCCCTGGGAGGCTGAGTAATGTGATGCCTCTATAATTCGCACACACCCTCTGGTCCCCTTTTTTGATTATTGGGACCACCACCCCAGTCTGCCACTCCTTCAGCACTGACCCAGACTTCCACGCAATGTTACAGAGGCGTGTCAACCAAGACAGCCCCTCTACACCCAGCGCCTTCAGCATTTCTGGACGGATCTCATCAGTCCCTGGGGCTCTGCCACTGTGGAGTTGTTTGACTACCTCAGTGACCTCCTCCAAGGACATTGACGACCCCCCATCATCTTCCGGCTCTGCCTCGATCGTAGAAGGTGGATTAGTCGGGTTCAGGAGTTCCTCAAAGTGCTCCTTCCAACGCTCAACAACCTCCTCAGTTGAGGTCAGCAGTGTCCCCTCCTTGCTGTATACAGCTTGGATGGTCCCCCGCTTTCCCTTCCTGAGGTGTCGGATGGTCTTCCAGAAACACTTTGGTGCCGACCGAAAGTCCTTCTCCATGGTTTCTCCAAACTCCTCCCACACCCACTGCTTTGCCTTGGTCACGGCCGAAGCCGCAGCCCTCCGGGCCAGTCGATACCCTGCAACTGCTTCTGGGGTCTCCCGGGCTAACATATCCCGGAAGGCCTCCTTCTTCAGTCGGACAGCTTCCCTGACCACCGCTGTCCACCACGGTGTCCGAGGGTTACCGCCCCTTGAGGTACCTATGGCCCTCAGGCCACAGCTCCCAGCCGCAGCTTGGCAATGGAGGCTTTGAACACTGACCACTCATGTTCGATGTACCCAACCTACACAGGGATGCCTGAGAAGCTCCACCGGAGGTGGCAATTGAAATCTCTTCGGACAGGCTCTTCCTCCAGACGTTCCCAGTTCACCCTCACTACACGCTTGGGTTTTCCAGGTCTGTCCAGAAGCTTCCCCCGCCATCGAAACCAGCTCACCACCAGATGGTGATCAGTGGACAGCTCTGCCCTTCTCTTTACCCGAGTGTCCAAAACACATGGCCTCAGATCAGATGATACGATAACGAAATCGATCATCGACCTTCGGCCTAAGGTGTTCTGATGCCAGGTGTACTTGTGGGCATCCTTGTGTTTGAACATGGTGTTTGTTATGGACAAACCGTGACGAGCACAGAGTTCCAACAACAAAACACCACTCGGGTTCAGATCGTGGTGGCCATGCCTCCCAATCACGCCCCTCCAAGTTTCTCCATCATTGCCTATGTGTGCATTGAAATCCCCCAATAGGACAGTGGAGTCCCCTGCAGGAGTCCCAAATAGGACTCCACTCAGGGTCTGCAGGAAGGCTGAGTACTCCAAACTGCTGTTCGGTGCAGAAGCACAAACCACAGTCAGAGTCCCCCCCCCCCACAGTCCTAAGGCGCAGGGAGGCGACCCTCTCATCCACTGGGTTGAACTCCAGCACAGCTGCAATTTAAACATTGTTAAATAAAGATTAAATGAAGAAAAAATAAAGTTTGTGAAAAACCAAACCGTTTGGAAATCGGTCAGAATGTCAGCGAGTTATAAGTATTTTTGTTTGTGCAGATCACTTACCTTACATTATTGTATCCAGAGTGATCCAGAGCGACCCCGTCCCAAGATGGCCGCCTGTGAGTTACGTCTGCGCAAAGCCCCATCCACCCCCTTGCACTTGTGGACGTTTTGGGGCTAACCTGAGCCCTTGTGGACTTAGCGGGAATGCGCATGTAAGCTCACAAGGCTGTGAGGGATCTGCACTTTCGCCTAAGTGCGCGATTTGGGATTCAGAGAGAGTCCTCCGTGGTGCGGGAGTTACAGCATATCCTAATCTTACCAGGACTCGGGAAATGAATGACTAAACTGATTACTAAGTGTCACAAGATGATCAAATTATCGTACATTATGGAAGGGGAGGAGTATTGGCCAATCAGATTGCCAATCAGATTGGCCAATCAGAGGCAGGTAGGGCGTGTCTAGTGTGTGTTTGGCCTGAAAACGGGTACAAAAAAAGATAACGCTGAGGAGCCCCATCCAGTGCTGCACAGCACCAAGAGAGAGAGAGAGAGAAGGAGGGAGAGAGGGAGAGAGAGAGGGAGAGAGTAGAGAGAGAGAGGGAGGGAGAGAGAGGGAGAGAGAGACAGAGATAGAGAGGTAAAGGGAGAGAGAGAGAGACAGGGGGAGATGTTAAGGTCCAGGTTTAATAGTCAGTATGCAGACGCTGTGCCCAGGGCTGAAGAGAGAGAGGAGAGAGAGAGAGAGAGGGAGGGAGAGAGACATAGGGAGAGAGAGACAGAGAGAGAGAGAGGGGGAGGGAGAGGGGGGGAGAGAGAGAGACAGAGATAGAGAGAGAGAGGGAGAGAGAGACAGAGATAGAGAGAGAGGTAGAGGGAGAGAGAGAGAGAGACAGGAGAGAGAGGGAGAGAGAGAGACAGGGAGAGAGAGAGAGACATAGGGAGAGAGAGGGAGAGAGAGAGACAGGGAGAGAGAGAGAGACATAGGGAGAGAGAGAGACAGAGAGAGAGAGAGACATAGGGGCAGACTGTGGTTCAGGTTAATAGTCAGTATGCAGACGCTGGAGAGAAGCATCTGCGTCACTAAGGCCTGAACACACTTGACCCTCACGCATTACAATCCAGCAATCCCTGCTCTGCCCTGGGGCTCCTCTGTGTGTGTGTGTGTGTGTGTGTGTGTGTGTGTGTGTGTGTGTGTGTGTGTGTGTGTGTGTGTGTGTGTGTGTGTGTGTGTGTGTGTGTGTGAGCGCACGTTGGTGTGTCTATCTGTGTATGTGTGCATCTATCTGTGTCTATGCGTGTGTGTGTGTGTGCATGTGTGTGTGTGTGTGTGTGTGTAATGGCTGGGGGGAGTGTGTGTGAGCGCATGTGTAAACAGCAGCGTTGTGGTGTGTGTGTGTGTGTGTGTGTGTGTGTGTGTGTGTGTGTGTGTGTGCATGTGTGTGTGTGTAATGGCTGGGGGGAGTGTGTGTGAGCGCATGTGTAAACAGCAGCGTTGTGTTGTGTTGTGTTGTGTGTGTGTGTGTGTGTGTGTGTGTGTGTGTGTGTGTGTGTGTGTGTGTGTGTCCTCAGCTCCCAAGGGGATGTGAACACAGCCGTGGGTCTCACCGTGGTCTCCCTGGATAACCAGGCCGTGGGACAGGACCATGGTGTGGTCAGGACGCCTGGGACCGGGACAGGACCATGGTGAGGACGCCCTGGGACCGGGACAGGACCATGGTCAGGACGCCTGGGACCGGGACAGGACCATGGTGTGGTCAGGACGCCTGGGACCAGGACAGGACCAGGAGTAAATATGATGAGACACCGGCCAGGCCCAGGTGACCAACACTCATTAACACACGGGGATAATCTGCAACGTTATCCTCTGCACAT
>NC_140257.1:4626987-4661987 GCF_949987555.1 Borostomias antarcticus | reverse complement strand
CTCTGTGCATCCGTGCTGTGAAGAGCGCTATATAAATAAAGCTTACTTACTTACTCTCTCTCTCTCTCTCTCTCCATCTCACTCTATTGCCTTCCCTCTCTCTCTTTCTCTCTCTCCCTCTCTCTCTTTCCTTCTCTCTCCCTCTCTCCCTATCTCACTCTATCTCCTTCCCTCTCTCTCTATCTCCCCCTCTCTTTCTCTCTCCCTCTCTCTCTCCCTCTCTCATTCTCTCTCTCTCTATCTCACTCTATCCTCCCTCTCTCTCTTTCTCTCTCTATCCCCCCCCTCTCTCTCTCCCTCTCCCTCTTTCTCTCTCTCTCACTCCATCTTTCTTTCTCTCCCTCTCTTTCTCTCTCTCTCTTTCTCTCTCTCTCTTTCTCTCTCTCCCTCCCTCCCTCTCTCTCTCTCTCTGATGTCTGTACCCTTACCTCTCCCCTGCTCTCCGGACTGTCCTGTTGACTTTGACAGTTTGCTGAGTGCACCGATGTTTTTCCTGTTCCCAGAGAAGCAACGTAGCCCAGAGAGCTTCCACTGCCAGAGCACATCACCACATGTATGCTGGGCTTGTGTTGCTTCATATGGAGATGATTATTCACAGGTTAAAATACTTGACAGTCACATTGTAAATTGAGGGTCACCCTCAATGATTTTCTGAGAATCTTACAGGTTGAATGAATTAATTGAATTTGAATCCGGATTCGAGTACAATAGAGTCTGGATCTAAATCTGAATTTGAAATGGATGTGGATTTGAGTCCGATTCTGAATCTGAGTCTAAATCTGACTCGGAGTCAAACAGCCACACAGAGGTCCAGACTGATTCAGTAAGTGTCATAGGATGCGTAGCCTGATCACGTTGGCTTTCAGAGAGGATTGGAGGCTAGATCATGGCTCAAATCCAGGATTTCCCTCTCTCTCGTAGACAAACCCTGCGATTAGCCGCTAAACACCGACTCTGTCGCCTCTAATCTTCAAATATTGTTCGTTGAGAGAGCAACATCATGGTGCTGCTGGAAAGCCAATAAAGACAGCCTGTAGCCTAGCCTAGCATAGCGTAGCCTAGTGTAGCATAGCCTAGTGTAGCGTAGCGTAGTGTAGCCTAGCGTAGCCTCTGCTATCTGTAGATAGATACCACTGCGGACACCTGTCTGGGTCTTCAAATGGGATGCAGAGATGGAGATGTTTGTTCTCATTACCCAGGGTTCTTAGATGACTGTGCTGTTTACATCCTATCATTCCCAAGCACCCAAAACAGAATGTTGAGATCGTACTGCTCTCATTCCAATCCAAGACAAATTCAAGTCTTGAGCTGTGTTCGAAATTGTTCCCTCGTTCACTCACTCCCTACTCCCTATGTAGTGTTCCCCATATAGTGAAGTACATAGGGAGCGATTAAAAGGTTTTCGGACACTGCATGGAACGCCATTGCGTCGGATATTCATGGACGCGCCCAGTATCACGTAAACAAATTGTGCATTGTAGCAGGCTGAAATGTACTCAGGTAGTATTCAGTTTCCATGTTCAGTTTTGAATGTTAAATCCCAAATAAATTGTTAAAATTCTAATGATGTTCAAGTGTGGTTTTGTCAACTATGGTGCTGTCTGCTAATAGCAAGTTGTAAAGTTGCAAGACCGTGATAGCCAGTTAGCTCACGATGTTCTGACTCCTGTCAGTGTTTGAGCAAGGTACTCATCCAGGCCCTGGTCATCTCCCGCCTGGACTACTGCAACTCCCTCCTCGCGGGGGCACCGGCGTCAGCCATTAAACCTCTGGAACTTGTCCAGAAAGCTGCTGCTCACCTGGTGTTCAACCACCCCAAATTCTCCCACACAACTTCCCTCCTCCGTTCCCTACACTGGCTCCCTGTAGCGGCTCGCATCCAGTTTAAAACTCTGGCGCTAACCTTCAGGGCAATGAAAGGAACAGCCCCCTCCTACCTCCAGGCCATGGTCAAACCCTACACCCCCTCCCGACCGCTACGCTCTGCTACCTCAGGGCGACTGGTTGTCCCGTCACTCCGAGGCCCCTGCAGTCGATCGATGCGGTCACGGCTCTTCTCTGTCCTGGCCCCGCAGTGGTGGAATGAGCTGCCCACTGATGTCAGGACAGAGAGTCGCTGCCCATCTTTCGTCGCAGGCTCAAAACTCATCTCTTCAAGAAGTACTACAACAATCCTCCCACCTAAGCACTTATTGTATTATATTATATTGCACTGTACTTTAGATTGTGATTCTTGCACTTTGCCTTCAGCACTAGATTATGCTCTTAGTCACTTGTTTTAGAAAGAAGATGCACTTGTGAGTTCTGGCAAGTAGTAGTACATTGGCTCTTCCTACGTTAAATGCAATTATTGTTAGTCGCTTTGGATAAAAGCTAAATGACTGTAATGTAATGTTAAAGACACCTACTGGCGATTTGTGGTACTGCGCCTTTAAGAAATCTCAAGACGTACCTGTAACGTCCATTTTGTTTTAGTCAAGACAGCACAGTCCATTAGTGCACAAGCAGGCTAAGTGCTCCACCTCAAAGTTGTTTGTCCGATCCTTGGAGTAGATCTATCAGTGAGTATGGTTGCTCCTAGCTTATCTAAGTTGCTCTTAACGTTATGTGCATCAGTAGTGTTACAAACTTAAGATCGTTTCAGTTGGGCTCATGACCAGGATGTTCTCTCTTCAGGGGCTCAGGAGGGGCTTGACCAATGGGGGGGCTAGAAAAAAGTTGATTTTCATGACAAGGGCGTAGGAATGATTTTGACATTAAAGACGCCGTATAAACACACCGTTTTAATAGCTATAATAAGCCGTTGTTGCTTGTCAGTCAGCTTGGCCAGTTAAGTTAGCTAAAGTTACTTATGCTAGTGCTAGTAGGCTAAAAATCAGTCGCAAGCCATCAAACGTTATGATTTAAAACTTGTTTGTTGATTTAATGGTATCCAATGTCTAATTTCATAAAGTTTGCTAGTTTACCCTCATGACTGAGAGACATTTACCTCATCCAAATGCAATCGTCCTCAAACTCACAGCGGGAGAAAGGGTCACAATAACCCTCCACAAGTGAAAGTGAAGTGAAGTTGGTGGTGATTGGCCAATATTCAAACAATGTAAAAACGAGCTACCCTCTACTTCTTGACCCCCTCGTCTAGACTTAAGTCTCTTTTCTTTCGAATTACTGTACAGTGGTAAATGGACTGCACTTATATAGGGCTTTTCCACCTTAGCGGCACTCAAAGCGCTTTACAATGGCCTCTCATTCACCCATTCACACACACATTCACACACCAATGGCGGTAGCTGCCATGCAAGTTGCTAACCTGCTCATTGGGAGCAATTTGGGGTTAGGTGTCTTGCTCAAGGACACTTCGACATGTGGACAGTCGCCCAACGACTGACTAACTTACGAGCACACTCACATCAGCGCGACTCGTCTGGCGAGGCGAGCTGTTAGGCTCGTAGGCATGGTAACCAGACCAGACCCCATCACGCGCATGTAAATCGCAGGGTAATCGCAGGGTACCTGTAGCACCGTAACCATGGGACCTGATTATGAAGAGAGAATGGCTGATTATGAACTTTTACTATTTTATTTTATTTTAAAATAAAAAATGTACAAAAATGTCTGAGGGGGCTTAACCGGGGCTAAGCAGATTTGTGACGGGGCTATAGCCCCGCCTAGCCCCGGTGTAGCGCCATCCCTGGTTGGGCTAACTGTGAATGCTAATCGCTAATCGCTAAGCTAATTGTTAGCATATGTTTAGCTAGGCTGTGTAAGCTGTATGTAGCAATTGTTAGCACATTGTATAGCCTCATTTATGTTGGTTGGTGTATTGTTACATGGGTTTCTGCCAGTTGTTGCACCTACTTACTGTCATTTACTTACCTGGGATTAATCCTACTGTAAATAAGCTGTTTGGTTAAAAAGAGTTAAGATACCTACCTGTTACCTACCTACCTGGGAACATGTAAAAAGGAGATTAGGCTACTTACCTTTTGGAAACCTGTAATAAGAAACATCATTAGTAAGGAAATACAAGCATTGTTGTTGCGCACACTTTATTTGATATCATTGTGCATTTTCATTGTGTTGCTGTTTTACAATATTCTACAAGATTTCAGTAACTCACACTCAACCTGGAGTCAAGCCTACTGGGTCTTTACTACATGTTCTATCTGTCTAACAGTACAAGGACGTATTTGCCAGGTCAGAATACACAACGTTCAGCAGCTTCCATAACATTAACGGTAGCTATCGGTGGCTAAAGCAGTTAGCTAACATTACAACGATTCCTGTAATTATTTTGATGCTGTTGGTTCAACTTCTGTTTCTTGGGCTGAACGGAGGCAAACTCAAACTAGCATTAGCAGCAAAACAGCTAGAGGAATCATCGTAATGTTAGCTAACTGCTTTAGCCACCGATAGCTGCCGTCTTCTTCACGTCTGTTCCTTCGATAAAACATGACAGCGTTGCATTGTGGTATACGGGAGAAATTGTAGGGTACATCTTCTGTTCACTAGAAATCAACGTGAATTGTTGGTATTTTGTAGTGGACTATATAGTGAATGAAATCAACCATTGAGAATTCGAACACTACAAAAAATGGCACTATATAGTGCACTATATAGGGAATAGGGAACGGTTTCGAACACAGCTTTGGTCATGTGGTGAGGTCTAACTCCCAGCATACACTTCTCCCGTTGACTGCTGACCCCCGGGGGAGGGGGAGGAGCTGAGGGAACGGCTCCTTAAGGAGAGCGGGGGTGGGGGTGGGGGGGGGTGAGGGAAACAGGTGAGGAAACAGGGCGTTCTCTCTGGAGCTGGGGGTGGGTGGAGGTGGAGGAGGAGGGGAGGAGAGTGGTCTCAGTGGATGGGGGGGGGGGTTCAGGGCAGGGGAGGGAGCGATTCTCTATGGGGAGAACAGAACCTAGGAGTGGAACTCTCTGAGGGAGCCTCGTGGAACCCAGGGCCTCCCAGAACCGTTAAATAATATCAATTAACCAGCAACCAGGGGATTTGAGCTTAATCTGTCCCCTGAGAGGAGGGGAGGAAATTAGAGAGAGAGAGAGAAAGAGGGGAGAGGAGGAGGGAGAGAGGCTGGGGAGGGTTGGGGGAGGGACGGGGGTCTGGGGGGGGAGAAAGAACAAATGACCCAAACGGCCGCGCTGGGAAGAGATGCAGACGTTATATCACATTATAAAACATCATAAGAGCTGCTGTTTACTCTCTCAGACAGACCCTACACAGGCAAGCCATTCTATTAGCGCTGTAGCAGGAACACAGGCTACGGCTAGAGGTTCCCTCAGGCCCTAATGGCAGCAAAGCAGGCATCCAGGGATTAGAAGAACACAGAACAGGGAGATAATCCCACAACGCCGCGTTGCCCCGGCTGGGAAAAGACCCTCGTCAGTTTTCAATGTGGCTGAGGATTTGGGTGGGGGGTGAAGGGGGGGGGGCAGGTGTCAATTCACACCCCAGCCCTGAGCTCCCCAACCTCTAAGCCGCCCCCCCCCCCCCCCCCCCCCAGACTTAAACACTTTCATCAGAGGACTGGAATAGGAAACTCACACAGAGGAAGAGAGAGGAGGAGGAGAGGGGGAGAGGGAGGGAGGGAGGGGGGTTAGGGTTAGGCGGGGGGCATAGATAGTGTGGAGTTTTAGGGGCTCTCAGACGCACCCCTCATGTCTCTGTACAGGAACGGGGGAACAGAGATGGGATGGGGGGGGGGGGGGGGTTGTGTGTGGTGGTAGAGCAGGGGGGGTATAAAAAAGATTGTGATCAGAATTGAACTGGAGCTGATAATGGCTCTGGGGGGATGGAGAGAGAGGTGGGGGTGGGGGGGGCTCTTCTTCCTCCTCCTCATCCCTCTATCCCGCTCTCCACCCCTCCCTCTCTCTGGGCACGTCACTAGACTAACGCGGGGACGAGGGGCTTGGTGACAAGGGGGATCGATAGCCTCTATTCCTGGAGCTCCAGAGCTCCCGGTTCTCCCTGAAAGGAGCCAGGGGGATGAGGGCCAATCTGAGCCCAGGACAGGGCCTCCCTGCCTGGAGGTCCAGGGGGGTCCCGCCATCACCAGCCCCCAGGAGACGAGCCTTATCCTGGGCTCAGCCTCACAGCCTCAACCTCCGCCTGGAAGCTGGAGATTGCAGGATCCAATCGGATAGGATTAAAATGCAAAGGGAGGGAGAGAGGAAGAAGAAGAAGAGAGACCTTAAGACTCTCATCGAGAAAGGAAGGAAACTTCTGAACCAAACTTGAGAAGACTTGAGAAGTGACCCGGCCGTCGCCTGAGAAAGAGGCGCCCGCCGGTGACCTGCTCTGCTCTGGGCCCGTGGGCGGTCGCCGTGGCAGCCCTCCTCAGAGAGGGAACAGGGGAACCAAGCTCCCACGCCATTGGCTCACAGAGATTCCGCTCTGACTGAGGCGCTTTCGGTGAGCCAATTAAACACCGTCTCGGGATAAGTCTCGATTCTTATTCGCCGAACCGAAGAGGCTCAACCCAAAGAACTGTACCCCAGCATCACACACACACACACACACACACACACACACACACACACACACACACACATACACACACTGCACCAAGCCCCAGCTTTCTTACCTCATCTCTAGCTAATTCAGACTCTTTGAAGTATCGGCCTGGCCGGGTCAGAGAGACACTCAATCAATTACAGATTAAATAATCTCCGTAGAATATTCCCAGGTCCCAGAGAGGGAGAGGGGGAGGCGGCCGCAGATTACCCAGCCCAAATCAGTTTTCAGATTACCCAGCCCAAATCAGTTTTCAGCCACGACTAAAGTGACAGAGGGGGGGAATCAGCACAGAGGATGCTGGGAAAATTAAAAGGAAAAAAAAAAGAAAGATTATGGCTGCGTTCCGAATCGCATACTACCCTACTATATAGTATGCCAAAACAGGATGTAGTATGTCCCAATACATAGTATGCCACATGCAGTATGGCAAAAATACCAGGATGTCCTACTACATCCGGTCGTATTTTGCAGTATGCAAGCCAGCAGGCTTTTCTGGCTATTCTGACCCACAATCCTGTGCGCAGCGGAAATGTGCGTCACATGTGCGAGTCGTGACAGCTGTAGATGAATGTCGTGTTATTGACAGTGACGGATGTGGGCAAATTTCAAGGCGCGATGTTATGACAAGGTAGTATGTCCCAATTGGATGCCTACTGCTTGCAAAGTACATATGAAGTCTCCGACGCAAATTCAGCCAAGGCACGTACGTCACAGCCGGGGGTCAGCAGAGGTTAATCTGTCACGCATGACGCAGCACCAGCTGACTGTAGCTGTCATAGCATTGGTCAGCTCACTAGAGCGCAGGTATTTAAGCTGTCAAAACATGCCATTGTTCGCGCTTGCTTTACTGCTGTCGTAATTGCATGCTCGCCCCACCTCCTCCCCTGCTCCTCCTGCGTATGTCGATGTCATCTGTTGTCGTCATTGCTCTCTGTCCGGGGTAGTTTGCAGGTATTCCACCAGCGGTGGATGCCAGAGTAGCCGCAAGCTTGTCTCTGTGGCTTTCCGTGGCGGCGCCATGGAAGCAGAGACACGAGGCTGTATCTCCCGCGGAACCCACGGGCGTCGGCCCGTGGGGACCAGGGACTATAATGTACAGCAGTCCTCCTGTGGCACTCTTTGACGGTCTTAGTGGGCTGAGTTACCTCCGAGCGTATTCCCGATCGCGGCCCACTCTGATCGTCATTGAGGCAGGATGCCGTTCCCCCTTCATGGCTCTCTGGGCCAAGGGCTTGGCCCAGAGGGGGGGAACACCAGATTGCCTCCCCCTGCTAACGCGCTCCACGCGCGTGGAGCGCTTTCCACGCCGGTGGAAGGCAGGGGGCCCCCCGGACAGAGCACACCGCCAAAAATTCATATGCATGTATTATGCCGCTTGTATAATTATGCTGCTTGTATAATAAATGTTCAAATTTGACAAAAGTGATCTTGTCTGAAACTTTCTAAGGGCAGCTGTAGTAGGTACTGGTAGTAAGAAGTAGAAGTATGCGATTCTGAATGCAGCCTCTATGTCTAAGTGTGTCACCTTTAAACATGGCCGCCGAGTCTTTCCAGGCGAGAGCGCGCGAGAGAGAGAGAGGGTGAGAGAGAGAGAGAGAGAGAGAGAGAGAAAGAGATGGAGGGAGAGAGAGAGAGAGGGAGAGAGAGAACGAAAGAGAGAGAGAGAAAGAAAGAGATTTATTCCAAGGCCCACTGAAAAGGACCCAGGAAGCCACACATCTGAATGATCTATCTGGTGTTTATCTGTTGAAAATGAAATATGTCCACAGACAAGAACGATGACAGATAGTAGGTAGAGGTGACATCGCTACGCATAAAATCCATGCTTTGACTGCTCTCTCTCTCTCTCTCTCTCTCTCTCTCTCTCTCTCTCGCAAACACACACTTTCTCAGCAGTGGCTCTGGAGTGGCAGTAAACTGGAGCTCAGGAAAGTGCAGTGTGACACTAATCAGGCTCTGTGTAGCATTCCTGCCCAAGACCAGCCTGAGCCCCACCTGACTGAGAGAGAGAGGGATGAGAGGGATGGAGGAGACCAGCCTGAGCCCCACCTGACTGAGAGAGAGGGAGAGAGGGATGGATGAGAGGGATGGAGGAGAGAGAGAGAGAGGGAGAGAGGGATGAGAGAGAGAGGGATGGAGGAGACCAGCCTGAGCCCCACCTGACTGAGAGAGAGAGAGAGAGGGAGGGAGGGATGAGAGGGATGGAGGAGAGAGAGAGAGGGAGAGAGGGATGAGAGAGAGAGGGATGGAGGAGACCAGCCTGAGCCCCACCTGACTGAGAGAGAGAGAGAGAGGGAGAGAGGGATGGAGGAGAGAGAGAGAGAGGGAGGGATGAGAGGGATGGAGGAGAGAGAGAGAGAGGGATGAGAGGGATGGAGGAGAGAGAGAGAGAGGGAGAGAGGGATGGAGGAGAGAGAGAGGGAGAGAGGGATGAGAGGGATGGAGGAGACCAGCCTGAGCCCCACCTGACTGAGAGAGAGAGAGGGAGGGATGAGAGGGATGGAGGAGAGAGAGAGAGAGGAAGAGAGGGATGAGAGGGATGGAGGAGAGAGAGAGAGAGGGAGAGAGGGATGAGAGGGATGGAGGAGAGAGGGAGAGAGGGATGAGAGGGATGAGAGGGATGGAGGAGAGAGAGAGAGAGGGAGAGAGGGATGAGAGGGATGGAGGAGACCAGCCTGAGCCCCACCTGACTGAGAGAGAGAGGGAGGGATGAGAGGGATGGAGGAGAGAGAGAGAGAGGGAGAGAGGGATGAGAGGAATGGAGGAGACCAGCCTGAGCCCCACCTGACTGAGAGAGAGAGGGAGGGATGAGAGGGATGGAGGAGAGAGAGAGAGAGGGAGAGAGGGATGAGAGGGATGGAGGAGACCAGCCTGAGCCCCACCTGACTGAGAGAGAGAGGGAGGGATGAGAGGGATGGAGGAGAGAGAGAGAGAGGGAGAGAGGGATGAGAGGGATGGAGGGATGAGAGGGATGGAGGAGACCAGCCTGAGCCCCACCTGACTGAGAGAGAGAGGGAGGGATGAGAGGGATGGAGGAGAGAGAGAGAGAGGGAGAGAGGGATGAGAGGGATGGAGGGATGAGAGGGATGGAGGAGACCAGCCTGAGCCCCACCTGACTGAGAGAGAGAGGGAGGGATGAGAGGGATGGAGGAGAGAGAGAGAGAGGGAGAGAGGGATGAGAGGGATGGAGGGATGAGAGGGATGGAGGAGACCAGCCTGAGCCCCACCTGACTGAGAGAGAGAGGGAGGGATGAGAGGGATGGAGGAGAGAGAGAGAGAGGGAGAGAGGGATGAGAGGGATGGAGGAGACCAGCCTGAGCCCCACCTGACTGAGAGAGAGGGAGAGGGATGAGAGGGATGGAGGAGAGAGAGGGAGAGGGATGAGAGGGATGGAGGAGAGAGAGAGGGAGGGATGAGAGGGATGGAGGAGACCAGCCTGAGCCCCACCTGACTGAGAGAGAGAGGGAGGGATGAGAGGGATGGAGGAGAGAGAGAGAGAGGGAGAGAGGGATGAGAGGGATGGAGGAGAGAGAGAGGGATGAGAGGGATGAGAGGGGTGAGAGGGATGGAGGAGAGAGAGAGGGATGAGAGGGAGAGAGGGGTGAGAGGGATGGAGGAGAGAGAGAGAGAGAGAGAGGGAGGGATGAGAGGGATGGAGGAGAGAGAGAGAGAGGGAGGGATGAGAGGGATGGAGGAGAGAGAGAGAGAGAGGGAGAGAGGGATGAGAGGGATGGAGGAGACCAGCCTGAGCCCCACCTGACTGAGAGAGAGAGAGGGAGGGATGAGAGGGATGGAGGAGAGAGAGAGAGAGAGAGAGAGGGAGGGATGAGAGGGATGGAGGAGAGAGAGAGAGAGGGAGGGATGAGAGGGATGGAGGAGACCAGCCTGAGTCCCACCTGACTGAGAGAGAGAGAGAGAGGGATGAGAGGGATGGAGGAGAGAGAGAGATGAGGGGGAGGAGGAGGAGAGATAGAGAGAGAGAGAGAGAGAGGGAGGGATGAGGGGGATGGAGGAGAGAGAGAGGAGAGAGAGAGGAGAGAGAGAGGGATGAGGGGGAGAGATAGAGAGAGGGAGGGATGAGAGGGATGGAGGAGAGAGAGAGGGATGAGAGGAGAGAGAGGAGGAGAGAGAGAGGGATGAGAGAGAGGAGGAGAGAGAGGGATGAGAGAGGAGAGAGGGATGACGGGGAGGAGGAGGAGAGGGAGGGATGAGGGCGAGGAGAGGGAGGGATGGGGGAGAGGAGGAGAGGGATGGAGGGGAGAGGAGAGGGATGATGGAGAGAAGGAGAGAGAGAGGGATGAGGGAGAGAAGGAGAGAGAGAAGGATAGGGGACAGGAAGGGAGAGAGAGGGATAAGAGGTTGAGAGGAGGGGAGAGAGAGAGGGATGGGAGGAGGAGAGAGAGAGGGACAGGTTGAGAGGAGGGGAGAGAGAGAGAGTAATAGAGGTTGAGAGGAGGGGAGAGAGAGAGAGAGAGTGATAGAGGTTGAGAGGAGGGGAGAGAGAAAGAGTGATAGAGGTTGAGAGGAGGGGAGAGAGAGAGAGTGATAGAGGTTGAGAGGAGGAGAGAGAGTGATAGAGGTTGAGAGGAGGGGAGAGAGAGAGAGTGATAGAGGTTGAGAGGAGGAGAGAGAGAGAGTGATAGAGGTTGAGAGGAGGGGAGAGAGAGAGTGATAGAGGTTGAGAGGAGGGGAGAGAGAGAGAGTGATAGAGGTTGAGAGGAGGGGAGAGAGAGAGTGATAGAGGTTGAGAGGAGGGGAGAGAGAGAGAGTGATAGAGGTTGAGAGGAGGAGAGAGAGAGAGTGATAGAGGTTGAGAGGAGGGGAGAGAGAGAGAGTGATAGAGGTTGAGAGGAGGAGAGAGAGTGATAGAGGTTGAGAGGAGGGGAGAGAGAGAGAGTGATAGAGGTTGAGAGGAGGGGAGAGAGAGAGAGAGTGATAGAGGTTGAGAGGAGGGGAGAGAGAGAGAGAGTGGTAGAGGTTGAGAGGAGGGGAGAGAGAGAGAGAGAGTGATAGAGGTTGAGAGGAGGGGAGAGAGAGAGAGAGAGTGATAGAGGTTGAGAGGAGGGGAGAGAGAGAGAGAGTGATAGAGGTTGAGAGGAGGGGAGAGAGAGAGAGAGAGAGTAATAGAGGTTGAGAGGAGGGGAGAGAGAGAGAGTGATAGAGGTTGAGAGGAGGGGAGAGAGAGAGAGAGGGACTGGAGGAGGAGGAAGAGAGCCGGTCTCAGGTCTGTACTCCAGCTGCAGTGCTCAGAGAGGTCAGGACTGGACCTGTCCTGTTAACACCGTACATTTCTGAGGCCAGGAAACACCTCATCAGCTGACGAGTGGCGGTATCCCCCCTCTCCCCCGGGTCCTAGCTCAGGTCATATTAGCTGATCAGCCCTCATTTCCTCCAGGCCGCCGCTCCTGTTTCTGCTGCTGCAAGCTCAGCCGTCACTCAGCCATCGATCGCCTGTCCCACCCCCCTGCCCCGCCTACCCCCTGACCCCACCGACTCCCCCTCCACCCCCCTGCCCCGCCTACCTTCTGACCCCACCGACTCCCCCTCCACCCCCCCTGCCCCGCCTACCCCCTGACCCCACCGACTCCCCCTCCACCCCCCTGCCCCGTCTACCCCCTGACCCCGCCCACTCCCCCTGCATCCCCCCTCCACCCCCCTGCCCCGTCTACCCCCTGACCCCACCGACTCCCCCTCCACCCCCCTGCCCCACCTACCCCCTGACCCCACCGACTCCCCCTCCACCCCCCTGCCCCACCTACCCCCTGACCCCACCGACTCCACCTGCATCCCCCCTCCACCCCCCCCCCCCCCCCCCGGAGTACCCTCCACACCCTCGCCTGTATCGTTACACCCTCTCTACACCCCCCAGTGTCCCCCGTCTCCCCCCCTGCACCTGGCTACCCCCCCCCCCCCCCCCCCCCCCACACACACACACACACCCGTCCTCATCCGGGTGCAGAGACAGACCCCCCCCCCCCCCCCCCACACACACACACACCCGTCCTCATCCGGGTGCAGAGACAGACCCCCCCCCCCCCCCCCCCAGGTCTACCCGTCTCCCAACTCCACCTGGCTGCCCCCCCCCCCCCCCCCCATCACCATCCGGGTCCAGGGGGGTAAATCAATAACAGAGCCAAGTGGGTGGGGTCAAGGGTCAACCAGGTCCTTGACAAGTGCGTCAGGGGAGGAATGTGTGTGTGTGTGTGTGAGGTGGGGAAGGGGTGGTCAAGGGAAACGGAATGGTCAAGGCTCTTGGGCAGGCTGGACGACAGGCTTGTCAGGGATCAAATTTATGACCATTGATCGGGAATGTGTGTGTGTGAGTGTGTGTGTGTCTGTGTGTGTGTGTGTCTGTGTGTGTGTGTCTGTGTGTGTGTGTCTGTGTGTGTGCGCACTGAGGAGACATTTGATCAAAATCACAGAGAGGTGAAGGTGAAGAACTGACAGCCAGCTGATACAGCTCTGGTCCATCAATCCATCCCATGGTTATTTTCATAGCTTGGCTTTCATTTCAGGGTTAACTAGTCGGGAAAGACAAACGTACACTTAGCTTAGCCTAGTTTAGTTTAGCCATCTCCCTCCAGCCCTATTTGGCACTTAGCTTAGCCTCGTTTATCTTAGCCTAGCTTAGCTTAGCCTTCCTAGTCTCGCGATGCCAGACCTCCGCCTCTGAAAGTTGAGCGCAGCGTTTAGAGACTGGCTCGTGGGTCTACACCCCTCCAGCCTCAATTAGCACTAGCCTGATATAGCTTAGCCTAACTTAGCCTAGCTTAGCCTATCTTAGCTTAGCTTAGCCTAACTTAGCCTAGCTTAGCCTAGCTTAGCTTAGCCTAACTTAGCCTAGCTTAGCCACTGCCCTCCCTCCCAGTGCTGCTGCCCAATTCGGCCTCTCTCCTCCCACTGGTTAAACATCCAATCAGTAACCTAATCTCCTCAGCCCTGCATAATCACCTGGCTTTACTATCTGATCTGCTTATTCTCCTGTGTGTGTGTGTGTGTGTGTGTGTGTGTGTGTGTGTGTGTGTGAATAAGGGAGGTGTTAATAGCCACAGCTAAATGGCTGACAACTTCATGATACGGGTAAGTTTCACTGATATACTGAGGACGGGGGGGGGGGGGGGTTGAGAGAGTGGAGGGGGAGAGACAGATACTGTAGAAGGATGGAGAGAGGGAGTGGAGGGAGAGAGGGAGAGAGGGAGAGAGTGAAGACAATTTACACTAACGTAAAAGAACGCACAATAACGAATCTTCACTTACAAAACCTTAGAGGAGATGAGTTTGAGGCAGGTGTGTGTGTGTGTGTGTGTGTGTGTGTGTGTGTGTGTGTGTGTGTGTGTGTGTGCGTGCGTGAAGGGGGAGGCCTGGGAGAAATCCATTTGCAATTTAAATGGAAATGTAATGACCCCATGGAGGCAGTGAATTAGCTGCTGATCAATTGATCATGTCAAGCACTAATAGGTAAACAAACATGTCCATTAGCTCTGCACCTTCTCCTCCTGCCCACACACACACACACACACACACACACACACACACACACACACACACACACACACACACACACACACACACACACACACACACACTGCCAATCTCCTTCCTGCTGGGGAAAAGTGCTGGAGGATCACAAACAAACAGAGGTGTGTGTGCGTGTGTGTGTGTGTGTGTGTTTGGGGGGCTAACAAGGGCCTGTCTCACTTCAAATGAGTCGGGGTACTCCCTGCTCTCTCTCTCTCTCTCTCTCTCTCTCTCTCTCTCTCACACACACACACACACACACACTGAGACGGCCCTGCCCACCTCTTTACACAGACAGTTGGTCCCAGCAGGACTCCATTGAAACACGGTGGAGAGAGCGGCAGAAGGGGGGGGGGGGGGGGACGGGCCCTCAGAGAGACCCGGTAGGGAAGGACCCAGAACACAGGGGGGGGGGGACGGGCCCTCAGAGAGACCCGGTAGGGAAGGACCCAGAACACAGGGGGGGGGGGGGACGGGCCCTCAGAGAGACCCGGTAGGGAAGGACCCAGAACACAGGGGGGGGGGGGGACGGGCCCTCAGAGAGACCCGGTAGGGAAGGACCCAGAACACAGGGGGGGGGGGGGACGGGCCCTCAGAGAGACCCGGTAGGGAAGGACCCAGAACACAGGGGGGGGGGAGCCCTCAGAGAGACCCGGTAGGGAAGGACCCAGAACACAGGGGGGGGGGGACGGGCCCTCAGAGAGACCCGGTAGGGAAGGACCCAGAACACAGGGGGGGGGGGACGGGCCCTCAGAGAGACCCGGTAGGGATGGACCCAGAACACAGGGGGGGGGGGACGGGCCCTCAGAGAGACCCGGTAGGGAAGGACCCAGAACACAGTCGAGCAGAACAAGACCTGCTGTCTGGCCTCACCCGCCCAATCTGCCTCCAACAACAACAGGGGCATCTGTGTGTGTGTGTGTGTGTGTGTGTGTGTGTGTGTGTGTGTGTGTGTAATGATAACCCATGAGTATAGTCCCAGAGTGTCAGAGGGTAGGGGTGGTGCTTAGTAATTGCTGGTTACCAGCGTGGCGTATTGGATCTGTTCCCGAGCCCTTCGAGGTCACAGAACCACCGAGCGTCTGGACCCAACTGGGTCGGTCACATGGTGCTGATGCAGTAGAGCATGATGTCATGGAGACACATGCATAGTGAAGGATCGCATCTCATCTCGTTTCAGATGTGTTGAATGAGATGACATTCTTCATTTGATCTGGTCAAATCTGGTATTTTTTTTAAAGACTTTAACAGAGCTGCATTCTTTCCTGGCTTCGCTCATTAAATCCCAACTCTAAGTTTAGCACAAATCAGAAATATTAAATTTGCCTCCATACAAATTCCACAGTCCTCCCAAGAGAACTGTGAAATAGCGTTCCTCCCAATCAGACACACCTGCTTAGTTCTGTCATCTGTCAGACACCATGGCATGAGAACTCACTCTCCTCCTAATCTGGTCTAATCTCACCTGATGAGAGACAGGTGGACAGGGCCTCCGTTCAGGCCGTCTCTCCACAAACATCTGCATCACCTCCGCACGGCTGAAACAAATCCTCATCAATATGGCCGACCTCAACGTCCTCATCTTCCAGGTGAGTTTACGTGCTGCCATCTTCCAGACCTGTGGCTGGAGTAGTGAGGGACATAGTAATACCAGACTTGGGACAAATACATCCCTCAGACACTTTACGATTTAAAACCATTTGAGGTGCGTTTGATTTACGTTAGAACCGTTATAGTTTCGCGCCCGTTATATTGGTTTTATTGTGATGGGTAGATCAAATCAAGTGCACCCTGTAGAGTCTGCCTGCATGGCGAGTAGAGGAGCAAGAGCAGTGATCCCATCTGAGGAGGAGGACGTGACCGTGGGCTTTCCAGGGCAAGGACACCAGGAAAGGCATGCGAGAATTACACTATCCTGGATAGAGAGTGACCTATTTCAGAAGCACACTAAGTTTCCTATAGACTAGTCTCCCTGGCCGGCAATGACACAAACACACATGTGAACACATACTGTACACACACACACACACACACACACACACACACACACACCTGTGACACACTGCAACGATACATTGACGAATCACCACTGTTGCATTCGGAGGGACTTAACACAGTTAAAACAAACCAGAGTGAAGCCGCACCCCATGAAGTCCTGAGGAGGAGGAGGAGGAGGAGGAGGAGGAGGAGGAGGAGGGGGAGGAGGAGGAGGAGGAGGAGAAGGAGGGGGAGGAGGAGGGGCAGGAGGAAGAGGAGGAGGAGGAAGAGGAATAGGAGGAGGAGGAGGAGGAAGAGGAGGGGGAGGAGGAGGAGGAGGAGGAGGAAGAGGAGGAGGGGGAGAAGGAGGGGGAGGAGGAGGAGGAGGAGGAAGATGAGACACTAGTTAATACAGGATGAGGTTTTTACCTCCTGGAGAAATCGAGCAACAGGGGAAAGTCTGGGGGGAGGAGTAAAGGTATTTAAATAGGGCCATATTTATATAAACAAGCCAGATTAAAGGACAACAACAACACAGTCCCTGATGCTTACTCCTGTAATAACACAGTGTCTGATGCTTACTCCTGTAATAACACAGTCCCTGATGCTAACTCCTGTAATAACACAGTCCCTGATGCTAACTCCTGTAATAACACAGTCCCTGATGCTAACTCCTGTAATAACACACTCCCTGATGCTAACTCCTGTAATAACACAGTCCCTGATGCTAACTCCTGTAATAACACAGTCCCTGATGCTAACTCCTGTAATAACACAGTCCCTGATGCTAACTCCTGTTATAACACAGTCCCTGATGCTAACTCCTGTAATAACACAGTCCCTGATGCTAACTCTTGTAATAACACAGTCCCTGATGCTAACTCCTGTAATAACACACTCCCTGATGCTAACTCCTGTAATAACACAGTGTCTGATGCTAACTCCTGTAATAACACAGTATCTGATGCTAACTCCTGTAATAACACAGTGTGATGCTTACTCCTGTAATAACACAGTGTCTGATGCTAACTCCTGTAATAACACAGTGTCTGATGCTAACTCCTGTAATAACACAGTCCCTGATGCTAACTCCTGTAATAACACAGTGTCTGATGCTAACTCCTGTAATAACACACTCCCTGATTCTAACTCCTGTAATGCGTTGCAGAGCATCAGGCCTCTCTGAGGAGAACTACAGCTCCCCGGGCCAGGTATTAGCCCTGAGTGTGTGTGTGTGTGTGTGTGTGTGTGTGTGTGTGTGTGTGTGTGTGTGTGTGTGCATATGTGTGTATGTGTGCCTGCCTGCGTGCGTGTGCATGTGTGTGCATGTCTGCGCGTGTGCGTGCCTGCATACACGCGTAATGCTTGTGTATGTGTGTGTGTGCGTGTGTGTGTGAGTGTGTGAGTGTGTGAGTGTGTGTCGAGGGGGAGATCATCAGCCCGGCACAAAGGAAGTTTAACCACTTTCAGACGAATCACACACCAAGCAGCAGCTCTGTGCATCCAGCCTATAGCCACTAGCTATTCTAGCGACGCCTTCATTAACACTCCCTATTACTGTCTCTCTGAGGCTGCCTGCCCCCGCTAATAGAGCTAGCGCTTAGCTAATGAGCCAGGTAGCGAGGATGACTATCTACTCATTAGAGGTGATTAAACCAGTCCAATACAATCCCACTCTGCAGGGGCCTGGCTAAGCCTATGAGAGGGGATCAACAACGCCAGACCCCCCACTGAGAGGGAGGGAGAAAGAGCGTTTGTTGATTCTTTGCTGGTATAAGCGGTCATTTTGTGTTAGCAGAGGACCACCTGTGGGTCTAATTATCAGTCCATTCAGGAAGCGAGGTTCAAGTTACATTTTAATACAAAAGAAGAAGAAAACGACCAATCTCATAAAAGCATATTAAATAAGTCTTCTAACTTCAATTATGGATCAGGTTTATTTCCCAGCTGAAATGTTTTCATTGATTGAATGTAGATTGGATTGACCCGAGCCCTGCCTAGAAGTTCTCCTGGTTCTCCTGGTTCTCCTGGTTCTCCCACTGCCTCTAAACCCTCAGAGCTCCTGCTAAGACCCAGGAGCCTCCCACTTACCCTCCTAAGCCCAGCCCAGATTAGGCCTGCAGGGCCGTACAGGGGCAGATACTGGGGGATTGTGGGATTTGTGAGAGCAAAGACAGATGTTTCTGACGGGCAGGAAGAGATTGAGATTGAGACTCTGCGGTGTTGTGTGTGTGTGTGTGTGGGGGGGGGGGGGGGTAGGGTTGTAGTGGGGGGGGGGTAGGGTCATATTGGGGGGGGTAGGGAGAGGGGGGGGGTAGGGAGAGGGGTAGGGTCATATTGGGGGGGTAGAGGGGGGGGGTGTAGGGTCATAGGGGGGGGGGGGTAGGGAGGGGGGTTGTAGGGTCATATTGGGGGGGGGGGGGTAGGGAGGAGGGGGGGTAGGGAGAGGGGGGTAGGGTCGTAGGGACGGACGCTCTAGTAACACACTCTCTGATTCAAGAGCTCTAGTAACACACTCTATCTCTGGTTCATTAGCTCTAGTAACACACTCTATCTCTGATTCATTAGCTCTAGTAACACACTCTATCTCTGGTTCATTAGCTCTAGTAACACACTCTATCTCTGGTTCATTAGCTCTAGTAACACACTCTATCTCTGGTTCATTAGCTCTAGTAACACACTCTATCTCTGGTTCATTAGCTCTAGTAACACACTCTATCTCTGAGGACAATAAGAGTATGTCTGAACAGTGAAGAACTTAATGTCCTTATGAGCAGTAAATCAGGTCAGAGTGCTGTAGTGTCCTGTAGTGTAGAGTATGTCAGAGTACCTGTAGTTAGTATACAGTATGTCAGAGTATAGTATCCTGTAGTGTAGAGTATGCAGTGTCCTGTAGTGTAGAGTATGTCAGAGTATAGTGTCCTGTAGTGTAGAGTATGTCAGAGTATAGTGTCCTGTAGTGTAGAGTATGTCAGAGTATAGTGTCCTGTAGTGTAAAGTATGCCAGAGTATAGTGTCCTGTAGTGTAAAGTATGTCAGAGTATAGTGTCCTGTAGTGTAGAGTATGCCAGAGTATAGTGTCCTGTAGTGTAAAGTATGTCAGAGTATAGTGTCCTGTAGTGTAGAGTATGTCAAAGTACCTGTAGTGTCATGTAATATATAATCTTTATTGCAGACACACTGGTCCATATCAGCAACATACAAGAATGACAGCATTAAAATACATGTTTAAATAATGTCAGAGTACCTGTAGTGTCCTGTAGAGTACAGAGTATATCGTGTCCTGTAGAGTATGCCAGAGTATAGCGTCCTGTAATGTAGAATACACTATGCCAGAGTATCTGTAGTGTAGAGTATGCCAGAGTATAGTGTCCTGTAGTGTAAAGTATGCCAGAGTATAGTGTCCTGTAGTGTAGAGTATGCCAGAGTATAGTGTCCTGTAGTGTAAAGTATGCCAGAGTATAGTGTCCTGTAGTGTAGAGTATGCCAGAGTATAGTGTCCTGTAGTGTAAAGTATGCCAGAGTATAGTGTCCTGTAGTGTAAAGTATGCCAGAGTACCTCTAGTGCAGAGCCTGTACCTGTACATGTGTTAGGCAGGTTGCAGAACAGTTGCTCAAGGTTGTAGATGAAGTTTGTGTGACTGGTGGCCCACTTTGAATACAGTCCATCTAGCATACTGGGACCACTGGGATCACCTACTCATTTATTTTTGTGTAATTTCAGTGAATTGTAATACAGTGTATCCATATCATCATATCATCAATCAATCAATCAAGCGATCAATCAATCAATCAATCAAGCAAGCAAGCAAGCAAGCAAGCAAGCAAGCAAGCAAGCAAGCAAGCAATCAACAAATCAAGCAATCAACCAATCAATCAACCAATCAACAAACCAATCAATCGATCGATCAATCGATCAATCAATCAATCAACCAACCAACCAACCAACCAACCAACCAACCAACCAACCAACCAACCAACCAACCAACCAATCAATCAACCAATCAATCAAAGTGACCAAATGCAAACCATACAACCTCAACTGGGTATAGGCATTTGCTCTGGGGTTACCAGGGCCACATGCTACTGGTGGTAGAGGCCTGTCAGTACTGGACACTCTCACCCTCTGGGTCTCCCAGTTCCACCCAGTTGTGAGTGGATGAGATTTCTTTTTTTCCCCCTCCCTCTTTTCTTTTTTACTTTGTGAAGCGAAGGTGGATTAAGGAAGAGGGGCTTTTGTTTAGATAAAGAGAGGGATTAGACGCAGATTTGCCCCCATAAAGTTGTGGGCCTGATGGGCCTTTTATCCCCCATGTCACTAAAGCTGTGTTCCTCTGGATTAAGAGCCAACAATGAGCTCCTTGTACTGAGGGAGCTGGGCCAGGGAGAGAGATGGGCCAGGGAGAGAGATGGGCCAGGGAGAGATGGGCCAGGGAGAGAGATGGGCCAGGGAGAGAGATGGGCCAGGGAGAGAGATGGGCCAGGGAGAGAGATGGGCCAGGGAGAGAGATGGGCCAGGGAGAGAGATGGGCCAGGGAGAGAGATGGGCCAGGGAGAGAGGGGCCAGGGAGAGAGGGGAGAGATGGGCCAGGGAGAGAGATGGGCCAGGGAGAGAGGGGAGAGATGGGCCAGGGAGAGAGATGGGCCAGGGAGAGAGATGGGCCAGGGAGAGAGATGGGCCAGGGAGAGAGGGGAGAGATGGGCCAGGGAGAGAGGGGAGAGATGGGCCAGGGAGAGAGATGGGCCAGGGAGAGAGATGGGCCAGGGAGAGAGATGGGTCAGGGAGAGAGATGGGCCAGGGAGAGAGGAGAGAGATGGGCCAGGGAGAGAGATGGGCCAGGGAGAGAGATGGGCCAGGGAGAGAGATGGGCCAGGGAGAGAGATGGGCCAGGGAGAGAGATGGGCCAGGGAGAGAGATGGGCCAGGGAGAGAGATGGGCCAGGGAGAGAGATGGGCCAGGGAGAGAGATGGGCCAGGGAGAGAGGAGAGAGATGGGCCAGGGAGAGAGATGGGCCAGGGAGAGAGATGGGCCAGGGAGAGAGACGGGCCAGGGAGAGAGATGGGCCAGGGAGAGAGACGGGCCAGGGAGAGAGATGGGCCAGGGAGAGAGACGGGCCAGGGAGAGAGATGGGCCAGGGAGAGAGACGGGCCAGGGAGAGAGATGGGCCAGGGAGAGAGATGGGCCAGGGAGAGAGATGGGCCAGGGAGAGAGATGGGCCAGGGAGAGAGGAGAGAGATGGGCCATGGAGAGAGATGGGCCAGGGAGAGAGACGGGCCAGGGAGAGAGATGGGCCAGGGAGAGAGATGGGCCAGGGAGAGAGATGGGCCAGGGAGAGAGATGGGCCAGGGAGAGAGACGGGCCAGGGAGAGAGATGGGCCAGGGAGAGAGATGGGCCAGGGAGAGAGATGGGCCAGGGAGAGAGATGGGCCAGGGAGAGAGATGGGCCAGGGAGAGAGATGGGCCAGGGAGAGAGATGGGCCAGGGAGAGAGGAGAGAGATGGGCCAGGGAGAGAGATGGGCCAGGGAGAGAGATGGGCCAGGGAGAGAGGAGAGAGATGGGCCAGGGAGAGAGATGGGCCAGGGAGAGAGATGGGCCAGGGAGAGAGATGGGCCAGGGAGAGAGATGGGCCAGGGAGAGATATGGGCCAGGGAGAGAGATGGGCCAGGGAGAGAGATGGGCCAGGGAGAGAGGAGAGAGATGGGCCAGGGAGAGAGATGGGCCAGGGAGAGAGATGGGCCAGGGAGAGAGGAGAGAGATGGGCCAGGGAGAGAGATGGGCCAGGGAGAGAGATGGGCCAGGGAGAGAGGAGAGAGATGGGCCAGGGAGAGAGATGGGCCAGGGAGAGAGGAGAGAGATGGGCCAGGGAGAGAGATGGGCCAGGGAGAGAGATGGGCCAGGGAGAGAGATGGGCCAGGGAGAGAGATGGGCCAGGGAGAGAGATGGGCCAGGGAGAGAGATGGGCCAGGGAGAGAGATGGGCCAGGGAGAGAGATGGGGGAGAGAGATGGGCCAGGGAGAGAGGAGAGAGATGGGGGAGAGAGATGGGCCAGGGAGAGAGATGGGCCAGGGAGAGAGATGGGCCAGGGAGAGAGATGGGCCAGGGAGAGAGGAAAGAGATGGGGAAGAGAGAAGAGAGAGATAGGGGAGAGAGAGAGAGAGAGTGAGAGAGAGAGAGAGAGAGAGTGGAGAAACGGGAGGGGGGGCTTGGGAAGAGAGGGGAAGAGAGGGAGAGAGAGGGAGAGGAGGGTAAAGAGAAAGGGAGAAAGGAGAGAGAGAGAGTGGAGAAACAGAGGGGGGGGGAGATTGGAGAGAGAGGGGGAGAGAGGGAGAGAGAGAGGGAGAGGAGGGTAAAGAAAGAGGGAGAAAGGAGAGAGAGAATGACAGAGAAAAAGAATGGGTTTAAGAACAGAGGGCGAATGAGAGGTGAAACACTGGATAGAGACAAGGGAGAAAAGAGAGTGAGAAGAAAAAAAGGGAGAAAAGGAGAGAGAGATGGAGAGAGAAAGAGGGGGAATTATACAGCTTTCAGGGAGAAGTGACAGGTTGAAAACTTTTAGCGGAGGGATTTGCTGAGGAGGTCCTGAGATCTTGTCACGAATAAAAGGATTTCAGGAGGTTTCCGAGGCGTGGCGTTGACAACAGCCGGAGAGCAGCGCTGGCCCTTTAAACGCGTGCAGGTATCGAGTTTATAAAAATAAGTCGGCGAGAATGGGGCTTTAGGATGAAGGTGCCGCTAATAACGTGTCTAAGAGATGGCTCCTGGCAAATTGCTTTGTTAGTCTTGTCAAAAAAAGGTCTCCTGGAAGCAGTCGATTTTAAACTACACATCAAAATGATTAATTGCCCTGGGAAGAACAGATGCTGAAATACCCTTGAATGGTGCCGGGGAGGCAAAAAGCTGGCTGGATTGCAGACCTAATGTATTCATGAAGTCGCAGAAACATCATTAGGACTATTAATTAGCTATTAGTGAGCAGTATTCACCGGCGCGGAGGGTTTTTTCACTCCCTCTGTTTTTTCTCGCAAACCTGAAAGTATACTGGAGGCTATCTATTCGTTCAGATACAACTCTGGACAACACTCCAAAATGGAGTTCAAATAGCCGACCTCAATTTATCATAATTATAGGGTTATAGGCTATTTCATAATAACATCCTTGATGGTCATTTCTAATAGTCCTAGGCCGGAAAGGTTATGATTTAGCTAAATGACAGTCAATCATGTGGAAAGATAAAGACTAGCATAAACCAGTTCTTCCAACGCAAGAGAAAATCATCCTTTCTCCTACTGTATAAAGAGCATGATTGTGCCCAAAACAACACAATACAGGGAGTCCTACTCGTAAAACCTATCGCAGGGTTCTCAATAGAAGAGGTGAGTGCTTTTGGCAGGGTGAGAGGTAGCTGCCGTAATGGGAAGCTCTTGTGACACTTGGTGCTTAAACCCTTCAGATGCGCTGGACAGTAGTCTCGCTAAGCTCAGCGCAAAGGAGCTTTGGAGAAGAGGCGCTGAGAAGAACTCTTTCTCGCTTTAATTGCTTTAGAAACGGTCCTCACAAAGAGACAGTGGCCAGATTTACCTCCCGTTTAAGTTCTTATTTCCATTGGTTCACAAGTTAATCCTCTTTCTTTCCCAGACCTTAAAAAAACCGAGTGATATTATTCCAAGGCGACAGAAACGGGAGGGACATGAGTTTGTGAGGCAGAGAAATAGAGCCTGCAGCAAAACTTTGTAGTATTGAGTTGCTCGCCAACTCCAACTTGAACAGGCTATGGGGATTACACTTTTGGAATAGGCCACTGTTGGCCAATATTAAAATTGAAATGTAGGCTATAATAATAATAATAAAATAATTAATATTATTAATAATAATAACACTAACAGTAATAGAAATCGGGAGGGCAAATAATAATACAATCATGCTAGTAATAATAATGAATGAATGAATAATAATAATAACTAATATTGAAAAAATCTACTCATTTAAATCATGCTTATGTAGCCTGTTCCGAGGTGCCTCTCTGAAAGAACATCTTGGTTTAGTTCTATTTAAGCAACAATGAGCCTGATTTACAAAGAATATGCGGACCTGCGTCGATTTAAAACAATTAGGCAATAAGGCATGAAGGAAACTAGGCTATGTCCCATTTGATTGTCTGAAACAAACATAATCAAAACAATTTTGTAAATTGTATATCCTATATATATATATCAAAATATAAACGTATACGTATTTTATAATAAATCTCTCTCAGAGACAGAAATGTGTGATCATTTTTTCACCCTGCGATATAAATGTTTCCAATTGAGAAGCTTGCGCCTACCCTTAGAATGAGCTCAACCGTGTAGGTCTACGCGTTGGCTTGAACAAGGCGGCGTTAATTGGCCTGTATTCGTTAGCACACTTCATAACATGACATTTAAGACCTAGTGCCTAATGACTTAGACCTAGTTTCATTTTTGGCTATAGGTAGCCTATACCTTTCACACACACACAAACACACACACATACACACACACACACACACACACACAAACACACACACACACACACACAGACACACACACGCACTCACACACACACACACACACACACACTGAATCGTTAGGGATAAACTTAGTGACTAAAACAACATTTGTGGAAATGTGATAAATGAATTGTAAGAGCTTTATTCAATATCCAAATGCAATCCAGTGTCAGACTATAGCCTAGTTGAGACGTGTTCAGCATGGGTGAAAATGCCATATTCTCTATTCCTTGGCATATTTTGTTTGCAATTCACATTTCTGTGGACGAGAAGAAACATGGTCACAGACAAAACTGCGGTTAGCATTTCCACCCTGGCCCCCTTTCCCCAAGAACCTTTTACAAAATATGCAAGCTTTACATTAAAGGGCTACTTTGCGCTGCCCTTAATTCCCACCTAAACGGTTTTGCTCCGGGAGAAGAAATCTTCTCTAAAAACCCATTCAAAAAGAGAAGGGCATTATTGTTTTAATCCTCTTACCCGCAGTCATTTTAAGACAGGGTTTTGTGGAGGCTGAGATGGCGTCTCGTCTTCCCTCTCCCAGCCCCAAGCCTCCCGGCCGGGGGAGAGTCTACAGGCTCTAGTCTGGCCTCTATTAGGGGTCTGTCTCTCTCTGCTCCGGGCTCTGGCCCCTCAGTGGCAGGGGGAAAGCCGAAGAGCAAACAACACTATGGCATATGGTTGAGGTATTCGGTTCACCAAAACCCAAAAGACTTGAGATCTTGTACAACATCAACATTGGTTTGTGTTTGGGGGGAAAAGTGAGATTTAAAAAAAAAACAACGTTTAAATGGAATGTAAATGAATTCAGAAAAAATGTACAAAATGTGAAATGGCCTTTCATGCATCTTTAGAATACAATTCATGACAAATGCTCACTTTATCACGCATTTAGAAAAAACCCAGCTGGAACAGTTCGACCTGCACCTTCTCTGTTAATAACTGTCTGTTACGTGAAATGCTCGAATAAGTTAAATATTTCAAAAGATCGCCTAAAAGGTTAAATATCGTGAAAATGAATGCATAGGCCGAATGACTAAGTTATAAATGAATGACTCTAAATTCTAAATTGATTCCAGAAACAACATGACTTCAGATTGGTAGGCTACAAAGATCAGAGATTTCAACACACATCGGCCTATTGGGCTTTATAGGATTGCAAACACACATATACTTGTTTTCCAGAATTATAGTTGAGGACATTGATAATCTCCTCGACAGAATTTTTATAAAAATATAGGCCTACACTCATATACCTACTTTCCGCCATGTATAATATTATTAAGTTGATGATTTCGAAAATGAGTGGGGTCATTGGCCCAGAGTATGTTGGTAGTGGGGGAAAAAGCAGCCTCTTACTTTGATTGACAGCTTCAAGGGCCACTAGAAAGCTTACATGACCTCACAGAGCACTCTTTAAAATCCCTCCTCAGCTCTTGCCCCGGTAGATGGCAGCTTCTATACTGGGTACTTCTATACTGGGTACTTCCTATACTGCGTGCAGACGTGCAGGATCCGGACACGCGGGGAGTAGCGGAGAGCGCGCGACACACAGCAACAGTTCTCGAGCCTATATGGACCCGCACGCGTCCTCGGCCGGGTGAAGAACGCCAGAAAAAGTGGAAATTACACGGAAGAAGAAACAGCTAAAAGAGAATAATAATATTTAGATAATTGCAGAGACTGGATACCTGGATACCCTACCAAGGATAACGACTCGGTTGGAGAAAGGTAAGACGTGTCCATGGGCATTACACCTGAACCAATGTTTGAACACAAGTGAACAGATGTAGATATACCGACCATCCAGAACCATGCCGTGTTTGTGTGGTCTAATACTGACCATCCAGAACCATGCCGTGTTTGTGTGGTCTAATACTGACCATCCAGAACCATGCCGTGTTTGTGTGCTCTATCATGTTCACTAAGCGCGTTGGGAAGTTAGTTGCCATACCGGAGCCACGCGCGCAGCGTGAGATGAACGAGACTTGCGTAAAACTCCTACATTTTCCTGGAGTTAGATCGCTCCACTGTGTTGAGTCTATACGTTGTTTTTGGCAAATAAGCTACTGCCTCAATAGAAGCTATATTCAAGTTAATTGAGGCTATTCTATTCCTGATGACACGTAACTGACTGTTTTGATGACGCGCACGCGCTTGCCCTCCAGGAACTCTGGGCATCTTGTGGTCCAAAACTTTGCTGACACCCGGCCAGGAAAAAAAATGATGCAGTTCTCATGGATTTTAGCTAAACATTCATCAATGTTTTTTTCTCTTTCTTTTCTTATGATGTTATGCAATCTAACATAGTAGGCAAATATTATCCTGAAACTAAAAAAAAAATTCAAACAAACTGCTCGAATTTAACTGAATCTGCTTAGGACTTAATATTTGTATCGAATTTGTAAAAAATAGTTTTGCCTCAGTCAACAAATAATTAACGAATTACATCTAAAACGAGGTATAGGCTACTCTGTAGCCAAATCGTGCCCCATCAAACTCTAACCAGACACTTGTCTCGCCTGTAGCAGTTTGGAACACTTCATGTGCGACACCACAAACACACACAGCTTGTCGAGTAGCCTCGGGCTTGAGGGTTTTAGCATAACATTTTTCCTAATTTAGTCAGATCAAAGAATTGGACTGTACATGCCAATTTACATAATGACATTTTAATAATCGAAGCATTGAGCGCTGCCGCCGTGGGCCCAGAGACGAACCGCCCGGAGCAGGACAGGCTTGTGTGAATGACAACAATAGCGCAGGCGCGCTTAAGGGCTTTGTGCTTTGTGCTAAATATGGCTCATACATAGAAAACAAATATTGTGGTTGTTGTTGTTGTTGTTGTTCTGCTTCTCTCTCTTTCTCTCTTTCTCACACACGCACACACACACACACACTCTCTCACACACGCACACCTACGCACGCGCGCGCATGCACGCACACACAGATTATTTTTTTTTACAGCACTGTACGTCCGTCCGTGTCAACGGTGATGATAAATGGAGGGCCTCGCAGTCGAAACCTATTTGCACTTCCATTAGACGGGGAGCCAAATGGGGATCAACATGCATATTTTAGCCCCGGAGAACCCATACATCTCAGCCAAAACGCTGCCCGGGGGCGATGGGATAAGAGCCCGCGAGAGAGGGGAGGGAGGAAAGCGGCCCATTCAACTCAAATACTTGGGGGAGCAAAGTAAATGTTTAGCGAGGCACCTTCTGTCCAGGCGAATTAAACTATTCCCCACTGCCCTCTGATCACATTCATCAGAGCTGCGCTGCCTTAATAGGTTGGGAATGGGCACTGCGGGCGTCACCCCCCCCCCCCCCCTCCAACCCACCCACACACACACACACACACACACACACACACACACACACGCACACACACAGCAGACGGTGAGCGAACACAAAAAATAGACTGTAGAAATATAGAAATATATGGAAATATACAAAAAATAGAACTAGGCCTATATGGTTTCAATAGCTTGATATTGTATAAAACATAACCTGCTTGTTTGAAAATAGTTATATAATATAGCTATATTTATCTGTCCTTTCCATGTTGTTAATAGGCCTATATTTTGTGTTAGGCTATATTATTGTTATATTTGGTGCCAAATTATTTCGATTGCGGATCTGGATATGGTTCTAGGTATATATTGATATATAAAAATCTAGATAGGCTATATTGGGGGTGTGGGGGGCATGGACACTACTACTACTAACAACAACAACGACGACAACAGCAGCAGCAACAACAACAACAACAATAGAATCATCATCATTTGAATTATAATTATTTAGAATTATTGGGAAGCTACTCGGAAACTATTCTTCATTAAATCTCTTCTACCGAACAAAGGTAGGATTGAATTATATTGGATTAAGTGCAGTATTGTCAAGGGTAATAAAGTGATCAGTTTAATGTCAAGTCTTAAGCATCAAGCATATTTAAATACAATTAACATTCAATTAAATTCATCACTTTGACTCTTACACTGCTAAGTGCAGAATGTGTTTAAATGTGAGATTCGTGAATTATCACAACCTCCATAGCCATAGGCATGATTTGGGGATTACATTCATTCTGTTGTGTAAGCCCTTATATGATTCACAAATACAATTACTGAAATATTTATGAGTCCCTACGCGCACTTTCGAGATAAAATAGGCTACTTATTATTTATTTTTTTACAAAGACTATTGGTGCCCAGCTGTGTAAGATATCCTCAACTTGCTTTCAGAAGAACCAACGAACAGCAAGGGCTGCTGTGACCACACACTTTCATTCAACTATTTAACCACCTTTAAGAGATGTAGTATATACAGTGTTAGTATAGCCTATGCTTTGAATGACTTGAATTAATTAATTGTTGAATTTATTCTAAAACATAAAACGATTCAATGCTTTTTTTGGTTTCTCAATAATAGGGTATTATTATCATCAAACTCCTCCGAAGACAAATTCCAACCCAGGTTGTTCACTTTCAGACACAGTGAAAATAGGCTGGCTACAGCTCACGCTACAACTCTTAAACAGTGCTGCAGAGTGCTGCATGGGGGTTGAGGATTATTAACAACATTTAGGATCTAGCGTCCATCCCCGAGTCCCTGGACACCACGAGGAAGATGTTCTTGGCTGTCTTGCCCTAACAGTCCTATTTCCCGGGCCTCCGAGATCCCCCCTGCTGTCAACGACCTCATATCTAATCTAATACATATCTAATCTAATACATATCCAATCTAATACATATCCAATCTAATACATATCTAATCGTGTCCTGAAGCGCCTCGTCTGAACTGAAATTCTGATCGCGGTGAGGATCTGCAAACACGGGAGAGGCGTCCTGCGAGGTTTCCATGTCTTGTTATGAGGTGTATTCTGTTGACTTTGAATTGACACATTAATAAAATAGGTATACTGTTATTTATCAATGTGAAATTTTACATCATACAAATATTCTATATTTTTTCCTGCCTTTAGACCGTATGGACCACGTGCTATGCATTTATTTTGAGGGAACATTTAGGATTTTTCCACTTTCAGGAGCGACATTATGGATCCTTATCAACTGAGTATTGAATAGGTATTTACAGTCTATTCATAACTGGGCGGTCTGGGCCTGTTCAACATCCTATCTGGTTTCAGGTTGCCATCGAGACCCGAAACGAATCGTTCTATATCGTTTCTAACGCATTTCATCAACGAGATGATCTCTCAACGAGATGATCTCTCAAAGGGACGCTTGGATTTGACTTTGCTGCGATCACAGGGAAATTAAGTGAATACATTCATTCATAAAGCACGCGCCACGCTTCATTAAGTCAACGAGTGATAATTACCCCAATTAAAACCCTTTTGTATAATTAATGGATGGAACCGACCGATAATTGGATGTTAATGGATAACGCTTTTGTCTGAGTCCAGATATTAAAATCTATTGCCCCCCGAGGTACTGGATTTGCTGCCTTCATGGCGGAAGTGTGCGAATCAAAACCATCAGGAGGGAGAAGTCTGACCACAAATTAGAGTGGGAACAAAATAGAAACAGATAGAGACGATGGGGCTTCGACAACTTTGTCATGGTTCAAATTAGGTAACACAACAATATATATATCCTACTTGGCAACCCGCACGGCATCTCAAATTGAATTCCAGCAGTGTCAAAATACAAGAATGAACACTTGAGGAGATCTTAAAATACAGGACACGCGGGCCTCTTTTATCCATCTTAATTCCGTTGATGCGTCACTCACGTTAACCAGATCTGTGTGTCTCGTGCGTTCTCTCCCAGGTGTTCCCCGCCATGCAGCACTACGGGGTGAACGGGTACTCCCTGCACGCGATGAACTCCCTGAGCGCCATGTACAACCTGCACCAGCAGGCCGCGCAGCAGGCCCAGCACGCGCCCGACTACCGGCCCTCCGTGCACGCGCTCACCCTCGCAGAGAGACTGGCTGGTAATTGAGTTCTTACGATTACAAAACACACTTTTACACACTCTCTCCCTCTCGGTGTCACACACGCACGCACGCACGCACGCACTTGATCGTGATTTTTTTTGTCCTAATAATACGCAACTCCGTTTTACTAGTGCACTTAATTAAATTTGCCGTGCTTCTTCTCTTCCAACGGCTGCACATTTCAAGACATCATCCTCGAGGCTCGCTACGGGTCGCAGCACCGCAAGCAGCGGAGGAGCCGCACCGCGTTCACCGCCCAGCAGCTCGAGGCCCTGGAGAAAACCTTCCAGAAGACGCACTACCCGGATGTGGTGATGCGCGAGCGGCTGGCGATGTGCACCAACCTCCCCGAGGCCCGCGTGCAGGTACCAGTACCACATATTTAAAGAGGTATCAGATAATTATTTACACAGTGGAATTAAAGAAAACAGTAAGTGTTGGTATATTTGTACATATATATTTTTCATAGACACACACACACACACACACAGGCGCGCACACACACATACACACACACACACACACACGCAGCAGGCCTCTGACCCTCTCTCCCTCTCACCAGGTGTGGTTTAAGAACCGCAGGGCCAAGTTCCGTAAGAAGCAGCGCAGCCTGCAGAAGGAGCAGCTCCAGAAGCAGAAGGAGGCCACGGCCGAGGACGGAGGAGACAAGGAGGAGGTGTCCCCCTCCGCCACCGTCCTCCCCGACGCCCAGCCCCCGCCCTCCTCCTCCTCCTCCTCCACCTCCTCCCCTCTGGAGGCGGAGCCTCCGGGACGCCCGCTGCCGTCGGAAACGGAGCTGAACGTGACGTCGGCGGAGCAGTCGGGCAGCGAGTCGGCCACCGAGGACAACGCCACGGAGGAGGAGGAGCCCAAGCCCCAGGGGGAGGAGCTTAAGTGCGAGAGGGTGATGACGCCCGGTAGCCTGACTCCGCCCTGCAAGCGGTTCAGCCCCAAACCTGGTGAGGACACGTCTAGATCTGTCACAGCACGCAGCATTGGTCAAATAACTACACAACCTACGTAGATCACCTGTGATCTTCAACAAAGATGTCAAATGTACTTGAATATTGACCTCTGACCTCGACTCATATTCTTTCTCCCCCCCCCCCCTCTCTCATCTCTCTCTCTCCAGACTCCCCCCTGGCCTCCCCCATGGCCTCCCCCTCGGTGACGCCCTCCTCCTCCAGCGGAGTGGGCGGGGCCATCTCCCAGAGCCACTCCTACTCCTCCTCCCCCCTCAGCCTGTTCCGTCTCCAGGAGCAGTTCCGTCAGCACATGGCCGCCACCAACAACCTGGTCCACTACCCCTCCTTCGAGCTCTCCTCCCCCAGCCCCTCCATGCCCTACCTGGGCATGAACGTCAACCTGCCCCCCGCCCCCCTGGGCTCGCTGCCCTGCCAGTCCTACTACCAGTCCCTGTCCCACCACGCCCAGCAGGTGTGGAGCGGACCCCTGCTGCAGGCGTCCGGGGGGCTGCCCGGCCACAACAGCAAGACCACCAGCATCGAGAACCTGAGGCTGAGGGCCAAGCAGCACGCGGCCTCCCTGGGTCTGGACACGCTGCCTAACTGAGCCCCAGGATGGGAGTGCGGCCTAGACCCCGGAGAGATTGAGTCTATGGTCCTGTTTGCATCCCCCCCCACCCCCCCACCCCCATGCTGTGTCTGTATAAATTGTTGTAGTCCTGCAGGAATTATTACCCTCCAGTAGATGGACCGTGGATGAAGTGAGATGTGGAAAACAAAACCACAACATCTCACCCCTGTGTGAAGAACATGGCCTCTAGAACACAAGGAAGCCCTGGGGAGGAACATGGCACGGGACAGGAGAGGACTCTGAGCCCCTGAACTGTGACCCCATAAGTCAGATGGTCTCTGATTGGCCAGACACAGGCTACACTTCACGTGGTCTCTGATTGGCCAGACACAGGCTACACTTCACGTGGTCTCTGATTGGCCAGACACAGGCTACACATGGTCTCTGATTGGCCAGACACAGGTTACACGTGGTCTCTGATTGGCCAGACACAGGCTACACGTGGTCTCTGATTATGTAACCACGGCTCCCTTGATTGATTACCCACCTGGCCGGCGATGTGTTTGATCAATAAAAGGACGTCGTGACATCATGTTTACAGATACAACATGTATTGAGGCACTTTCAGGGTCATTCTGGGTTTTTGAAGGAGGGACAGGAGAGATCCTCTTTAGTGCCATCGAGAGACCACTTCCTTCACTGGACCGTAAACAATTCAATTAAGCTGTGTGTGTGTGTGTGTGTGTGTGTGTGTGTGTGTGTGTGTGTGTGTGTGTGTGCGCGTGCGCCCGTTCGTATCATGTACAACACGGCACATAAATACTGTACATAGAAACTCAAGTTAAGTACTCGTCATGTTGCTTAATTAAAAGTGACTAATTTACCAGTTTAATGGCCAGTATTAAACCACTTTGTACGCAGGCTGGCTCCATAATGAGAAAATGATTTCAGTGACTAAATGTGCGAAGCTTTTAATTACATTTGGCCAAGGGCTGAGGGAGGGAGCGTATGCAATTACCCACAATGCCCCATTTCAGACGGGCGTTCATTAAGAGCTCAGAGCCAGTAGGAAAGACCATGACCATCACACCTGTCAACAAAGACTTCACTGCCCATCTTCTAAAACAAGAGAAGCCAATTCCCCAGAAAGACATACAGTAGGCTACTGGATGAATTGATTCTCATATCTTTAATGGATCCCAGCTCTTTTCATCCGTAATGCGATTTTTTAAAGGCCATGTGCCAGCTATGCCAGTGAACCCCTCTGAAAACTGACAAGCTGTCCCAGCAGGAGGCAAACACTGAGGAATTCAAAGGAAGTAGAAATAGAATTCACGACTTCCTGTTTAAACAGGGACTTCCTCTTTCAGCACTTGGAGGAGTGGGTAGAGTGTCCTCCCCTGTCCTGTCTGTCTGTCTGTCTGTCTGTCTGTCTGTCTGTCTGTCTGTCTGTCTGTCCTGTCTGTCTGTCTGTCTGTCTGTCTGTCTGTCTGTCTGTCTGTCTGTCTGTCTGTCTGTCTGTCCTGTCTGTCTGTCTGTCTGTCTGTCTGTCTGTCTGTCTGTCTGTCTGTCTGTCTGTCTCTCTGTCTGTCTGTCTGTCTGTCTGTCTGTCTGTCTGTCTGTCTCTCTGTCTGTGTTCTGAGTTACTATAAAATGCTCTGCCCACCCTGAAGATGTACATTATTTTAATATGTAAAATAATAATTAAAAAAAGTCTATCTATCAATGTTTACCAGTAAATCAAATGTAAAGTTCTCCTGATGTTATGAATGGATTATTATGAGGCGCCTGAAGACGGTGTTCACTGTAGTTGTCAAATGTAAAGATTGTAAACAGTGAGGGCTCTCGCCCTCCGTCCACTTCCTGTCCTGTTCTCCTGGACTACTGCAAGGAACATATAAAACAGGAAGTGTCAGATACTGCAGGCCACGCCTCCTGACAGTACATGGGAACCACTTAAACGCTGAGGAACTCACTCTGTTTCCCAGCGCCAGCAGCAGTTCCGGATCGAAGGAGAGTGGATGACATCTCTGATGCTCCCTGTTTTAGACGTTCCTTGTGGACTGCCGGTACGATGTGTGTGTTCCTGTGCCGTGGTGGCTGTGATCTCCAGCTGTCTGTCTCTGTCTCTGTCTCTGTCAGACTAAGCGCTTCGGTCCTAGATTTAAAACGGTGGTCCCATGGAAACCATGATTTTGTTGGTTTGTTCGTTCTTTCTTGGTTTTCCATCTCCCTGTTATATAACAATGTAGGTCTGGACAGTGATGTTGTAAAATAAATCCCTAAAATAAAACAAAGCTTGGAGATCTTTATAAACCAGGGATTTCTCTTTCTTTTTGTTTTAGAGGAGAGAGACTACATGGAATTTGCGAGATGGTAAAATGACTGAGAACGGAAAGTTAGTCGAGGGCGGCGAACACAAACTCAGTGTGAATCTGATGTGATAGGTCAGATCTGAGAGGCAGGAGATGGAGGGATGAAGAGAAGAAGAGAACGGAGAAAGAAGGGAAAAGAAAACAGAGGAGAGGAAGGTGATGAGGATGACGAGCAGGAAAGACACACATGATACACTCAGGAGAGAGAGAGAGAGAGAGAGGGGGGGAGAGAACGGGGTGTTGTGTGAGGGAGAGAGTGTGAGGGGAGAGAGTGTGTGAGGGAGAGAGTGTGAGAGGAGAGAGTGAGGGAGAGAGAGTGTGAGGGAGAGAGAGTGTGAGGGGAGAGAGTGTGAGAGGAGAGAGTGTGTGAGAGGGGAGAGAGAGTGTGTTAGAGGAGAGAGTGTGTGAGGGGAGAGAGAGTGTGAGGGGAGAGAGTGTGTGAGGGAGAGAGTGTGTGAGGGAGAGAGTGTGTGAGGAGAGAGTGTGTGAGGGGAGAGAGTGTGTGAGGGAGAGAGTGTGAGAGGGAGAGAGTGTGTGAGGGGAGAGAGTGTGTGAGAGGGAGAG
>NC_140257.1:4609093-4626787 GCF_949987555.1 Borostomias antarcticus | reverse complement strand
TGCACACACACCCACCCAACAACCATGCACACGCACATCCACACACACCCAACAACCGCACACACACGTGCACTCCCCTGACCTCACACACACTCAGACACTAATGCACTACCACCACACAGGCACACATACACAACTCACACGGGGCCTTGCGCTGTCCACCCCCCCTCCCCCTCACCCCCCTCCCCCCCTCCCTCTCTAAAGAGCCAGGAGCTGAGAATGAGAGGAGGGAGTGAGTTAGCAGAGGAGGAAAAAGCCCAGATGATCGATGGGGCACATTGTGGCATTATGAATGAATTATGCCTCCCAAATACCTTGAGCGGTGCGGACTGTCAGCCTGTATCTATACTAATCTGAGAGGAAAGATGACTGCTTCCCACATTAAAGAGGGCCGCGACAGAAGCAGCCACGGAATTAATTGACCAATCAGGCCATTAGAAAGAAACATCACAGCCGAAACCCCCGCAGTGATGCGCCCACATTTATCACTGACGACTAGCGGTCCCACTCTTTCATCATGATGCTCTCTCTCTCTCTCTCTCTCCCTCCCTCCCTCGCTCTTTAATATAGCCCCATCAGCAAACCGACGAGGATTATAGTGACAAGACAGAGGTATGTTGTTGTGTTTGTCCGTGTTGGTGTCAGCGCGGCTGCATTCATCACGCGCGTCTCCCTCCCGGGCCGGAGTGACGCTGCGCATGCGCACGCGGCTCCATTATCTCCCAGCGAGGAAAAGTACACAGGAAACTGTCTCCTCACTGCAATATACAGTATTTCCATTTAAGGTTCCATGTAGGATTTCTATGTATTTATTTCTTAGTGTATATTAATTATCTCTACTGCATGATAATACTGAACAGGACACTCAATCAAAAATGATTTTGAACGTCTTTATGGGTAGACTACTCACAGGGACATGTTGTACTGTTGTAGGATTTAAGTAGCCTAATCTAGTCAAAATAAATAAATAAATAAATAAATAAATACCATAATGTCATGCATATGTAGGCTATTCCAATGATTGTGATCTGTTATTTATGATCATTTCTGTACCTATTGCCTGAAGTTCTTTGGGGGAAAAATAAAGTAATTCTAGTCCATCCTGTTCTATTCAATAACTAGGCTGTGTGTGTGTGTGTGTGTGTGTGTGTGTGTGTGTGTGTGTGTGTGTGTGTGTGTGTGTGTGTGTGTGTGTGTGTGTGTGTGGTTCAGTGAGGTGTGGTTCAGTGAGGTGTGTGTGCGTGATTTGGTGTGTGTGTGCGTGTGGTTCAGTGAGGTGTGTGTGTGTGTGCGTGTGTGTGTGTGGTTCAGTGAGGTGTGTGTGTGTGTGGTTCAGTGAGGTGTGGTCCAGTGAGGTGTGTGTGTGTGCGTGTGTGTGTGTGTGGTTCAGTGAGGTGTGGTCCAGTGGTTGTGTGTGTGTGTGTGTGTGTGTGTGTGTGTGTGTGTGTGTGTGGTCCAGTGAGGTGTGTGTGGTCCAGTGAGGTGTGTGTGTGTGTGTGTGTGTGTGGTCCAGTGAGGTGTGTGTGTGATGTGGTGTGAGTTCTAAGCCCCTGCTGTAGTACTACCAGAGGAACCCGTGTTCCCCGTGCCCTGGTTCCAGCCCCCCGGCCAGAGAAGAGAGAGACCGAGGTGAGAACGAGGACGCCCGCCCCTCCAGGGAGCTCAGCGCTGAGGAGCCTCCGGCTGGTCTCCCTTCTACTCTTCCCTGCTTTAAGACTCATAATACTGAGAGTTTCTCTCTACTGCATTATTTCACATTTCCATTAGAGATGCGTCTGTAGCCCACCCAGCACAGGGTCCGTTAGAAGGGGAGTTCATGGAATGGGATATAGGCTACTGTCATATTTTGGTTGTGTTGCTTATAAGCAATAGGCTACAAAAATGCAGGACATGTGTAAAGAAGGCAAATTGGTAAACAATAAAAATTCACAATGCAGAAAGGTTGTTGTATTTGAATTTAAATATCTGTTCGAATCAATGAAAGTGGTGTCATAGAAATTGTAATTTCACTCTACCACCCTCAAACTTTCACATGCAAAACCCCTAGCTGTGCTCACCTCGTTTATAACAGGATGACCTCTCCAGGAGATCGACACACCTCAGACTTTGGCTGCGTTCCGAATCGCATACTTCTTCTTCTTACTACCAGTACCTACTACAGCTGCCCTTAGAAAGTATGTACTTTGCAAGCAGTAGGCATCCAATTGGGACATACTACCTTGTCATAACATTGCGCCTTGAAATGTGCCCACATCCGTCGCTGTCCATAACGCGACATTCGTCTACAGCTGTCACGACTCGCACATGTGACGCACATTTCCGCTGCGCACAGGATTGTGGGTCAGAATAGCCAGAAAAGCCTGCTGGCTTGCATACTGCAAAATACGACTGGATGTAGTAGGACATCCTGGTATTTTTGCCATACTGCATGTGGCATACTATGTATTGGGACATACTACATCCTGTTTTGGCATACTACAGTAGGACCCCACTTATCCGAACCCAACGGGACCGAAGGTCGTTCGTATCTCTGAAATGTCCGGATGACTGAAACATGTTAAAATGCACCAAATTCAATAAGTGGTACTTGTTTCATATAGACTCATAATACACCGATAAATACCCTTAATTACTTGTGAAAATGCATCAAAATTGCAATCAAATAGCCAACTAAACTCATACAGCCTAGCCTATAATAGGCCTACAGTATAGCCTAGAATAAAATAAACAAATTTCCACTTGAGTGCATGCTTTGATCAAATACAGTACTTTATTCTCAAATGAGGCGTACGCTGCATCGATAGGCTACTGTATTCGCAGAACAAAATGGTATAGCCTAAAAGCAACCCAACATTAGAACAATTAGAGCAAATGATAATAAATAAATAAATAAAATGAAATGACAGACAGGTTGTAGTGTCTTAGGCTATTGTAGCCTAAAAGATGTATTTGTTGTTATTATGTATTTGTTTTTTAAGCCTGTCCGGTAGACCGGGAGGTTCGGATCTCTGAAGTTCGGATGAGTGGGGTCCTACTGTATATAGTAGGGTAGTATGGGGTAGTATGCGATCTGGAACGCAGCCTTTGTCTGCCCTAGAATAACCTTTCTTCGTTCAAGATTTCCCGCCCTTTCTCATGTCACATGTCTGTATTCTTGACCATTGTTGATGATGTCCGACACTTTATTATGACGTGTACAGATGGGTTAGCCAATCACATCCCTGGAAGCATCATACCTGTGTATTGCTTGACTATAAGACCCCGCAACACCTTTCTGCTTCACTTCTTTTGGATACCACTCACGTGCGTTATCCTGAAGTCCTTTCGCTCGTATGTTTTCTCAATAAATCAGACTTGACCTCTTTGAGCGAACCTTGGCAAATCTTTTACTTTCGATCAGATTTATTTCCACTACAGTGGATAGTAGGCAGCTAGAGAGTCGGTGGCCCTACTGATGCATACTGAGCAGCTTCCTCTCGGCGGCCCCATCGGGGGCCCCGCACTCCCAGACGTGACCCCAGCGTGGCCTGCTCTCTGACACGTGAGGCTATACCGCCCTCTAGTGTTTGAATACGCACATTGCGATCAAATCGTGGTGTAGATGTAGAATATAATGCTCATGTTTTTGATTGAGTCTGAGCCACAGATCAACGTTTTAACATCATTGTTGATATGCCCCCCTCCTCCTCTGTCCATCTAACACTTTACCCATGACGACGTGCACTTTCACGATGAATTTGCGTGTAGGGTACAAGCCTCCCTTCCCCTCCACGTGAGCTGTGGCAGATGGGGAGCAGCTTCAGCCGCAGGCTCCTCCCACCCACAGGCTCCTCCCACCCACAGGCTCCTCCCACCCACAGGCTCCTCCCACCCACAGGCTCCTCCCACCCACAGGCTCCTCCCACCCACAGGCTCCTCCCACCCAGGTGCAACACGGAGCGGTTCAGGATCCTTTGTGCCAGCGGCCATCACACTCTATAACAGTGCCTGAGTGTTCCGGAGTGTTGTGTGTGTGTGTGTGTGTGTGTGTGTGTGTGTGTGTGTGTGTGTGTGTGTGTGTGTGTGTGTGTGTGTGTGTGTGTGTGTGTGTGTGTGTGTGTATGTAGGCTATGTAGCCTATGTATCCTATAGGCTATTTATGCATTCTGTATATTTCTTTGTAATTTAATTGTAGATTTTATGTAGGCTACATTATCTGTGTATATTCTTTATTCTGCTGTACCTTTTTCCCACTGCTGCTGTACTTTTACACTGCTGAAACACATTTCTTTCCCCACGGGGATTATTAAAGTATCTATCTATCTATCTATCTATCTATCTATCTATCTATCTATCTATCTATCTATCTATCTATCTATCTATCTATCTATCTATCTATCTATCCATCTATCCATCTATCTATCTATCTATCTATCTATCTATCTATTTGTGGTGTTTTTTAGGTTTAAGTTTAGACTTTAGAGTATTTTAGGTTCAGGTTAATAATAGCATTCAACTGTAGGACTATACTCGTATAACCTAGGCTTTATTTTGGGGTTATTATTCACATTTATAGGCTATTATAGGGTGAGGGTTACAATTCCCTTGAGGCGCTGGCGTCCTCGTTCTTACTTCTCTCTCTGTGTTGTCAGGGATTTAGGAAGCACGGTGGGGAGCTGGGATTGCAATGCACCTGTCGGGTTGCTTATAGCCTACTTGTTGCATAATGGCAAATAAAAACTTGAACTTGAACTCTGTTTCATTCAGTCATTCCCAAGGGTCGCCAAACTAATCATAAGATGTTACTTTTGCCTACCACGTTACTTTCTCTGCGGATTAAGATTATCCACACTAGGATGGATCCTAGTAGCGAAGAAAATAAAGCTTTGATTGATGGATCCTAATTGCGGGTTCATGATCACCTCCCAGGAGCAGTGCGCCCCTCTCGCGCCACTCTTCTGTCTTTCCCCTCCAGACGCTCGCGCTGCTCCTGTCCAATCAGGGCGCGTCTGCTGGTCTCGAGCGCGTCTCGTTGCCATGCCTCCTCAAACCAACGTCCCTCCGCAGAAGCAGACAGGTGAGTTTGCACAACTTTCTTAGTTAAACGTCTGTGTTATTATTCTCACAATGCTTTGATTTGGAATAGTACAGTTGTTATTTAAATGTGTGTGTCATCAGTTGGTCGTAGTGTCAGACATGATGATATGCTGGAGAAATAACTGACACCGGCGGTTACAAAAGACAGTGCTGCGAGTGAACGGGGTCTCATGGACCAGACTATCCATGCAGGCCTGGTAGACAACATGGGGTCTCATGGACCAGACTATCCATGCAGGCCTGGTAGACAACATGGGGTCTCATGGACCAGACTATCCATGCAGGCCTGGTAGACAACATGGGGTCTCATGGACCAGACTCTCCATGCAGGCCTGGTAGACAACATGCATGCATCACTCAGCAACATTATCATCAGATCAGCATGGACAAGTCTGGCTTCTGTGTTTCAAACTGCACAAACTCTCAGTGACATAGGAACAGAGCAGCATTGAGCCAACTCGTCTCTGACGTGCGTGACTTGCCCTGGCTGCCCCCCTGACTCCATCATTTTGCTGAGGGACTCAATGGGAGCCAGAGGGACACAATGGGACCATGCTTTAACCCCCCTGACTGAGGGACTCAATGGGACCATGCTTTAACCCCCCTGACTGAGGGACTCAATGGGACCATGCTTTTTGGGGCTTCTCACGCTTGATCCTGGATCCAGTCGATGAGGCACAGCTGGGCTACCGGCCACGCCCCCCAGCCACGGCCCGTCCAATCAGATCATCTCTTCGCTGTTGCTGTTCGCCTTTACAGCCAATCGGCGTGCCGGGAATAATCTCAGCGAGTTATGCGACCAATGGTCTTCGGTATGCAAATCTCCCATTGTTCCTGGGGAATGTTATGAACAGACACCGGTTGAATCTCCGCTCAGTTCAAGTCCACATGCGAGCAGGGAAGGAAAGTGAGCAAGTTCGGTGAGGTTGAGCCATTTAGACCGCTCACAGGGAAACGGACTCTTTACCGTCCATGGTGGACTTGGATTTTATGTGCAATATGACATTTGAGGAACTAAGTGGGGATTATTCTGCAGAAAGGTAAATTGCACTTTTCCGCACTTTTTCCGACCCAGCGAGTTATTAAGTTAATGTTGTGCATGCGCCCATGCTGCTGAGAGATGAATACTAGAGACGGATCTAGTAAACATGCTGTTGGGATCTTAACCGTGTATAGGACACGCATCCCACTGAGCAAAGACACGTCTAAAAGACGTCTTAGAGGGGTCCAAGCCAGACGAATATTGAGGGGTCCAGCAGACGAGCACACGGGGTTCAGGACCTACGGACGTTATTAAGACATGATCTGAACGTCTCCCTGACGTTGCGTGTTTGCACGCATATAGCGTAATATATTAAACTCAACCAGGACAATATCTGAATTATTGCACCATTCAAAAAAAAAATAACGCCAGCTTTTCTGTTGGGCTCGAGACGAGCAGTCTCACTGTCACGCGCAGGGACCCTATCAGTGACCTTATCAGTGACCCTATCAGTAACCCTATCAGTGACCTTATCAGTGACCTTATCAGTGAACTTATCAGTAACCCTATCAGTGACCCTATCAGTCACCTTATCAGGGACCTTATCAGTGACCCTATCAGTGACCTTATCAGTGACCTTATCAGTGACCCTATCAGTGACCTTATCAGTGACCCTATCAGTGACCCTATCAGTGACCCTATCAGTGACCTTATCGCCGGTGTCAGGTAAACTGTGAGAAGCTATCCTACTATACGATCGTCCTCAAATCTGCACATTTGCCATATCGCAACGTTAATACTCTTTTGAGGCTGTACGTGCAAAAAGAAAGAGATGGAGGCGAATTGATTGTTTCAGTTGGGCTCGCTTCGGACGGTTGCTATGTTAACAGCAGCCAACCTGCCAGCTAGCTACGGTTAGCCTGGGAGCTAACAGCCTGGGAGCTAACAGCCTGGGAGATAACAGGGGTCATGGTGGATTTGACCCCCGGGCTAGCCCTGGCATGCCCCGGGCCAAGAGGGAGCGATGGCCTGCTTGACCATGGATCACTAGGACACGTATCTTAGCGAAGTTAACATCATGTTTTTCCAAAAACTCATATTTGTCTTTTTGTTAACGTTACAGAATGGACTCGGTGGCAAAAGCCTTGGAAGAGGTTCTCAGTTCTGCATTACCTCAAGGATGCATCACGGTCGGGGTCTACGAAGCAGCAAAGTCGTTTAATATGTAAGTATCAATCATGAAATATGACCACACAACATGCATACATAAAGGTTTGTCTGCGATATCCATGTTAGAGATTCAGATGTGATTGAACTGAAACGCTAACCCTCACTTTTCCGCTCTCCCCCAGCGATCCGGACAACGTGGTTCTGTGCATCTTGGCTACAGACGAGGAGGACGTGAAGGACGTGGCGCTGCAGATCCACTTCACCCTGATCCAGGCCTTCTGCTGCGAGAATGACATCAACATCCTGCGGGTCAACAACACCCACCGCCTGGCCGAGATCCTGGGGGGGGGAGAGGGAGGCAAGCAGGGAGGAGAGCCCATGGACCTGCACTGTGTCCTGGTCACTGTAAGTGTATTTTCTCTCAATGCATGTTCTGTATAATGATAGGCTATAACATGTGCTGGATGGTCTATGCATAGCAACTGGTAAAGGCAAAGAACTCATTCATGTTTCAATGAGTTTCACAAGGCACATGTGATATTGCTCGAGATGCCTACGTTTTTTTATTTTTTTATTGCTGCACGTGAGTCAGAGGCTGGTGGTTGGAACATGACAGAACATGCCCCCACCAGGCTGTAATCATGGTGACGTGGTATAATCACGCTGGCTCCACCTCGTCCCCGGCTGCTCAGCCTCTCAGTGTCCTCTCATGACTTCACTGGAATCTCACATTTAAGATTAAGGGAAGTCACGAGGTCCGGCTGTGCACATTTCCTACAATCCTCGACTCTGTGAGAGACGTGACCTAGTGCTTTGCCTGCGGACGCCAACTTTGCAATTCCGATTTGGGAAAACGAAGCCGGCGCACGGCTGAAAACGGCCTCTGACGCGGGGCTCGTGAAAAGAAAGCGCTGTCCAAATCCCGCCTACCTGTGTTGCTAGCAAGCGTCCACGTGCTAACTGTCCCCTGTCCTCTCCCCCTGTCCTCCCAGAGCCCCCACCCCTCGTCCTGGAAGGACCCGGCGCTGAGCAAGGTCAACCGCTTCTGCAGAGAGAGCCGCTGTGTGGACCAGTGGGTTCCCGTCATCAACCTGCCGGAGCGATGAGCCCGGCCTCCCAGAACCAGCACCTGGACACAGGACAGGACACACTCTGAGCCGGGAGTAGGGGCCTCCCTGATGGGCTCACCATCCCAGGAAACTCTCCATGCTGCTTCTGCATAAAACAAGACGGAAAAACAACTAATTGAAGGCAGGAGGGGGGGGGGGGGGAGCAGATTCAGTATTCTGAGATCGGACGCCAAAAGGGGAGGGACTTCCACGGGGAATGGTGGAGTTGTTGAACTCTCGGCCCTTGGTAGCCAACCAAGGTGAGGACACGTCGAGGCACGGCTAATGTTAGGTGTGGGACCGACAGATTTACAACGTCTGTGCTTTTTAACGTAAGGTTGGGACACTAACTGTACAGTAAAAGGATAAAGCGTCAAATCATGTAGGTGGTAGTGGTGGAGAGCTTCACCTTGTGGGTGATCTGAAGTGGAGAGTCACCCAGATTCTCACATCAGGCGCACTGTGTCCAGAAGACCAAGGCCTTGGCGTCTCAATGCAGTAACAGAACACTTGTCTAAACACTGGATGTTTTGAAGAAGAAAAAAAAAAAATTCATTCACATATTGTTGATATTGTTCTTACTTAATGTTCAATTATTTAAAAAAGGGAAGGGCTGCATATCCAATGAAAAGTGAAGAAATACTATGCATTCGGTGTTTCCAATTTGCTAAATGTTTTTTACTCAAGTGAATAGTTCATTTTTTACATTTACAGTTATAAGTTATTTCTTAGGATATTTAATTGTATTTATGTTGACTTTTTATTTTTACCATTATTATCCTGCAACTATTTCCTTGTGGAAAGGCACAGATATATTATTGTGGTCAATAAAAAGTATTTTGGAGCCAGAGCTGGACGGCCCTTCTAATTCATTCTGTATTTCTGGAAATGTAACAAAGCCCGTCGACCTTTGACCCTGCCCGTAACAGAGGAATCACGTGCGGATCATAGGGGTCACGCTGGCCTCGGCGCCTCAGTGACACACACACACACTAACACACACACACACACACACACAGTGCGGGGGGACAATAGCCCCCGTCCCCTGCCCCTGCTGGTGAGTTAGTGCTGTGCTCAGCAGGGCTCATTCATGTGTTCAGCCTCCCTTTCTCTCCAGCCAGCTGAAAGGAGGGTGCAAAGAGATACATACAGTACTGATCCCATAGAGATACATACAGTACTGATCCCATAGAGATACATACAGTACTGATCCCACAGAGATACATACAGTACTGATCCCATAGAGATACATACAGTACTGATCCCACAGAGATACATACAGTACTGATCCCATAGAGATACATACAGTACTGATCCCACAGAGATACATACAGTACTGATCCCATAGAGATACATACAGTACTGATCCCATAGAGATGCATACAGTACTGATCCCATAGAGATAGATACAGTACTGATCCCATAGAGATACATACAGTACTGATCCCATAGAGATATATACAGTACTGATCCCATAGAGATACATACAGTACTGATCCCATAGAGATAGATACAGTACTGATCCCATAGAGATACATACAGTACTGATCCCTATGGAGAGGTCAGCCTGCCATCCCTGGACCCCCCCCCCCCCCCTACAGCATCCTGAAGAGGCAGACCGCTCCTCTGACTACTGTGACCATGTACTGACTACCCCACACCATGTACTGACTACCCCACACCATGTACTGACTACCCCACACCATGTACTGACTACCCCAACACCATGTACTGTGACTACCCCACACCATGTACTGACTACCCCACACCATGTACTGACTACCCCACACCATGTACTGACTACCCCACACCATGTACTGTGACTACCCCAACACCATGTACTGACTACCCCACACCATGTACTGACTACCCCACACCATGTACTGTGACTACCCCAACACCATGTACTGACTACCCCACACCATGTACTGACTACCCCACACCATGTACTGTGACTACCCCACACCATGTACTGACTACCCCACACCATGTACTGACTACCCCAACACCATGTACTGACTACCCCACACCATGTACTGACTACCCCACACCATGTACTGACTACCCCAACACCATGTAATGACTACCCCACACCATGTACTGACTACCCCACACCATGTACTGACTACCCCACACCATGTACTGACTACCTCACACCATGTACTGTGACTACCCCACACCATGTACTGACTACCCCACACCATGTACTGACTACCTCACACCATGTACTGTGACTACCCCACACCATGTACTGACTACCTCACACCATGTACTGACATACCCACACCATGTACTGTGACTACCCCACACCATGTACTGACTACCTCACACCATGTACTGACTACCCCACACCATGTACTGACTACCCCACACCATGTACTGACTACCCCACACCATGTACTGACTACCCCACACCATGTACTGACTACCTCACACCATGTACTGACTACCCCAACACCATGTACTGACTACCCCAACACCATGTACTGACTACCCCAACACCATGTACTGACTACCCCACACCATGTACTGACTACCCCACACCATGTACTGTGACTACCCCACACCATGTACTGACTACCCCACACCATGTACTGACTACCCCACACCATGTACTGTGACTACCCCAACACCATGTACTGACTACCCCACACCATGTACTGACTACCCCACACCATGTACTGACTACCCCACACCATGTACTGACTACCCCACACCATGTACTGTGACTACCCCACACCATGTACTGACTACCCCACACCATGTACTGACTACCCCACACCATGTACTGACTACCCCACAGCATGTACTGACTACCCCACACCATGTACTGACTACCCCACACCATGTACTGACTACCCCACACCATGTACTGTGACTACCCCACACCATGTACTGACTACCCCACACCATGTACTGTGACTACCCCACACCATGTACTGACTACCCCACACCATGTACTGACTACCCCACACCATGTAGACTACCCCACAGCATGTACTGACTACCCCACAGCATGTACTGACTACCCCACACCATGTACTGACTACCCCACACCATGTACTGACTACCCCACACCATGTACTGTGACTACCCCACACCATGTACTGACTACCCCACACCATGTACTGTGACCACACCTATCTGCACCCATGCCTCCTCTTGTCTCTACTGCTTTGGCGTATCACACATACGTGCTAGTTAAGTGTTAGAAGCTATCTGAGCTTAGCAGATTGCTCAGGCGAGCAAAGGCAAAAAGAAACACATTCTATGTACACTAACTTTACTAAAACTACATTGCAACATTAGAGCCATACAGCACGGTACGGGCACGTTGCGTAATGCAGCACATCACATTCTTAGTGTGTTGCCCAAGCCGTGGCGGGTGAGATAATGGAGTCACCTCTGGCCCAGTTGAACACCTGCTACTCAGCTGGCCGGCTGACGAGGCTGGTTCAGCCTCTAGAATGCAGGGGGAGGGAGGGGAAGCAGGAAGGGAGGGAGGGCTTGACCAGAATGTTTCGTTAATGAAAAGAAACTTGCGTGCAAGGACGTTGTGTAAACCCCTCTCCCCCCCCCCTCCCTCTCCCCGTTGTGTGACATGCACGCGGGTGACGTTGGCTGGCTGGCCCGTCTGGAGTCGCGGGTTGATGACGTCAGAGCAGGCATTCCCCTAGTAAATCACCCGGTCATGATCATGAGAACAGACCAAAGGTTCTCCTCCCTGACCTTAGAGCAGCAATAAACCTCGTTTCCTGTCTGTCTGTCTTCCTCCTCACTCCACTAAAAAACAGTACTTGGAGTTCTTTTAACTCTCAGTCTTCCTCAGAATCTCACAGAATGTTCCAGCAATGACACACGCCTCTGCATTTTAAAGGCCTAATTGTCTACATTCTCCAAGGATTTCCACGATAGACTATCAGACGGGAATCAGATGACTTTTTCCTCCATGATATCTTTGTATAATAAGACAGCGCTAGACGCCACCAGTCACGCGAGGCAACTCCCAACTGGCTCGTCCCGGTGCTAAAGATGTTCCCTACCGTCTTCCCTGACGTGAGCGGACAGGGGTGTGATGGACTCTGACGTCATGCGGCATTGTGGGGCGGCTCGGGGAGAGGCTGCTATTTATAGCTGTAAGTAGGAGAGGAATGATGTGTGTTCACTGAATAGAGTTCTTTCACTGGAGGGGAGAGTGATGTAAGTGTCAGGTGTTTAGCCTTTACATACAGCTCAACACAAGGGTGGACTTCCAGGCTATGTGGGGAGGGAGGGAGAGAGAGAGAGAGAGAGGGATGGAAGTTGAGAGGAGGGGAGAGAGAGAGAGGGATAAAGGTTGAGAGGAGGGGGTTATGCAGGCTGATTCCAGGAGAGGTTTCGTTTGATGTTCCCACAGAGAAACAGAACCCCAGCACAGCGTGTTGAGTGTGCTCGCTGCTCGTAGCGGTGCACTAGTGAGCAGGACTGCGCAGCGAAGAGGACATGTTCAACAGAAGACCTTTGACAGTTGAACACAAATGTTCCATAACCAGTAACAACAGCCAATGGGAGACAGTGGATCAGACGCCATAGCTGGTTGGTTGGCTGGGTGCCAGTGGCCCCCTTGAGAGGCCCTAGTGGTCAGGGAGGGTTAAGCTATAACTGCGAGCGGTCTGTACAGGGGGGGTGGAGGGGGGGGGGGGTGCAGGGGCAACAGTGCAGAGGACTGTGCTGCTCTGACTCCCCCTCTCTTTGCTCCCTTCCCGGCCCCCTACCAACTCTGCCCCCCCCCCCGTCCCCCCCCACACACACACACACTCTCACATCCCTCCCCTGCATCCCTAAACCACCCCCCCCCCCCCACATCAGCACATTCCTCCCCTCTGACCGTGCCCCCGGTTAGGGCTGGTCACCCAGGCACGCGCTCACTCAGGCTGCCCGCCAGGCTCCGCCCACTAGCTACAGTAAGGCTACTAGCTGTGCTGCCCGCCAGGCTACCCATCTGCAACACAGTGACTCTGCGGCCATGCTGCTGCTGGCTTATCCGGGGTAACGCCATGGTCTCTGCGCAGCGTTTCGCAGGCTGGCTAAATGCCCTTGGTGCTGATCAGAAAATCTCTGCTATCGGTACTGCAGGTCATAGGTCGCAGCCTACTTTGTACGCAGGCCTTTACGGGGACCCTGTAGGCCGTAGCACCGCCCATGTCTGCCGGTTCTGGCGTCAGTCTGGTAGGCTACAGGCTGGGCTGTGCACCCGGGCTGTCCAAGGGACACTGCATGGTCTTCCTCAGCGGTCAGCTAATGCTATCATGGGGAGCTAGCTGCTGCTTTTACAGTAGAAATAGTAGTGTAGTAACCCTAACCCTAGGGGTCCCACTTAACTCTAACCCTAGGGGTCCCACTTAACTCTAACCCTAGGGGTCCCACTTAACCCTAACCCTAGGGGTCCCACTTAACCCTAACCCTAGGGGTCCCACTTAACTCTAACCCTAGGGGTCCCACTTAACCTTAACCCTAGGGGTCCCACTTAACCTGTGCACCCAGACTGTCCAAGGGACGCTGCATGGTTTTCCTCAGCGGTTAGCTAATGTTATCATGGAGCTCTAGCTGCTGCTTCTACGGTAGAGATAGTAGCCTACCCCGTGCAAGGGAGAATGATGACTATATGGAAAGGTTCGGCCATTGTGGATAAGGAGAGAAGCGAGGGGGTTGGTTTGTTTTGCGCCTGGCAGCCAGAGGGACAAGGTCAACAGGAAGTCAACGGAGCAGAGCGACTTTCCCAGAATAGCTCCTCCGCTCTCCAGGAGCGGAAACTGTGGGTTTCGGCACCTTCTATTTTTAGCCGCCCTCCCCTCCCCTCCTCCTCTCCTTCCCTCCTCCTCTCCTCCCCTCCTTCCCCCTGAACCAGACAGATCGGGGGACTCGGCCCTCCCCTCCCCTCCTTCCCCCTGACCCGGACAGATCGGGGGACTCGGCCCTGTTCTCCGAGTGTGTGATGGTGTAAACACATGGTCACTGGAGCAGACTGTGATGAGAGGAAACGGGGCTAGGCCAGAGATAGATCCCGAGTAGCCAGCCCTCTCTCTCTCTCTCTCCCCCCCCTCCTCTCTCTCTCTCACCCCCCTCTCTCCCTCTCTTTCCCTGGCTGGCACCCTGCCAGGCTGCTGAGCTGGCTCACTCAAGAGTCCCGCTGGGGTATCATTTTACAGTAGTGTATGGAGGATGTGGCCCAGGTGGCGCGGAATAATGGAACTCTCAACCCTGTCCTTGTCTAGAAGAGCATTGATGTTTAAATTCCTGGTCTAGTTATGTGCCAGAACTAGATCAAATACTTCCTATTCTCATATCAACTTCATTGGGAATCAAGTGTACTGAGTTTGTATCGTTGACCCGGGTGTTGAATTGTGCAGCCAGTCAACCAATCAGCCATTTAAAGCAACTCAATCAACCAATCCGATCCGGTGTTTACGAGTCATGCTCCTCCTCCACGGGAGAGACGTCTGAGTGGTCTCAGAAGTTTCCCGCTGGGGGAACGACCTTCTTCCTGTGTCCCTTTGTTCTTCCTGAGGGCCAGCCAGCCCGGCGGCTACAAACCAAGAGACCAAAGGCAAGGAAACCTCTGGAGCCACATGAAAGAGACGAGGCAGACACAACAGAGAGTGATGATCAACCTTGTTTAATAACAACACCAGGAGGAGAGACCGCGGGAGCAGACAGAGAGGGGGGGGGGGGGGGGCGAGGCTTTGTCACAACAGCCCGAGAGGGAAAGCCACAGGACCATGTCTGATATCACCGGGCTACGTTCTTGTAAAAAAAATAAAAAAAAGAGAAAACCAGAAAACTATTTTCTCCAAACCGTTTTACCCCTGGTCTGTCCTCTTTGTTGGGTTCCCTTTGCTAAAATCAACAGATGCTCGTTTGCCACCTGGTGCTGCGAACCCTGATGTAAACCTGGTCCTGGTATCGGTAGAGATGTGTCCACTTCAAGATCCCCTCATAAGTCATTATAATAAGGCCATCACTGGTAAATGCTGGTTGGTGGGAAATTTTAAGGTGTCACAAAAACATGATTTAGCATCAATCATAGCTAGCTACAGAATCCACAGTAAGACAGGAAGTAGGAGAATAGTTATTGGCATGGCTTTAGAATCAGTTCATTTTCTAGCGTACAGAAACACAGTGTATCTGAGGATCTTCTTAGTACACTTTGGAGTAGGAGAAAAACGTAACGCTGAAACTGTACTTAGCACCAGGTGGTTATTCAGACACGTTAGCGTTTTAGCTCCCGCTAGCAAAACTCCAAAGACAAAAACATGACAAAAACATGGCACCATTTAGTCACGAACCACTGTCACACTACTGGATAGTTTTTAAAAACAGCTCTAAGCAAGACTGTTCTTCACAGCACACACAGGCAAACACGTCATAAGGTCGTACAGTAAGGCTTTCCAGTGTGATAGAGAGATGGTTGGAGTCCACCGGTGTGCGTGAGCTACAGGAACCACAGAGATGAAAACCGTCAGTAGGGACGGAGGGGGGTCCCCAACACCCCACCAGAAAATACAGGGTATTAAACTCCGGGACAGGACTGTTCTGCACACCACAGAGCACTGAGTTAGTCTTCTCAACACGTGATGGTGGAAAGCAATTCATGACTTTATCATAATTCATTTTTATGACGCACAGAACTAAATGGTCTCCGGCGAAATACTTGTACAGTACCAAGCACAGTGAAACATTGTCTTTTATACGGACCCCTAGCATTCACTGAATAATGATTTGCTTGAAACTCAACATGATATACAAGAATTCCCCCGTGGTTCACAGTGTTAATACTACAGGGTCTGGGGTCTAGTGGTCGCCTTGTGAGACCGTCCTGATCTTGCAAGCTCACGTTCTGTTTCTCTACACAGATCAGCCTGACCAGGCTCAACAGAAAACTGTCTGTGTTCCAAGTAAAAATGACTCGGGCCAATCGGCGTCCTATGAGGAGGAGGAACTACCGACAGCTACGGGCGTGGTTTAGGTGTGACGGTTAGTTGTGCGCGCCTGGTTCCTCCTACTACGTCATATGGTTGAAGCCGATTGGTTGAAGTGCGCCTGTGATAGACGGGCGGTTCATCCAATCCCCTGCCTAGTATTTTTGGAAAGCGTCTGCACTTTTCCAAACAGTTTTCCAACCAGATGGTTCTGTGCAACAAGCCGTTAGTTCGTTTGCCAAGTTAGTTTGGTGGCGCAACTTCTACAGAATGTATGAAACCCTTCAGAAGTACCCTGCTGATTTCCCCTGGAATCGCTCACAGTGTTACCAGGAAAAGCACCAGCGCACGGTAGCTCACAACACGCTGGTCCAGGTGCTGGACTGAAACCAGGACTGTGGTTCTCTGCCCCAAAGAAAGAAATACAGAGTTGCACAATATTAGCTAGTTGCCTTGATTGTGCAACTCTTCCTTGGTATACTGTGCCGCACGTCAAGAGATATGAGTGTAGGAGGGAGTGTGTGGTTAACACTTTTACACAACACACCTCTCTTGGTGCTGTGTTTAACTGACTATGCGAGCTGTCAATCAAACAGACCGCAACCTAAACAAGCTCTCAGTAATGCGAGAGTGAGGTGAGGGGCGGAGTCAGGACAGAGTAAACACTCATGACAGACACCAGGAAAAGACTTGGTCCGTTAGCTAGATAGTTAGTCTACATCTCAAGAGTTTAAAATATTATATTGTAAGGATCTTGTTGGTATACAAAGACTCAAATAAACAAAAATCTAAAGAGAGGAGAAGTAATAGTAATAGCACAACAGACGCAGACAGGCGCATAATAAGGCATCTATAAGTTACATTCATTAAGAAGAATCAATGGGAATCAATCATTAATAGCGAATGGCCACTGAACAGCAGAACAACCACAGATTGTACCTTTAACAGTCACTGTCTCGTGGTGTGTATTTCAAGTATCTGCACACTGAGGCAACGTTAAACACAGGCGTGGGACGACGACAGCGGTCACGGAAAGAGTCGGGTTATCGGCACGAGGACGGAGCGATGGGTTTTAGATCACAGTTCTTTCCGAAATAACAGAGGGATACAGGAATGAACCGTTAAAAGGCGGAGAGACGCGCAGAGGAGGGCTGGACTACAGTATAGTGCACGGCTTCTTGTCCTTGAAGGGGTTTTCTGAGGTGGGGATGCCCTGGAGGAGGGGGTCGTACTTGGCGTGCTCGCCGCAGTAGTGCATGAGGTCCGCGGAGGCCTTGGACACCTACGACACCGGGGGGAGAGAGGGAAGGAGTCAGTGTGTGTGTGTGTGTGTGTGTGTGTGTGTGTGTGTGTGTGTGTGTGTGTGTGTGTGTGTGTGTGTGTGTGCGTGCGTGCGTGT
>NC_140257.1:4599093-4604093 GCF_949987555.1 Borostomias antarcticus | reverse complement strand
TTGAGCGTGTGTGTGTGTGTGTGTGTGTGTGTGTGTGTGTGCTAAGCTAGTTAGCAAGATGGCTGCGCGTGACGTACTGACGTAATCGGCCGCGCTGCGTGCGACGTCATCTGCGTGCGTTCAAGCTGGACAAACGGATTTCAACCAAGCCCCCAGGATTCGAAATCTAAAGTGAAGGCCTATTGAACCGCGGTGACTTTTGTACTTGCGCAGTTGAGCTTTTCTGTCCGACGCGCGTCCACGAAAAAGTTCACCTTTATATGAAATGTAGACGCACGTTCCCGGCTCTCTCGGCTCTCCCCGCTTTGATTTAGCAATGAAAACCGGCTTGCATATTAACCTGTTTTTGTCAAATATATCCATTGGAGAAATTATTTTTTCATCCAGGCATCTTAGTTTTAACAGGTTAAATATAATTAAACATGTTTTGTTTGCTAGTAGAAGGTATTCATTCCGTTCACGATAACGTTATTGCAGCCAGGCTGAATTCCTCCAGGGAGCCAGTGACCGGCGAGTTGAAGAGCTTCACTCCTCGCCCTTGATCAATCGAATCTTATCTCCGTATAAATACACATTAAGCCTATATCGCCTCATTCACCACAAAATATGTTTCAATCTGAGGTTATTTTCATAGATAGATTTTGCCTAATTTTTTATAATTTACTGCCATGCAGGCCGTCTGCGCTGTCCCCAGCACCACCTTAACAGAGGAAGTTTGAAATGTCTAAATATTCCCAAGCATGTATTTCCATTCGTAAATCACATTAGCTGACCTGCCCGGACAACTGCATCTCATCCGATAAACATAGCCTATGAACAATACATCCATGATGGCAAGCCAGAAACGCAGACACAAGTTCAAGTACCACAAATAAAGGTAGCCTATTAATTCTAACATCAACGGGGTCCCGGCTAAAGTCTTTTAATACCATCCATCGTCATCCGCTTATCCGGGGTCGGGTCGCGGAGGCAGCAGTTCCAGCAGGGAGCCCCAGACATCCCTTTCCCTAGCAGCATCAACCAGCTCTGCCTGGGGAATCTTTAGCCGTTCATAGGCCAGTGCGGATGTTTAATCAAATGTGTTAATGAAAATGACCACAAAAAAGGAGAGTAGTCAAAGCACACCGCTCAAAAAGGGCTTAATACATACAACAAACTGATCAGGCTAATCATTTTTTAATGAAAATGACCACAAGACAACCTCCTGTGCATAGTTGAAATGGTAGTGGGATACGGTGATAAACTGGAGTGATCATTTGACAGCAATTATTAGCCTTTTCCAAGAATGGACAGAAATGGGATATTTTTAGAATAACAGGAATTTATTCACATACAACGGAAAGGAGTTGATGTGTAGCATGAAGATGAAACGATACACTGAGTTTGGGTGTTTTCAGTCAACGTTGGCGTTGACCGCTTCCAGCTATCGAATGGCCGACTGGTGTAAGATGGATAGCCTAACGTTAGAGAGATAAATGTAGGCTATGGTTATGTTAATAAAGCTAACAATGATGTTGTAACATGCATGCAGCACTGCCCATCTGATCTGAACGATTGATTCATTATTACCATGGATCGGTATTGGGATTGATCAAGGGCGAATGTGAAATAGCAGCCAGGAACTCAGCGGGTTTTCCGAGATGCGGTAGCCGCGGCCAAAGCTCCTGCTGGCGGGGAGTGAAGCTCTTCAACTCGCCGGTCACTAGCTCCCTGGAGGAATTTAGCCTGGCTGCAATAACGTTATCGTGAACGGAATGAATACCTTCTACTAGCAAACAAAACATGTTCAATTATATTTAACCTGTTAAAACTAAGATGCCTGGATGAAAAAATAATTTCTCCAATGGATATATTTGACAAAAACAGGTTAATATGCAAGCCGGTTTTCATTGCTAAATCAAAGCGGGGAGAGCCGAGAGAGCCGGGAACGTGCGTCTACATTTCATATAAAGGTGAACTTTTTCGTGGACGCGCGTCGGACAGAAAAGCTCAACTGCGCAAGTACAAAAGTCACCGCGGTTCAATAGGCCTTCACTTTAGATTTCGAATCCTGGGGGCTTGGTTGAAATCCGTTTGTCCAGCTTGAACGCACGCAGATGACGTCGCACGCAGCGCGGCCGATTACGTCAGTACGTCACGCGCAGCCATCTTGCTAACTAGCTTAGCACACACACACACACACACACACACACACACACACACACACACACACGCTCAACGCAATTAACGAAACGTGGCAGATGACGTCGCACGCAGCGCGGCCGATTACGTTAGTACGTCACGCGCAGCCATCTTGCTAACTAGCTTAGCACACACACACACACACACGCACACACACACACGCTCAACGCAATTAACGAAACGTGGCACATTCCACACACTGGAGTAAACGAACAAATGAATGAACGTGTGTGTGCGTCTGTGTGTGTGTGTGTGCGTCTAATTTTGCACTAAGTTCCACATAGACGCACTCACGCACACACACACACACACACACTCACACGCACACCTTATCTTTGCTAAAGATATATGCAAATCCCAGCGATCTGATTGGCTGATTCCCTAACTATGTCTTTGCAAGGATAAGGTGTGCGTGTGAGTGTGTGTGTGTGTGTGTGTGTGCGTGTGTGCGTCTATAGACGCACACACGCACACACGCACACACACACACTCACAACATGCCTGCTAAACGTGGCACTTCCCACCCCCCATAGATAGGGCCCTGTCAACAATCTGTGTGGTCCTCCGTGACAAAGGCTGCCGGTGTGTGTGTGTGTGTGTGTGAGAGTGTGTGTGTGAGAGTGTGTGTGTGTGTGTAATTGTAGTGATTGTACTGATTGACACCTCCAGGATGTTGAAGAAAGCTCCTTCCTGTCCTCTTCAGCCCTCAGAAGCAGCCAATCACCTCGCCTAGCCCCAGATGCATCATCATCATCATCACTGCTACAGTACGTCTGGTCTTGTCGGGGGCTATTAGCTCCCCTCCCGTGTGTCAGGCTGTGTGTGTGTGTGTGTGTGTGCGTGTGTGTGTGAGTGTGTGTGTGTGCGAGTGTGCGTGTGTGTGTGCGTGAGTGTGTGCGAGTGTGTGTGTGTGTGAGTGTGTGTGCGAGTGTGCGTGTGTGTGTGCGTGAGTGTGTGCGTGAGTGTGTGTGTGAGTGTGTGAGTGTGTGAGTGTGTGAGTGTGTGTGTGAGTGTGCGAGTGTGCGTGTGTGTGCGTGTGTGTGCGTGAGTGTGTGTGTGTGTCGTCTCTACCTAATATAACCTCGCTCTCCACAGCCGCCGTCTGTCTGCACGGCGGTGTTGGCATGGAAACAGGGCAGCGGTGAAACCCGATGCCCTCGGCGTCTAGACACGCCACCCGCCAACCCCGAGACCCAATCCCGGGGCCGGGAGGCGGGGCCAGCCCAGCGCGCTCGCTCACCTCAACACTCCCTCCCTCCATCGGGGTCACGCACACTTTCTCCCCTGACACGCCCTCGCCCTCTCTCTCACACACACACACGTATGTGCGCTCTCTCACACGCTCTCTCACACACACACACACACACACACACACACACACACACACACACACACACACACACACACACACACACACGTGCTCTCTCTCACGTTTTCTGGTCTGCACGCAAAGCTAAAAGTAGCCTCTCTCTCTCTCTCAGCCTCTCTCTCTCTCAGCCTTTCTCTCTCTCTCTCAGCCTCTCTCTCTCTCTCTCTCTCAGCCTCTCTCTCTCTCTCTCAGCCTCTCTCTCTCTCTCAGCCTCTCTCTCTCTCTCTCAGCCTCTCTCTCTCCATCTCTCAGCCTATCTCTCTCTCTCAGCCTCTCTCTCTCTCTCTCAGCCTCTCTCTCTCTCTCAGCCTCTCTCTCTCTCAGCCTCTCTCTCTCTCTCTCTCTCTCTCAGCCTCTCTCTCTCTCTCAGCCTCTCTCTCTCTCTCTCAGCCTCTCTCTCTCTCTCTCTCAGCCTCTCTCTCAGCCTCTCTCTCTCTCTCTCTCTCAGCCTCTCTCTCTCTCTCAGCCTCTCTCTCTCTCTCTATCTCTCAGCCTCTCTCTCTCTCTCTCAGCCTCTCTCTCTCTCTCTCAGCCTCTCTCTCTCTCTCTCAGCCTCTCTCTCTCTCTCTCTCTCTCTCTCTCTCAGACTGAAGGACGATAGTCGACCAGCCCTCCAGCATGGTGGAACTAACAGACCCAGCATGGTGGAACTAACAGACCCCAGAACTAACAGACCCAGCATGGTGGAACTAACAGACCAGCATGGTGGAACTAAGAGACCCAGAATGCATTGTGGTACTAGCAGCCCCCAGCATGATTGGATGAACCCTCCTCCTATCACGCGCTAGCTTCAGACACCAGCAGAACTAGCCATCAGCACCTCGGGAGTCTCCTGTTTACAGTTAACACACAGCTGGGTTCCCCTGCTCACCCTGAGTGTGTGTGTGTGTGCGCGCGCACGTGTGTGTCGGTGTATATACGTGTGTGTGTGTGAGTGTGTGTGTGTGTGCATGTGTGTGTGTGAGTGTGTGTGTGTGTGTGTGTGAGTGTGTGCGTGCGTGCGTGTGTGTGTGTGTGCGTGCGTGTGAGTGTGCGTGCGTGTGTGTGTGTGTGTGTGAGTGTGCGTGTGTGTGTGTGTGTGTGCGAGTGTGTGTGTGTGTGTGCGTGTGTGTGTGTGTGAAGAGGCTGATGTTGAGGGCTGCTCTTGGGCTGAACCGTGAGAATCTGGGAGGCGGGGCGGAGTCCAGGATGACATCATCTCGTTCTCACTGGACGCCCCACTAGGCCCCTCCCCGTCAGCCTCCAGCTCGCCAAGGCAACCGTCGTCATGCACACGCCGGCTGGGAAAGTGTCTAGCGGAACTTTCGGTCAGACGCAACAGTTTGTTATGGTAACCCGGGGCGACCAGACAGCTAGCCAGACAATGCTGAGGCAGGCAGCCAATCAGAGGCCGGCAGCCAACGGGACTTCTTCCAGGAGTTGAGTAGGAGATCAGCCAGCGGCAGGAGAG
>NC_140257.1:4559093-4589093 GCF_949987555.1 Borostomias antarcticus | reverse complement strand
TCTGTGGGAGGAGAAGGAGACTGACCCAGGTCTGTAGGAGGAGGAGACTGACCCAGGTCTGTAGGAGGAGGAGGAGACTGACCCAGGTCTGTAGGAGGAGGAGACTGACCAGGTCTGTAGGAGGAGGAGACTGACCCAGGTCTGTAGGAGGAGGAGGAGACTGACCCAGGTCTGTAGGAGGAGGAGACTGACCAGGTCTGTAGGAGGAGGAGACTGACCAGGTCTGTAGGAGGAGGAGACTGACCCAGGTCTGTAGGAGGAGGAGACTGACCCAGGTCTGTAGGAGGAGAAGGAGACTGACCCAGGTCTGTGGGAGGAGAAGGAGACTGACCCAGGTCTGTAGGAGGAGGAGACTGACCCAGGTCTGTAGGAGGAGGAGGAGACTGACCCAGGTCTGTAGGAGGAGGAGACTGACCAGGTCTGTAGGAGGAGGAGACTGACCCAGGTCTGTAGGAGGAGGAGACTGACCCAGGTCTGTAGGAGGAGAAGACTGACCCAGGTCTGTAGGAGGAGAAGACTGACCCAGGTCTGTAGGAGGAGAAGGAGACTGACCAGGTCTGTAGGAGGAGGAGGAGACTGACCCAGGTCTGTAGGAGGAGAAGGAGACTGACCAGGTCTGTGGGAGGAGAAGGAGACTGACCCAGGTCTGTGGGAGGAGAAGGAGACTGACCCAGGTCTGTAGGAGGAGAAGACTGACCCAGGTCTGTAGGAGGAGAAGGAGACTGACCCAGGTCTGTAGGAGGAGAAGGAGACTGACCCAGGTCTGTAGGAGGAGGAGACTGACCAGGTCTGTAGGAGGAGAAGGAGACTGACCCAGGTCTGTAGGAGGAGGAGACTGACCCAGGTCTGTAGGAGGAGGAGACTGACCCAGGTCTGTAGGAGGAGGAGACTGACCCAGGTCTGTAGGAGGAGGAGGAGACTGACCATGTCTGTAGGAGGAGGAGACTGACCAGGTCTGTAGGAGGAGGAGACTGACCCAGGTCTGTGGGAGGAGAAGGAGACTGACCAGGTCTGTAGGAGAAGGAGACTGACCCAGGTCTGTGGGAGGAGAAGGAGACTGACCCAGGTCTGTAGGAGGAGGAGACTGACCAGGTCTGTAGGAGGAGAAGGAGACTGACCCAGGTCTGTAGGAGGAGGAGACTGACCCAGGTCTGTGGGAGGAGAAGGAGACTGACCCAGGTCTGTAGGAGGAGAAGGAGACTGACCAGGTCTGTAGGAGGAGGAGACTGACCCAGGTCTGTAGGAGGAGAAGGAGACTGACCCAGGTCTGTAGGAGGAGGAGACTGACCAGGTCTGTAGGAGGAGAAGGAGACTGACCCAGGTCTGTAGGAGGAGGAGACTGACCCAGGTCTGTAGGAGGAGGAGACTGACCCAGGTCTGTAGGAGGAGGAGACTGACCCAGGTCTGTAGGAGGAGAAGACTGACCCAGGTCTGTAGGAGGAGGAGACTGACCCAGGTCTGTAGGAGGAGGAGACTGACCCAGGTCTGTAGGAGGAGAAGACTGACCCAGGTCTGTAGGAGGAGAAGGAGACTGACCAGGTCTGTGGGAGGAGAAGGAGACTGACCAGGTCTGTAGGAGGAGAAGGAGACTGACCAGGTCTGTAGGAGAGGGAGACTGACCCAGGTCTGTAGGAGGAGGAGGAGACTGACCCAGGTCTGTAGGAGGAGAAGGAGACTGACCCAGGTCTGTAGGAGAAGGAGACTGACCAGGTCTGTAGGAGGAGGAGACTGACCCAGGTCTGTAGGAGGAGGAGACTGACCCAGGTCTGTAGGAGGAGAAGACTGACCAGGTCTGTAGGAGGAGAAGGAGACTGACCCAGGTCTGTAGGAGGAGAAGGAGACTGACCCAGGTCTGTAGGAGGAGAAGGAGACTGACCCAGGTCTGTAGGAGGAGGAGACTGACCCAGGTCTGTAGGAGGAGGAGACTGACCCAGGTCTGTAGGAGGAGGAGACTGACCCAGGTCTGTAGGAGGAGGAGGAGACTGACCCAGGTCTGTAGGAGGAGGAGACTGACCCAGGTCTGTAGGAGGAGACTGACCCAGGTCTGTAGGAGGAGAAGGAGACTGACCCAGGTCTGTAGGAGGAGGAGACTGACCCAGGTCTGTAGGAGGAGAAGGAGACTGACCCAGGTCTGTGGGAGGAGAAGGAGACTGACCCAGGTCTGTAGGAGGAGAAGGAGACTGACCCAGGTCTGTGGGAGGAGAAGGAGACTGACCCAGGTCTGTAGGAGGAGAAGGAGACTGACCCAGGTCTGTGGGAGGAGAAGGAGACTGACCCAGGTCTGTAGGAGGAGAAGGAGACTGACCCAGGTCTGTAGGAGGAGGAGACTGACCCAGGTCTGTAGGAGGAGAAGGAGACTGACCCAGGTCTGTAGGAGGAGAAGGAGACTGACCCAGGTCTGTAGGAGAGGGAGACTGACCCAGGTCTGTGGGAGGAGAAGTTGAGTGACTCAGCGTTTCAGCAGCCTCTAGGGACCGGCGGAGCTCCTCGGCTGAACGCCCACGTCTGCAGGGCCGTGTCGGCGAGGAGTCCTGCGTCACGGGGAACCGTCACTCACGAGCGGATGAGTCAGAGGGGAGATCTCCCAAACCCGCCGGGATAATCACAGCGTGTCGAGGCAGAGTGCTCTCCCTGACGCCCAAGGACACGCTCCAGATCTGGATCACTTTATGACTGACTGACTGACTGACTGACTGACTGACTGACTGACTGACTGGCTGGCTGACTGACTGACTGACTGACTGGCTGACTGGCTGACTGACTGGCTGACTGACTGACTGACTGACTGACAGGCTGATTGACTGACAGGCTGACTGACTGACAGGCTGACTGACAGGCAGGGCGCGTGGAGGCCAGAGCGGCTCGGTGAGCGGGAGAGGAGCGTGTCGAGGTCGTGAGGCCGAGGCTGACTGGAGTCAGCTGAGGGAAATGGAACTGACTGGACTTTCAACATCAGAGCGAAACGTGAGGGAGAAAGTACCCAGCATTCCACAGCGTCGTCATGGAAACTCCTCAGAATCACTGCTCAGAATCAGAGAGAGAGAAAGAGAAAGAGGGGGTCCAGGGAGAGAGAGAGAGAAGGAAAGAGGGAGGGAGAGAGAGAGAGAAGGAAAGAGGGAGAGAGAGTGAGAGAGAGAGAGAAGGAAAGAGGGAGAGAGAGAGTGAGAGAGAGAAGGAAAGAGGGAGAGAGAGAGAAGGAAAGAGGGAGAGAGAGAGAGAGAGAAGGAAAGGGAGAGAGAGAGAGAAGGAAAGGGAGAGAGAGAGTGAGAGAAGTTGCATCGTCCTCTGCCCATCTTGCATCACTGGTAAACTTTCCACAGACAGAAAGAAAGTCGGCCTGCCTGCAATCAGCAAGACAATCATCCATACAGCCAGCCAATCATCCATACAGCCAGCCAATCATCCATACAGCCAGCCAGTCATCCATACAGCCAACCAGTCATCCATACAGCCAGCCAATCATCCATACAGCCAGCCAGTCATCCATACAGCCAGCCAGTCATCTAAACAGCCAGCCAGTCATCCATACAGCCAGCCAGTCATCCATACAGCCAGCCAATCATCCATACAGCCAGCCAGTCATCTAAACAGCCAGTCATCTAAACAGCCAGCCATCTAAGCAGCCAGCCAGTCATCCATACAGCCAGCCAGTCATCCATACAGCCAGCCAGTCATCCATACAGCCAGCCAGTCATCCATACAGCCAGCCGGTCATCCATACAGCCAGCCAATCATCCATACAGCCAGCCAGTCATCCATACAGCCAGCCAGTCATCTAAACAGCCAGTCATCTAAACAGCCAGCCATCTAAACAGCCAGTCACACCACAGGTCACTCAGGGGCCACTTCCTGAGCAGAGCAGAGCCCCCCTGACGCCCCCCCCCAAGCCCTCCTTCCTCCAAGATCCCCAGATCCCCCACCCCGACATCCTTCAAACTGACCTCCCCTCCCCCCAAATCTCCGTAATTTCTCTCTCCAGACGCATTACGACTCCAAAGACATCTCAGTTTCCCACATGACTGGGGAGTAGCTGGGGGGGGGGGGGGTCCGGAGGGAGGATGACAAGGCTCTCTCGCTTACATCACAGTGTTAGGCTGACGTACTGCAGTATGTCAAATGAGACAACAATCAGCCAGTGTAGTAGTCAGTTCGTAGAAGCGCGACAGTGGTGAGATTCTGCTGGTGAGTCAGTTTAGCTGCCGTATAATCATTGCAACGCTAGGCTAACCGCGTGGCAGGAGACGCACGTGTGTGTGTGTGTGTGTAGCGAGTGCGGTTAGCGAGGGCTAGCATGGCTGTCAGTATTAGAACGAGAGGGGACGGTGTGAGCTGAGAAGCATGTGACGTTAGCGCTTCTGAGATTCCATATAGCGCTTTTCCACCTTAGCGGCACTCAAAGCGCTTTAAATGTGTATGTGTGTGTACTGGTGGAAGGGTGTACTGGTGGGAGGGTGTACTGGTGGTGTACTGGTGGAAGGGTGTACTGGTGGAAGGGTGTACTGGTGGAAGGGTGTACTGGTGGAAGGGTGTACTGGTGGAGTACTGGTGGAAGGGTGTACTGGTGGGAGGGTGTACTGGTGGAAGGGTGTACTGGTGGGAGGGTGTACAGGTGGAAGGGTGTACTGGTGGAAGGGTGTACTGGTGGAAGGGTGTACTGGTGGGAGGGTGTACTGGTGGAAGGGTGTACTGGTGGAAGGGTGTACTGGTGGAAGGGTACAGGTGGAAGGGTGTACTGGTGGAAGGGTGTACTGGTGGAAGGGTGTACTGGTGGGAGGGTGTACTGGTGGAAGGGTGTACTGGTGGGAGGGTGTACAGGTGGAAGGGTGTACTGGTGGGAGGGTGTACTGGTGGGAGGGTGTACAGGTGGAAGGGTGTACTGGTGGGAGGGTGTACTGGTGGAAGGGTGTACTGGTGGAAGGGTGTACTGGTGGGAGGGTGTACTGGTGGAAGGGTGTACTGGTGGGAGGGTGTACAGGTGGAAGGGTGTACTGGTGGAAGGGTGTACTGGTGGAAGGGTGTACTGGTGGAAGGGTACAGGTGGAAGGGTGTACTGGTGGAAGGGTGTACTGGTGGAAGGGTGTACTGGTGGGAGGGTGTACTGGTGGAAGGGTGTACTGGTGGGAGGGTGTACAGGTGGAAGGGTGTACTGGTGGGAGGGTGTACTGGTGGGAGGGTGTACAGGTGGAAGGGTGTACTGGTGGGAGGGTGTACTGGTGGAAGGGTGTACTGGTGGAAGGGTGTACTGGTGGAAGGGTACAGGTGGAAGGGTGTACTGGTGGAAGGGTGTACTGGTGGAAGGGTGTACTGGTGGAAGGGTGTACTGGTGGAAGGGTACAGGTGGAAGGGTGTACTGGTGGGAGGGTGTACTGGTGGAAGGGTGTACTGGTGGAAGGGTGTACTGGTGGAAGGGTACAGGTGGAAGGGTGTACTGGTGGAAGGGTGTACTGGTGGAAGGGTGTACTGGTGGAAGGGTGTACTGGTGGAAGGGTACAGGTGGAAGGGTGTACTGGTGGGAGGGTGTACTGGTGGAAGGGTGTACTGGTGGAAGGGTACAGGTGGAAGGGTGTACTGGTGGGAGGGTGTACTGGTGGGAGGGTGTACTGGTGCGAGGGTGTACTGGTGGAAGGGTGTACTGGTGGAAGGGTGTACTGGTGGAAGGGTGTACTAGTGGAAGGGTGTACTGGTGGAAGGGTGTACAGGTGGAAGGGTGTACTGGTGGAAGGGTGTACAGGTGGAAGGGTGTACTGGTGGAAGGGTGTACTGTAGCATGTACTGTACTGTAGCATGGTCCAACAGTGTTTCCCCTAGTATTTTTTTAAGGGGGGTTGGTAGTGTTGTCATTGAAACTACTAGTGTTGTCGCGGGGCGGGCGTGTCACGGATACATGGTGTCGACGGTGTCGTCATAGACGTGCACAGTAAGGCGTTTGTTAGAAATCCATGTTTGTTATAACGTTGCATTTTTCTACACTGAGCTGAAACGAAACGAGTGCACATAACTAAGGTAAATAAATATAAACAAAATTAACAATATTTATTTACAAAAAAAAAAAAAAATACTTGAAAAAAAAACATTTCTTGCAGAAAATGCATATGAATGCTGAACAGCTGAAAATAAAAAAGCATTGCAATGCAAAAGCATTGCTGAAAATGCATAGCCTGAATGTGAAAAATGTGAACTAAACAACACATAGCCTAGATAATGTTAGCCTACAATATATGCCAGGCATAGTTACTAAAATCAGAAGACATACCATGTAACTATGGTTACATTACTTATGTAGCTACAGCAACAGAAAATATTTTAATTTCATAATTTCTCACTCCCAGTCAGAAAATGTCTGCTAGCCACGATGCTAATTTTCGCTATGTTAAACTCCATTGACTTATGCTAAAAATTGTAGTAATCTAAAAGTCCGCTATTTTTGAGTTTTTGGGTCTTTCAGGGGGGGCAGGGATCCCGTTGAGGGTGTGTGCGCAGGGAGAGCCCAGAATGCAACGCACTGCCCCCCACCAGCTGTGACCTGAGGGGGGCAACACAGAGCTGGTCAAATACAGCCACCCATTCACCTCCAGTCATTCAGTCCAGTGATCCATGGGCCGGGTCTACAAGCTGCCTAAACATGGCCTGGGCGACCATTCGCCTCCATGGACATGACACCTTCTCGTGGTGCCCCCCGCCAGTAGATGCGATCAACCACTATATACAAAGCAAAGTCTGCCAACTGAGAGCCACCACCTGGGCTGGGGTTCGGCTGCCACAGGTGGGGAGAGCAGCCGGCGGAGCAACCCAGAATTCAGCAGCTGAACACTGAAGGACTCACCCCCAGTAAGATCGATGTCATCGAGTCCCTGGCTGCACCACCAAGGCCCTCGTCATCCTCCTCCAGGAGACACACTGTGTAAACAGCAGATAAGATAGTTCTTCCAACTTTCACTCTAGCTGGGTCTACCCTAAGCAGGAAGCGTGGCCTCACTACGTTCGTTCATCAAAGTTTGAACTGGACTCTCGTCGAACTGGGATGAATCCTGACCTGGCATTCACAAGCATCGACGTTGACAAAAGGCTCCCTGATAGACGCTTGCTAGGAAAGTTCCCGTGGTCCCAACATCGACCATCGCTGATAACCATGCCTAAACTCGTGGACCTTGTCCCGAGCGAGCCGGTGAAGCGATGGAACTTCCGAAAGGCCAACTGGAAACGCTACCGCCTCCTTACCCATAGATCCACAAGGTGCCGATCCCACGCAGACGTTGCAACAGCTACAAACCGTGTTGGGATGAGGAGCGTGAGAGTCTCTACTGTGCCTTCCTCCGGGCCCCCCCAGGAGCTGAGTCAGACAGACTTGCCTCAGCCCTGCTGTCTAGACTCAGCTGAAGGAGACAAGAGCGCTGGGAGGAGGCCATTAACTCCATTGACTTCTCACACTCCAGCCGCAAGGCATGGAGCATCCTTAACAACCTCACTGGTAGGTCTAGATACTCCCCTGTCATTGCCCCATCTCTGCAAACAAAATCTGCTGCATGTAAGGCCCCAGGGCCTGATTCTATCTGTCCGGAGCTTATACTCCATGCCGTGCCTTTCTTGAAGTCCTGGTTAAAGGACAATTCTAGTTTTTGACAACCTGGACCTTATTTACGACATATTATAAGACGTTTGACTCACCGAGATCACTTTGGTGTAGTTCGGAGGCCTGTAGAAGAAATTTAAAATCCAGCGCGAGCCAGTATATCCATGTAATGGCGGTGGTGGGGGCACTGAGAATGCAGTTTCTAAAAATCTATTTTCTGCCGCGAAACGGTTGTTTTCATCAATCTGTCTTGATGAATCGCTAGTTGTGCTTACATAGAGCATAACTGTTGTGGTTTTCACATGCCATGATCTTTCGAAACGTCTTTCGAAACGAAATGGCTTCCTCACTTGCGCCAGCACGCATTCGCACAGCGTGCAATCGTTGCTCCAGCACGCTGTGCGCATGCGTGCTGGAGCAAGTGAGGAAGCTATTTCGTGTCTAAAGACGTTTCTAAAGATCATATTACAGAGGCATGTGAAATACCACAACAGGCCTATGCTCTCTATGTAAGCACAACTAGCGATTCATCAAGACAGATTGATGAAAACAACCGTTTCGCGGCAGAAAATAGATTTTTAGAAACTGCATTCTCAGTGCCCCCACCACCGCCATTACATGGATATACTGGCTCGCGCTGGATTTTAAATTTCTTCTACAGGCCTCCGAACTACACCAAAGTGATCTCGGTGAGTCAAACGTCTTATAATATGTCGTAAATAAGGTCCAGGTTGTCAAAAACGAGCATTGTCCTTTAAGAGCGTTCCTCTCTTCCTGCTTGCGCCAACTCAAGATCCCCAAAATATGGAGAAGAGCCCTAGTTGTCGCGATCCCTAAGCCGAACAAGCCTGAAAGGGACCCCAAGAGTTACCACCCCATCTCTCTGTTAGGTATCCCTTTCAAGATCCTCAAGCGCCTCATCTACGCCCACGTCGAACCAATCATCGACCCACTGCTCCCACAGGAGCAGGCCGGGTTCCGATGTGGGAGATTGATCGTAGATTAAGTCACTCTGATGACTCAAGACATCGAGGACAGCTTTTTGGCTACAAAGAAGGCCAGAGCCATCTTTATAGACCTGGCGGCTGCCTACGACATCATATGGCACCGCGGCCTCACCTGCAAGCTGCTCCACCTGCTGCCGGACAGGCACATGGTCAGCATGATCATGGAGATGAAACTGCAGCTTCACCCTCACCACCAGCAGCAGACAGCAAAGCAGGTTGCGACGCCTTAAGAACGGCGTCCCCCAGGGATCTGTCCTGGCCCCCCTCCTCTATAACATCTAAAACTACGACCTGCCGATCACAGTTTCCAGGAAGTATGCCTACGCAGACGACCTTGCGCTGGTGTACTCAGCTGGAGAGTGGCAGGCCGTGGAGGAGACCTTAAGCCAGGACAGACACTTCCACCTTAAGAACAAGGAAGCCAAACGTGAGCTCCGAGTGCACATCGATGGAACACTCCTGCCATGCCTACGCTGAACCAACCTATCTCGACGTGACCCTGGACAGGTTGCTCACGTTCCACCGACATTTCGAGTCACCGTGCAAGAAGATAACAGGCTGTTTGGCATTGATGAGGCGACTGGTCCGATCAGGCTGGGGCGGCGGTGCAAAAACACTGCATACGGCAGCCCTAGCCCTGGTCTACTCGACCAGTGAATATTGCGCACCGGTGTGGTGTTGCAGCGCTCACACTCACCTCATCGATCCGCCTATCAACGAAGCCTTGCGCATCATGACAGGATGCCTGCGTCCCACTCCTGTGGCCAACCTTCCCATCCTTGCAGACATCCAGCCCGCTGACCACCTGCTCCACGACAGGCTCACTGCAACAGCGGAGCCTCCCTGGCATCTCAAGTCAAGACACCCTTTAGTGCCTGCCGCATGGGATCTCCTGCAGCAATGCAGAGATCTTAACATCAGCGAGGAAGGATGGGCAGACTACACCTGGTGTGCAGAGTGGGAGGCAAACACCTCCAGACTCCGTGATTTCATCCCAGCCGCCGGTCCTTCCCCCACCGGGATTGGTGAGGCTCAATCGTCTTTGGACCGGCGCCGCTTCCGCTCATCAATGCACAGATGGGGCTTGGCATCCCATGTGGCATGTGAGTGTGGCACCGTGGAACAGACCACGTCATCTGGGACTGTCCGACATATCGGGCACCCAACGGAATGCGTGGCCTGACGGTTGTGAATAACGAAACGGTGACATGGCTCCTGGAGGTGTGCCCGGATATATATATTGGATAGCCCCTCGGCCCCGAGCCTAACTTGACCCACACGAAGAAGACCTCCATTCATTTTTTGGACTAGGATTACGCAAAAACTACCAGACTGCTTTTCATGAAACTTAGTGGAGTTAGAATTTTTTTTTTTTGTCCTGCACAGAGCCACGACATGCATTCAGGGACAGAGGTCTGTGTTCTCTGAGCACCATTTCTAGTTATGAAACTGTGGCAGGAAATCCGTAAACCATGGCAGGCCACCACACCTCAGTCTATGTACGGGAAGCACTGTATTTAGGGATGCACCGATGCATCGGCCGAACATCGGAATCGGCCAATGTTGGCCTTGTTGACTGCCATCGGCCCATTGGCAAATAAAATGACATTCACCGATGGTAGTGGCCGATGTTATGTCGCAACAATTATGGCTTTTTGTGTTGCAAAACGTAGCCTACCCAGCTGCAGATTCGGAGAAGATCCGTGACGTAACGCCGCAAACGCACGTGTAGTTTGCTTTCAAATTAAAGTGAAATAAAAATCTGCATTTCTTTGTTTCCCTGGCACAAAAGGGGGAATAAAAATAAAATAAAACAAACATTGGCCATCGGCCGGATTGTTATTTTAAACATCGGTATCGGCATCGGCCCAGAATTTTCCAATCGGTGCATCCCTAACTGTATTGTTATGTTTGCACTAACAAGACAAGTTTAGCTCCCGGAACAGACAATTTGGGTGTAACACGATAACTAACTACACAAAAAAAATGACCACAGAGTACTCCAAAAAGTACATACTCCAAACAGTCTGCAGAACAGCCGCCCCTTTCATCGACAAAATGGTAGTCTGTTGGTCTACTGTATGTATAAGGTGGAGTTTTTAACATAAGCCAGCAACTGCCTACTTCTGGACAAGCAGGCACTGTGGGAGCGTACTAGTCATCGAGACAAGACAATGCGAACTGAGGTGAAAGACAGACTATCAATCTGCCTGCAGCTGAAACCCGTCGTCAGCTCTGGGTCTGGGTGGGAGAGAGCTGAGCTAGCTAACACAAGGAGCCTGTGTGTGTGTGTGTGTGTGTGTGTGTGTGTGTGTGTGTGTGTGTGTGTGTGTGTGTGTGTGTGTGAGCAGCCTCTGTCATTGCAGCCATTGATGAGTTAAAAGACTTAGGCCTACATTTTGAGAACTTTGTATGTGGATGAATGTCAGTTGTGAATGCAGCACCTGACTAGAGGGCTGGAGGGGGTATGGGAGCAGGGGGGAGGAGGAGGGGGAGGAGGAGGGGGAGGGAGGAGGAGGAGGAGGGAGGAGGAGGGAGGCGTTGATAGACGCCGTGTTTGTGTGTTTCCTGTGAACAGGAAACAAAACCTTTAGATGCCTGAGGTCTAAAAAAGACAAAGTATCTCTGTCTCATACACACACACGTGCACACACACACACACACAAACACACACACACACGTGCACACACACAGACAGGTTTACAGTTCATTTCCCTACGCATACAAACCTATTCCCGTTCCTAACAAGGAACTACAGACAACTAATTCTCTGTGTGAAACAGCAGCAAGATTTCCCAGAAGACCCTCAAAGGACTGAGATAAGCTTCCGAACACTCTGAGCCAATCAGGACCTGGGTTTACCAAAACAGGATCCAATCAGGACCTGGGTTTACCAAAACAGGATCCAATCAGGACCTGGGTTTACCAAAACAGGATCCAATCAGGACCTGGGTTTACCAAAACAGGATCCAATCAGGACCTGGGTTTAACAAAACAGGATCCCACTACCACCCTGGATATGTGGGTAACACTTCATTTGAGGGGGTGGGCATAAGACTGACATGACACCGTCACGACACTGTCATAACCATGATGTTACATGAACATATGATATGGAATATGTTGTATGAACATATGAACGCACACGCAGACGTGCACCGAGACAGGCGTGATCATCATGCACTCACAAACATAACATTTTTGCATGCTCTCAAAAGTAACGGTCGCATATGCAACCACTTTGGTCGCTGGGCGCGTATAGAAAGTGTGTCTAATGCACACGCCTTAGTGTCATGATAGTGTCGTGACGCCTTAGTGTCATGATAGTGTGTAATGCACACGCCTTAGTGTCATGATAGTGTCTAATGCACACGCCTTAGTGTCATGATAGTGTCTAATGCACACGCCTTAGTGTCATGATAGTGTGTAATGCACACGCCTTAGTGTCATGATAGTGTCTAATGCACACGCCTTAGTGTCATGATAGTGTCTAATGCACACGCCTTAGTGTCATGATAGTGTCTAATGCACACGCCTAAGTGTCATGATAGTGTCTAATGCACACGCCTTAGTGTCATGATAGTGTCGTGTCGGTCTTATCCAGGGACTAGGACTGTCAACAGAGCTCAGAAATGATATTCGACTTTCTCTCTGAAATATTTTCCAAAAACTGAATAAATTAGATTATTAGTAGACCTATAATTAATAATTTTGTATAGAAATTACACACTGGTCAGTACCACTTGGAACCACAAGAGCTATTGTCAAGAACGAGCGGTAACGTGAACTAATATTTCATGTCTGTCTCTGACAACATTCAAGTTCATGGGACTCAAGTATTCCAGTAACACCCAGTCAACATGGGGGACATTTAGACCCAGTCAACATGGGGGACATTTAGACCCAGTCAACATGGGGGACATTTAGACCCAGTCAACATCGGGGACATTTAGTGCAAACAGGGTCCTTTTATTAGGCTTTAGCCAGCTGAAAACTCAACCAGGAACAGCCGATAGTGCTGGTTCAACTGATCAGGTACGATGTCGCCGGCCGTGCTGAGGAGAAGACGCGCTCCGATCCGCTCCGTTCCTCGCCACCTAGATACTGTATTCAGTGGTTTGGTAGTTTTTTGGCCATTCTGAAAATAATAAATACTAGCGTGTAGGGTTGCACATTTCAAGGAATTAAATTAATCGATAACTGTTAACCTTAACAAACGATAGTCGATTAATTGATAAGAACGTCCCGCGCTGGACTGCGCTTTGCTTGCTTCATTTTTGTGTCGTCTTCCGCTGTGTCGTTGAAATTTCCCAGCATCCCAATTAGCCTTCACTAAATGGCATGGCGCCCTCATGTGCAGTCAGACCTTAAAGGAGTAGTAAAGGGTAAAATCATGTTTATCCCTGTTTTAAGGTTACTTATGATAATATACAATGGTTCAGATCAAAACGTTGACAAAACTAGCACTTTTGAGAAAGTCTGATAATTGCTCTACCACCGTTTTTGGTCATACAATGGATGTGATCTGAACCTGTGAATCTGTGATCTGAATTGTATATTATCATAAGTAACCTTTAAACAGGGCTAAACATGATTTTTCCCTTTACTACTCCTTTAAATCATGATTACATTCCACGCAACTCCTGTTGAAAACGTGCGTTCCCCCCCCAAAAAAAGTTATGTTCCATTAACAAACAATTAATCGAGTAACCGAATCTTCATCATCATCATCTTCATCCGCTTATCCAGGGTCGGGTCGCGGAGGCAGCAGCTCCAGCAGGGGGCCCCAGACATCCCTTTCCCTAGCAGCATCAACCAGCTCTGCCTGGGGAATCTTTAGCCGCTCACAGGCCAGTGCGGAGATGTAGTCCCGCCACCTAGTCCTGGGTCTACCCCGCGGCCTCCTCCCAGTAACCGAATCTTACTCAAGTAAATTCTTATCAGCAATTAATCAAGAGTGGATTAACTGTTAACATCCCTACTAGCGTGGCATGTGTTCTGGCGTGATTAGAAGAGAGGGCGGGACTCGTGAGACTCTATGAGACTCTGTGAGACTCGCGCTACGTTGCGCTAGCCTGATAATCCAATCTACATTTTCAAGATCCTATTGTGCGTTTTTTTCCCCAAAGTCGACGACTAGTCGAAGCTCGAATATTTCTTTGACAGCCCTAATGCACGCTCCCTCAAATTCAAGTGTTACCCCCCCTGCTCTCTCTCACAGCCCGATGGCAGCAGCAACACCTCACCCACTGGCCTTTCTTCTGACTGTCTTGTTATTAGGCTACATGGCCCCACACCTTGAAGTGAGCCAGGAAACACACGTGTCTCTATTATGGTTATTAATCTGACTTCCTGGCTAGCGTCCTCTCCCACAGGAAGTGCTCTACGCCTACCTGTCTGACAGGAAGCTGGACTCCACCCCACCAGGGAGGGGAATGCCCATATAAGGACGGTAGCCCATGAAACCTTGTGTAGGCCAAGGGTTATGATGATAACAGTACAAACCAGGTTAATAGAGTTGTCAACCGCCCACATAAGGTGGCACTTCCTGTAAAGCCTGACTAGGATGCTTTAAATGGCTGATAGCCTGATAAGTCTGCATTGTGTAACATCTACTGTACAAGACCTTGAACTATGTTACCCATCACACTTCCCGGTGAGACATGTGAGCTGTAGAGAAGAACGTACAGAAGAACGTAGAGAAGAACGCAGAGAAGAACAGAGAAGAACGCAGAGAAGAACGTAGAGAAGAACGCAGAGAAGAACACAGAGAAGAACGCAGAGAAGAACAGAGAAGAACGTAGAGAAGAACGCAGAGAAGAACAGAGAAGAACGTAGAGAAGAACGCAGAGAAGAACACAGAGAAGAACACAGAGAAGAACAGAGAAGAACGTAGAGAAGAACGCAGAGAAGAACACAGAGAAGAACGCAGAGAAGAACAGAGAAGAACGCAGAGAAGAACAGAGTAGAATGCAGAAAAGAACACAGAGAAGAACGCAGAGAAAAACGCAGAGCATCAGCGATGCTGCTCAGACCAGCTCACAGAGACGAGAGGAGAGACCTGAGAGTCCAGACACAACAGCTTACCAAACACACACACACACACACACACACACACACACAAACTGAGCATGTACTTGCACTTCTCTTTCCCTCTCTCATCTCTCCCCCCCACCCTCTCTCACCCCCTCCCTCTCTCTCTCCCCCCCCCTCTATCTTCTCCTCCTGGAGCTAGGGGAATCCACATGGCTGAATAAAATATATGACAAACACATGACAAACACACGCACACACCACATGACAGACACAGAAACACACACATACACACAACACACACACACTTCTGAGGATACTTCAATGGCGCCAGGCAGCCAGGAGACACAGACAGTGGTAAACTGCAGCAGTTTACTTAACACACACGCAGACCCACACACACACCCTTACACACACACACACGCATCCATCTGTGTATGTTTGAAAGAGGATAAGAATAGAGGCAGTGGACGGATGAGTGTACTAAAGGTTTTGTTAAACCCACCTGGCACTGCCATGGACTGACAGATGGGGGGGAGGAGAGAGAGAGAGAGAGAGACAGAGAGACAGATAGAGAGAGAGATAACAAGAGAGAGAGAAATAGAGACAAATAGAGAGAGAGATAACGAGAGAGAGATAGAGAAATAGAGAGAGAAAGAGAGACAGAGAGATAACAAGAGATAGAGAAGAGAGAGAGAGAGAGAGAGAGAGAGAGAGAGAGAGAGAGAAAGAGAGAGAGAAGAGAGAGAGAGAGAGAGAGAGAGAGAGAGAGAGAGAGAGAGAGAAAGAGAGAGGGTCATTGTTTGGGCACCTGTGGTTTAGTGACCACTAGCTGGTAGCAACACCTCTCTCTCTTACTACCGTCGCCATGGTATCGGATTAACAGATGGAGCCAATCAGATCCCAGTGTACCAGGTCCTGAGCTGCTCCTCAGTCCTCAGCCAATCAGAGAGCGAGGTTCTGAGCGCCTACAGGGCGACTAAACAACCACGCCTTCGGCCATGAAAACAGCACTAAGAGCTGGCGTGGCTGAAACAGTTACAACGCAGTTCTCTACAAAACATGTCAATGGATATTCCCCATTGAAAGACACCGTGCCCAGGAGACTGACCAGCTCTGAGCTGAGTCTGCTTAACACACAAGACTGGTATCAGAACAGCTGAGTCTGCTTAACACACAAGACTGGTCTCAGAACAGCTGAGTCTGCTTAACACACAAGACTGGTCTCAGAACAGCTGAGTCTGCTTAACACACAAGACTGGTCTCAGAACAGCTGAGTCTGCCTTAACAGACAAGACTGGTCTCAGAACAGCTGAGTCTGCTTAACACACAAGACTGGTCTCAGAACAGCTGAGTCTGCCTTAACACACAAGACTGGTCTCAGAACAGCTGAGTCTGCTTAACACACAAGACTGGTATCAGCACAGCTGAGTCTGCCTTAACACACAAGACTGGTATCAGAACAGCTGAGTCTGCCTTAACACACAAGACTGGTATCAGCACAGCTGAGTCTGCTTAACACACAAGACTGGTCTCAGAACAGCTGAGTCTGCCTTAACACACAAGACTGGTCTCAGAACAGCTGAGTCTGCCTTAACACACAAGACTGGTATCAGCTCTGAGCTGAGTCTGCCTTAACACACAAGACTGGTCTCAGAACAGCTGAGTCTGCTTAACACACAAGACTGGTCTCAGAACAGCTGAGTCTGCTTAACACACAAGACTGGTCTCAGAACAGCTGAGTCTGCTTAACACACAAGACTGGTCTCAGCTCTGAGCTGAGTCTGCTTAACACACAAGACTGGTCTCAGAACAGCTGAGTCTGCCTTAACAGAGAAGACTGGTCTCAGAACAGCTGAGTCTGCCTTAACAGACTAGACTGGTCTCAGAACAGCTGAGTCTGCCTTAACACACAAGACTGGTCTCAGAACAGCTGAGTCTGCCTTAACACACAAGACTGGTCTCAGAACAGCTGATCAGACAAGACTGTTTTGTACCAGGTGGGATAAGCATCCTCCATCAAGACTGTTTCCCAGAGAAGGTTTTCCTGTACATCTTCCTGTACAAGACATCACATCCATTCACGGCTGATATATGACCTCAGATTATGAAGGCAAACACATGTGCACACACAACATACATTTCCAATGTTTGGAAACATCTTGACACGACATCATCAACCCTCTCCTACGCACGACATCAGGGCAATAAATGTCGTGTAAGGATGTGTGTGTATTTGTGTGTGTGTGAGAGGATGTGTGTGTATTTGTGTGTGTGTGAGAGGATGTGTGTGTATTTGTCTAAGCACTGCTGCTCGTTAAAGATCAACGTTTGCAGGAAAGTTTGCAGGAAGTTACAACAGTAGGGAGTATGGAATGGGAAATGGGAATATTACGTCGTAGGGCGCCACCATGTGGTCAAGGGGAGAAGTGCGGTTGTCTGGGAGGTATGGAGGGGTATGCTAGGCTGAGAGGATTTCACCCAACCAGGACTAATTGCAACAGAAATTATTCTTGTTGTATTCCGCTCACGAAAAGTCCATGAAAGTCCAAGTGATGAAATATGGTCAAAATTGGCATCATTTGTTGATAGGTCAAAATCTAGAAAACTGACAATTTTACTGATACCCAAAAGTTTATCATTTGTTCTGTTCATATTAAACATACATATGACAAAAAACTGAGCTCCAAATCATGTTTATTGTATAAGGAAAGCTGAAACCTGAAAAAATATGTATTTGTATAAATCTGCAGTTTAAATTAGTGTCAATGGAGTTTAGGGGATGGATTGCGGTTAAATAGCGCCATCATGTGGTCGATGGGAGAAACACATCCTGTGTGAATCATGACCCCAATGCACTTCTACCATATCACCACTAAAGGAGGGGTTGAACGCATATGGAGAGATCAAAGAGGAAAGTAGAGCAGAACAGAACAGAACAGAGCAGAGCAGAGCAGAGCAGAACAGAACAGAGCAGAACAGAGCAGAACAGAACAGAGCAGAACAGAGCAGAGAAGAACAGAGCAGAACAGAACAGAGCAGAGCAGAACAGAGCAGAGCAGAGCAGAACAGAACAGAACAGAACAGAGCAGAGCAGAGCAGAACAGAGCAGAACAGAGCAGAACAGAACAGAACAGAGAAGAACAGAGCAGAACAGAGCAGAACAGAGCAGAACAGAACAGACCAGAACAGAGCAGAGCAGAGCAGAGCAGAGCAGAGCAGAACAGAACAGAGCAGAACAGAGAAGAACAGAGCAGGACAGAGCAGAACAGAGCAGAACAAAGCAGAACAGAACAGAGCAGAACAGAGTCAGAGCAGAACAGAACAGAACAAAATAGAACAGAGTCAGAGCAGAACAGAGCAGAACAAAGCAGAACAGAACAGAGCAGAACAGAGCAGAGCAGAACAGAACAGAACAGAGCAGAGCAGAACAGAGCAGAACAGAGCAGAGCAGAACAGAACAGAACAGAGCAGAACAGAACAGAACAGAGCAGAACAGAACAGAGCAGAGCAGAACAGAGCAGAACAGAACAGAGCAGAGCAGAGCAGAACAGAACAGAACAGAGCAGAACAGAGCAGAACAGAGCAGAACAGAACAGAGCAGAGCAGAACAGAGCAGAACAGAACAGAGCAGAACAGAGCAGAACAGAGCAGAACAGAACAGAACAGAACAGAACAGAGCAGAGCAGAGCAGAACAGAACAGAGCAGAGCAGAACAGAGCAGAACAGAGCAGAACAGAGCAGAGCAGAACAGAGCAGAACAGAACAGAACAGAACAGAACAGAGCAGAACAGAGCAGAGCAGAGCAGAACAGAACAGAGCAGAACAGAGCAGAGCAGAACAGAGCAGAACAGAGCAGAACAGAGCAGAACAGAACAGAACAGAACAGAACAGAACAGAGCAGAACAGAACAGAACAGAGCAGAGCAGAGCAGAACAGAGCAGAACAGAACAGAGCAGAGCAGAACAGAACAGAACAGAACAGAACAGAGCAGAACAGAGCAGAACAGAACAGAACAGAGCAGAGCAGAGCAGAACAGAGCAGAACAGAGCAGAACAGAACAGAGCAGAGCAGAGCAGAGCAGAACAGAGCAGAGCAGAACAGAACAGAGCAGAACAGAACAGAACAGAACAGAACAGAACAGAACAGAACAGAACAGAACAGAGCAGAACAGAGCAGAACAGAGCAGAACAGAGCAGAGCAGAGCAGAACAGAGCAGAGCAGAACAGAGCAGAGCAGCAGAAGGAGGATGTCAGACCCTGAGAGTTCTCCCTGAGTGTTCTCCCTGAGTGTTCTCCCTGAGTGTTCTCCCTGAGTGTTCTCCCTGAGTGTTCTCCCTGAGAGTTCTCCCTGAGAGTTCTCCCTGAGAGTTCTCCCTGAGTGTTCTCCCTGAGAGTTCTCCCTGAGTGTTCTCCCTGAGAGTTCTCCCTGAGAGTTCTCCCTGAGTGTTCTCCCTGAGTGTTCTCCCTGAGAGTTCTCCCTGAGAGTTCTCCCTGAGTGTTCTCCCTGAGAGTTCTCCCTGAGTGTTCTCCCTGAGTGTTCTCCCTGAGTGTTCTCCCTGAGTGTTCTCCCTGAGTGTTCTCCCTGCACGCTGCCGATCTCTCTATGGGTCTGGGACACATTAAATAAAAACATGGTTTCCCATCCTGGCCAGTGATTCGTCACACCCAATTCCTGGCGGTTACCAATCAGTAACTAACGACTTTCGTGTTACTGAGATCCGGCCCATTTTTCAAACCACTCTCTCACTGCTGCTACGACCTGTCACTCTTTCAACTTTGACCTTTAGACCCACGCTCTCAGAAAACCAGCTGGGGCGTTGAAGTGGCGCAGACGCGATGAGGCAGCATGTGGAGCGCAATGACTCAGCACTATTGTGTCTGGAGAGAGGCGGGACAGGAAGTGGATAAGTTACTGTAGTAGCTCTTCCTGTCTGTGCAATGGTAAAGGGTCATTGGGGTAAAGGGTAATAATCCTTTATCCAAAGCGTTTACAATGAAGACCTCTCATTCACACATTCACACACCAATGGCGGCAGCGGCCACGCAAGGTGCTGGTCTGCTCACTGGGAGCAGCTTGGGGTTCAGTGTCTTGTCCGTGTGGACAGGAGGAGCCGGGATTCGAACCGCCGACTCTGCGATCATTGGACGACCCGCTCTACCTCCTGAGACACAGCCGCCCCATATGGGCTTATAGCGTTTGTCTGACTGACACCACACTCAACACCGTCACATGAACACCACACTCAACACCGTCACATGAACACCACACTCAACACCGTCACATGAACACCACACTCAACACCGTCACATGAACACCACACTCAACACCGTCACATGAACACCACACTCAACACCGTCACATGAACACCACACTCAACACCGTCACATGACCACCACACTCAACACCGTCACATGAACACCACACTCAACACCGTCACATGCACACCACACTCAACACCGTCACATGAACACCACACTCAACACCGTCACCTGAACACCACACTCAACACCGTCACATGAACACCACACCCAACACCTGAACACCACACTCAACACCGTCACCTGAACACCACACTCAACACCGTCACCTGAACACCACACCCAACACCTGAACACCACACTCAACACCGTCACATGAACACCACACTCAACACCGTCACATGAACACCACACCCACCACCATCACATGAACACCACACTCAACACCGTCACATGAACACCACACCCACCACCATCACATGAACACCACACTCAACACCGTCACATGAACACCACACCCACCACCATCACATGAACACCACACTCAACACCGTCACATGAACACCACACCCACCACCATCACATGAACACCACACCCACCACCATCACCTGAACACCACACTCAACACCGTCACCTGAACATCGCAGCACGCCGCAGCTATCACTGCTGAACGCCTGGGTGAACTATGACCAACCTGGGAGGAGCAGGCATGAACTTCCTGTTGCATGTTGGGTATAGCTCTAAGAGACATTTTAGTGTGTCTCGATGAACTACATTTGCCCACCGAATTGTATTCGCCTACATCAAACTGGAAGGTGGGGCTCGCCATTTTAAATTTTCCAGGGGGCGCTCTTGAGCCGTTTTGCCACGCCCATTTCCGTCACCCATGAATTATCAAATTTTTCACCGGGACTGATGTATCTGCAAAGTTTCATCCGTTTTCATTGATGTTTAGGCCGCCAAAAAGGCATTTGTTTGGGGAGAAGAAGAAGAAGAAGAAGAAGAAGAAGGAGAAGGGAGAATAATAATCCTTCGAAATACAATAGGGCCTCGCACCGCCAGTGCTCGGGCCCTAACTATTGTCTTTGTTTGAAACCAGCTTGACCGACCACTCAGCGTGTTCTTTGAAATCTAATCCAAACCAAGTAAGATTTTTCCTTTACAGGAGATGCTGATGTCATTTTCCAGCAGGACTTGGCACCTGCCCACACTGCCCAAAGGACCAAAAGCTGGTTCTATGACCATGGTATTACTGGGCTTGATCGGCCAGCAAACTCGCCTGACCTGAACCCCATAGAGAATCTATGGGTCATTGTCAAGAGGAAGGTGAGACACCAGACTCAACAAAGCAGACGAGCTGAAGGCCGCTGTCACAGCAGCCTGGGCTCCATCACCCCTCAACAGCCTGGCCTCCATCACCCCTCAACATGGCTCCATACCCCCTCAACAGGGCTCCATCACCCCTCAACATGGCTCCATACCCCCTCAACAGGGCTCCATCACCCCTCAACAGGCCTCCATCACCCCTCAACAGGGCTCCATCACCCCTCAACAGGCCTCCATCACCCCTCAACAGGGCTCCATCACCCCTCAACAGGGCTCCATCACCCCTCAACAGGGCTCCATACCCCCTCAACAGGGCTCCATCACCCCTCAACAGGGCTCCATCACCCCTCAACAGGGCTCCATCACCCCTCAACAGAGCTCCATCACCCCTCAACAGCCTGGCCTCCATCACCCCTCAACAGGCCTCCATCACCCCTCAACAGGGCTCCATCACCCCTCAACAGGCCTCCATCACCCCTCAACAGGCCTCCATCACCCCTCAACAGGCCTCCATCACCCCTCAACAGGCCTCCATCACCCCTCAACAGGCCTCCATCACCCCTCAACAGGCCTCCATCACCCCTCAACAGCCTGGCCTCCATCACCCCTCAACAGGCTGGCCTCCATCACCCCTCAACAGTCTGGCCTCCATCACAGCTCAACAGGGCCACAGGCTGAAGGCCTCCATGGCGCATTGATGCAGTCATTCATGGAAAAGAGCTCCAACCAAGTATTGACGGCATAGAAATGAACATACTTTTCAAAAGGATGACATTTCTGCTTAAAATATCCTTTTTTATTTATCTTATGTAATATTCTTATTTTCTGAGGCATTTGATTTTGGGTTTGCATTAGCTGCAAGACATAATCATCAAAATTACAAGAAATAAAGGCTTGAAATATTTCACTCTGTGTAATGAATCTATATAATATAGAGTTTCACTTTCTGAAATGAGTGACAAAAATATTTAACTTTTTCACACTATTTAAATTTTTTGAGCTGCACCTGTATGTGATAGAGAGAATGTTTATGTGATAGAGAGAATGTGTGTGTGTTTGTAAGAGATTGTGTGTGTGTGTGTGTGTGTGTGCGTGAGAGAATGTGTATGTGATAGAGAGAATGTGTGTGTGTTTGTAAGAGATTTTGTGTGTGTGTGTGTGTGCGTGTGTGCGAGCCTGTCATCCCTCTCCTCTCCTCCTCTCCATCATCCCTCTCCTCTCCTCCTCTCCATCATCCCTCTCCTCTCCTCCTCTCCATCATCCCTCTCCTCTCCTCTCTCCATCATCCCTCTCCTCCTCTCCATCATCCCTCTCCTCTCCTCCTCTCCATCATCCCTCTCCTCTCCTCTCTCCATCATCCCTCTCCTCTCCTCCTCCTCATCCCTCTCCTCTGCTCCTCCTCTCCATCATCCCTCTCCTCTCCTCCTCTCCTCTCTCCATCATCCCTCTCCTCTCCATCATCCCTCTCCTCTCTCCATCATCCCTCTCCTCTCCTCCTCTCCATCATCCCTCTCCTCTCCTCCTCTCATCATCTCCATCATCCCTCTCCTCTCTCCATCATCCCTCTCCTCTCCTCCTCTCCTCTCTCCATCATCCCTCTCCTCTCTCCATCATCCCTCTCCTCTCTCCATCATCCCTCTCTTCTCCTCCTCTCCCTCATCCCTCTCTCTCCTCCTCTCCATCATCCCTCCTTTCTAACTCCCCATCCATGCCCAAGCTTTGGACTCAGTTCCAAAGGACAGCACCTTCTGATTGGACAAGGGGACAGCACCTTCTGATTGGACAAGGGGACAGCACCTTCTGATTGGACAAGGGGACAGCACCTTCTGATTAGACAAGGGGACAGCACCTTCTGATTGGACAAGGGGACAGCACCTTCTGATTGGACAAGGGGACAGCACCTTCTGATTGGACAAGGGGACAGCACCTTCTGATTAGACAAGGGGACAGCACCTTCTGATTGGACAAGGGGACAGCACCTTCTGATTGGACCGTGGCAGAGAGCTCAGGTAGACTGCCAGTGCATCATCATCATCATCATCATCATCATCACACTCAGTAAGGTTTAGTGGAAGTAGGTAGTTTGACCTGCAGGCGTAACCATGACTACAGCAGTCTTCTTCTGGCGGACAGGGGAAGGTCATCTCGTGATGTCAGACTCCGGAGATCTCCGCCACCAAAAGTCTGGAGACGTCTCCGTTGAAAATCGTCGTTGGAACAGCGCCGAAAACCGACGCTACCAATCAGCGCCACTGCCTACATCTCCAATAGGGTGAAGGACCCGCCTTACTGGACATGATGTCCTCCAATCACACAGGAGTGGAGAATCAAAACACAACATTAGGAACGACCTCCCTAAAGATGTTGGATTGGTTTCTGCAATGCAGGTTTTTTTTCAATCTCTCAAATTGTTTCCACACACTTTTAGTGACCTGGATGAATGTTTTCACCCTCTGGTGGAACGCAGCTTTTAGGGACTGACTCATGAGTCTACGGGGCGTTTAGAGACTGACTCATGAGTCTACAGGGCGTTTAGAGACTGACTCATGAGTCTACAGGGTGTTGAGAGACTGACTCATGAGTCTATGGGTGTTGAGAGACTGACTCATGAGAATACAGGGTGTTGAGAGACTGACTCATGAGTCTACAGGATGTTTAGAGACTGACTCATGAGTCTACGGGGTGTTTACAGACTGACTTGTGAGTCTACAGGCGTTTAGAGACTGACTTGTGAGTCTACGGGGCGTTTACAGACTGACTTGTGAGTCTACAGGCGTTTAGAGACTGACTTGTGAGTCTACGGGGCATTTAGAGACTGACTTGTGACTCATGAGTCTACGGGGCGTTTAGAGACTGACTCCTGAGTCTATGGGGCGTTTACAGACTGACTTGTGAGTCTACGGGGCATTTAGAGACTGACTCGTGAGTCTACAGGCGTTTAGAGACTGACTTGTGACTTGTGAGTCTACGGGGCGTTTACAGACTGACTCGTGAGTCTACAGGGTGTTTAGAGACTGACTCGTGAGTCTACGGGGCGTTTAGAGACTGACTCGTGAGTCTATGGGGCGTTTACAGACTGACTCATGAGTCTATGGGGCGTTTACAGACTGACTTGTGAGTCTACAGGCGTTTAGAGACTGACTCATGAGTCTACAGGGCGTTTAGAGACTGACTTTTGACTCGTGAGTCTACGGGGCGTTTAGAGACTGACTTGTGATTCTACGGGGCGTTTAGAGACTGACTCGTGAGTCTATGGGGCATTTAGAGACTGACTTGTGAGTCTGCAGGGTGTTTAGAGACTGACTTGTGAGTCTACAGGCGTTTAGAGACTGACTCATGAGTCTACGGGGCGTTTAGAGACTGACTCATGAGTCTACAGGGTGTTTAGAGACTGACTCATGAGTCTACGGGGCGTTTAGAGACTGACTCATGAGTCTATGGGGCATTTAGAGACTGACTTGTGAGTCTGCAGGGTGTTTAGAGACTGACTTGTGAGTCTACGGGGCGTTTAGAGACTGACTCATGAGTCTACGGGGCGTTTAGAGACTGACTCATGAGTCTAAGGGGCGTTTACAGACTGACTTGTGAGTCTAGGGGTGTTTAGAGACTGACTCGTGAGTCTATGGGGCGTTTACAGACTGACTTGTGAGTCTACAGGGTGTTTAGAGACTGACTCGTGAGTCTACGGGGCGTTTAGAGACTGACTCGTGAGTCTACGGGGCGTTTAGAGACTGACTTGTGACTTGTGAGTCTACGGGGCATTTAGAGACTGACTTGTGAGTCTACGGGGCATTTAGAGACTGACTCATGAGTCTACAGGGTGTTTAGAGACTGACTTGTGAGTCTACGGGGCGTTTAGAGACTGACTCGTGAGTCTACGGGCCGTTTAGAGACTGACTCGTGACTCGTGAGTCTACGGGGCATTTAGAGACTGACTTGTGAGTCTATGGAGCGTTTAGAGACTGACTTGTGAGTCTATGGAGCGTTTAGAGACTGACTCGTAGGTCGACGGGGTGTTTAGAGACTGACTTGTGAGTCTACGGGGCGTTTAGAGACTGACTCGTGACTCGTGAGTCCACGGGCCGTTTAGAGACTGACTTGTGACTCGTGAGTCTATGGGGCGTTTAGAGACTGACTCGTGAGTCTAAACCGCAGACGCAGCCCCAGCGCCGGTGGAGGCGTCATCAGACACATTCCTGCTCTCGCTCCAACATGTTACGACTGCATCGCCATTATCAACATCCCTTCATCCCAGAGACACTCCTCTCCTCTCTCCCTCCTCTACACCTCCTCCTCTCCTCTCTCCCTCCTCTACACCTCCTCCTCTCCTCTCTCCCTCCTTTACACCTCCTCTTCTCCTCTCTCCCTCCTCTAGACACCTCCTCCTCTCCTCTCTTCCTCCTCTAGACACCTCCTCCTCTCCTCTCCTCTCTCTCCTACTCTCCTCTCTCCCTCCTCTAGACACCTCCTCCTCTCCTCTCTTCCTCCTCCTCCTCTCCTCCTCCTCTAGACACCTCCTCCTCTCCTCTCTTCCTCCTCCTCTCCTCTCTTCCTCCTCTAGACACCTCCTCCTCTCCTCTCCTCTCTCTCCTACTCTCCTCTCTCCCTCCTCTAGACACCGCCTCCTCTCCTCTCTTCCTCCTCCTCTCCTCTCCTCCTCCTCTAGACACCTCCTCCTCTCCTCTCCTCTCCCTCCTACTCTCCTCTCCTCCTCCTCTAGACACATCCTCCTCTCCTCTCTTCCTCCTACTCTCTCCCTCCTCTAGATGCCTCCTCCTCTCCTCTCTCCCTCCTCTAGATACCTCCTCCTTCCTCTCCTCCTCCTCTAGACACCTCCTCCTCTCCTCTCCTCCTCCTCCTCTCTCCCTCCTCTAGATGCCTCCTCCTCTCCTCTCTCCCTCCTCTAGATACCTCCTCCTCTCCTCTCCTCCAGACACCTCCTCCTCTCCTCTCCTCCTCCTCCTCTCCTCTCCTCCTCCTCTAGACACCTCCTCCTCTCCTCTCCTCCTCCTCCTCTCCTCTCCTCCTCCTCTAGACAGCTCCTCCTCTCCCCTCTCAGAGCGTTGGTTCACATGCTGGTGACGGGGAGGGAGAGACCAGACCTGCCGTCTCCTCCTCCGACTGGGATTCTAATCCAGGACTCTGGGCCTAACAACCTGACCACACCCTGTCTCACCTAACAACCTGACCACACCCTGTCTCACCTAACAACCTGACCACACCCTGTCTCACCTAACAACCTGACCACACCCTGTCTCACCTAACAACCTGACCACACCCTGTCTCACCTAACAACCTGACCACACCCTGTCTCACCTAACAACCTGACCACACCCTGTCTCACCTAACAACCTGACCACACCCTGTCTCACCCACCAACCTGACCACAGCCTGTCTCACCTAACAACCTGACCACACCCTGTCTCACCCACCAACCTGACCACAGCCTGTCTCACCCACCAACCTGACCACACCCTGTCTCACCCACCAGCCTGACCACACAGCCCTGTCTCACCCAACAACCTGACCACAGCCTGTCTCACCCACCAGCCTGACCACACCCTGTCTCACCCACCAGCCTGACCACACCCTGTCTCACTCACCAACCTGACCACACCCTGTCTCACCCACCAACCTGACCACACCCTGTCTCACCCACCAGCCTGACCACACAGCCCTGTCTCACCTAACAACCTGACCACACCCTGTCTCACCCACCTGAGACCACAACCTGTCTCACTCACCAACCTGACCACACCCTGTCTCACCCACCAGCCTGACCACACCCTGTCTCACCCACCAGCCTGACCACACCCTGTCTCACTCACCAACCTGACCACACCCTGTCTCACCCACCAACCTGACCACACCCTGTCTCACCCACCAGCCTGACCACACAGCCCTGTCTCACCTAACAACCTGACCACAGCCTGTCTCACCCACCAGCCTGACCACACCCTGTCTCACTCACCAACCTGACCACACCCTGTCTCACCCACCAACCTGACCACACCCTGTCTCACCTAACAACCTGACCACACCCTGTCTCACCCACCACCCTGACCACACCCTGTCTCACCTAACAACCTGACCACACCCTGTCTCACCTAACAACCTGACCACACCCTGTCTCACCTAACAACCTGACCACACCCTGTCTCACCCACCAACCTGACCACACCCTGTCTCACCCACCAACCTGACCACACCCTGTCTCACCTAACAACCTGACCACAGCCTGTCTCACCTAACAACCTGACCACAGCCTGTCTCACACCTGAGACCACAGCCTGTCTCACCTAACAACCTGACCACAACCTGTCTCACCCACCAGCCTGACCACACAGCCCTGTCTCACCTAACAACCTGACCACAGCCTGTCTCACCTAACAACCTGACCACAACCTGTCTCACCCACCAGCCTGACCACACAGCCCTGTCTCACCTAACAACCTGACCACATCCTGTCTCACCCACCAACCTGACCACAACCTGTCTCACCTAACAACCTGACCACACCCTGTCTCACCCACCAACCTGACCACACCCTGTCTCACCTAACAACCTGACCACACCCTGTCTCACCTAACAACCTGACCACAGCCTGTCTCACCCACCAACCTGACCACACCCTGTCTCACCCACCAGCCTGACCACACAGCCCTGTCTCACCCAACAACCTGACCACAACCTGTCTCACCTAACAACCTGACCACACCCTGTCTCACCCACCAACCTGACCACACCCTGTCTCACTCACCTGAGACCACACCCTGTCTCACCCACCAACCTGACCACAACCTGTCTCACCTAACAACCTGACCACACCCTGTCTCACCCACCAACCTGACCACACCCTGTCTCACCCACCAACCTGACCACACCCTGTCTCACACACCAACCTGACCACACCCTGTCTCACCCACCAGCCTGACCACACCCTGTCTCACCCACCAACCTGAACACACCCTGTCTCACTCACCTGAGACCACACCCTGTCTCACCTAACAACCTGTCTCACTCACCAGCCTGACCACACCCTGTCTCACCCACCAACCTGACCACACCCTGTCTCACCCACCAGCCTGACCACACCCTGTCTCACCCACCAACCTGAACACACCCTGTCTCACTCGCCAGCCTGAACACACCCTGTCTCACTCGCCAGCCTGACCACACCCTGTCTCACTCACCAGCCTGACCACACCCTGTCTCACCTAACAACCTGACCACACCCTGTCTCACTCACCTGAGACCACACAGCCCTGTCTCACTCACCTGACCACAGCCTGTCTCACTCACCAGCCTGACCACACCCTGTCTCACACACCAGCCTGAACACACCCTGTCTCACTCACCTGAGACCACACAGCCCTGTCTCACACACCTGAGACCACACAGCCCTGTCTCACTCACCTGAGACCACACAGACCTGTCTCACTCACCAGCCTGACCACACAGCCCTGTCTCACTCACCTGAGACCACACAGCCCTGTCTCACTCACCTGAGACCACACAGCCCTGTCTCACTCACCTGAGACCACACAGACCTGTCTCACTCACCAGCCTGACCACACAGCCCTGTCTCACTCACCTGAGACCACACAGCCCTGTCTCACTCACCTGAGACCACACAGCCCTGTCTCACTCACCTGAGACCACACAGACCTGTCTCACTCACCAGCCTGACCACACAGCCCTGTCTCACTCACCTGAGACAACACAGCCCTGTCTCACACACCAGCCGGCCTGTCTGTCTGTCTGCCTGTCTGTCTACTGTATGTATCAGCCTGCCTGCCTGCCTGTCTGTCAATTATATATGTCTGTCTGTATCTGTCTGTCTGCCTGCCTGTCTTATGTATCTGTCTGTCTGTCTGTCTTCCTGTCTGTCTTCCTGTATGTCTGTCTGTCTGTCTACTCTTCCCCCAGTCTAGTCAGCTCCCAGCCTTCTCTCCTATCAAAGTTGAGGATACAGACCACACCAGTATGAAGGCCTCAGCTGATTGGTTGTCTGAGAGTACTGTGAGGCTACCCCCCAGGCCTCGGAAAATGTGGCTATATGAAACCGTCCTCGGTGCAAAAAAGGTTGGGGACCCCTGATCTAGAGCACACTGACACACACACACACACACACACACACACCCTCGAATTGATCACAGATAGTTGCCGCGACAACACTTCCTGGTATGGGTTTGTGTAGTAAGCATGTTTGGGTCCAACAGAATGTGATTAAATCAGTGGGACCCACACACACACACACACACACACACACACACAAGATCGTCATCCTGAACACGCTAACATCCTGAACACTACACACACACACACAGGACACGTTTGATCAAGCTTGCGCAAGTTCCTGTGTTGTAATATCCACTTGTGAAGCGACATGTTTCGAGAGTCCCGGGGGTCACCGTGTTTACTGAGGAGTGAGTTGAACCAATTCAACTCGGTTACACACACACACACACACACACACACACACACACACACACACACACACACACACACACACTTGGCATTACAGGTGCTGTTAAATCCAGAAGTGCCTCTACATGTTGAAGCTGTTGAGGAAGTGTGGGCCTGAGAGAGCAGGAGAGATGGTCTGGTGAATCATGTGGTCTGGGTGTGACTCGCTGCATCCGTAACGGAACCAGAAACTCCTGTTGGGACAGAGCTGCTCCTGGGAGGGGCGAGAACATGACCTCCCTGATCCCTGGAGGGGTCAGTTACCAGAGACCATCTGAACTCAGAATACAGGCTGTGCACTGACTGACTGACTGACTGACTGACTGACTGACT
>NC_140257.1:4546593-4556593 GCF_949987555.1 Borostomias antarcticus | reverse complement strand
TCTACAGTATCTTTCTATCTATCTATCTATCTATCTGTCTGTCTGTCTGTCTGTCTGTCTGTCTGTCTGTCTGTCTGTCTGTCTATCTATAGTATCTATCTATCTATCTATCTATAGTATCTATCTATCTATCTATCTATCTATCCATCTCTATGTATCTATCCACAGTATCTATCTATCTATCTATCTATCTATCTATGTATCTATGTATCTATGTATCTATCTATCTATCTATCTATCTATCTATCTATCTACAGTATCTACAGTATCTGCCTGTCTGCCTGTGACCTAATTTATCCCTGGCATTAAAATGCATTTTAGGTGATCATATTGCAATGTGAAACCAAATGAAAGTGCAGGTAAACGCACCCCAAATGTTTTGGAGAAGGATTGTGAACTGATCAGCCTGTCAGGGACACATTGTGAACTGATCAGCCTGTCAGGGACGCATTGTGAACTGATCAGCCTGTCAGGGACGCATTGTGAACTGATCAGCCTGTCAGGGACGCATTGTGACCACAAGCGTGAAGGGAGACGTGTTCTCAGTCCACAGACAGCAGTGTTCGACCGATGTGGCGTTGGGTTGTTTGAAGAGCAACTAGAGACTGAGACCAGGTGGGAAATCTGGGAATATAATCAGGTTCAATCATATCTAGACACAATCTGGATACGAGTCAAGTTTGAATGCCAGGCGACAGGTGTTAAGGTTGGCCGTCTGTGTACTGTATCTATCCATCCACCCCTCCATCCATCCATCCCTCCCTCCCTCCCTCCCTCCCTCCCTCCATCCATCCACCCCTCCATCCATCCCTCCATGCATCCATCCCTCCATCCATCCCTCCATCCATCCCTCCATCCATCCCTCCATCCATCCACCCACCCATCCACACTGATGATAAGTCATCCATTACATCATTAGTGAGCAGACACGTCCAGTAATGGTCGTCCCTCACTATGGCAACAGATGACCATATGGTGAGTAAGGTCAGAACGCATTCTCCTAGGGCCGCGGACTGAGCAACTTCTGGGAAATCCCCAGAGAAGTCCACAAGTTGCGCTTAAAACATTGCATATTAGGACACAAATGCAAATCTCCAGAGGCACTATGAGTAGAAAATCACAAGCCAGAGACATTCTCTCATCTCTGCAGAACGGTGGGGCAGGAGGTGACCGGTCACCTGTCGCAGATAACACTGTGGTGACAAGGTGTCGCGACTCACAGTTTTTAAAACAAGCCTGAAGACTTCTCTTTTTGCCACTGCTTTCTAAGAGGAGCTATGTTTATCAGTATACTGCACTGTAACTTTTATTCCTGTATTCTATTTGTCCTGCTTTTTGTTTAAATGTCTATAATGACTTGCTTTTTGTTTTAATGCTTTTAATTTGTCCTGCCTTTTGTTTTAAATGTCTATAATGTCTTGCTTTTTGTTTTAATGCTTTTAATGTCTCATGTAAAGCACCTTGAATTGCACTGTGGCTGAAATGTGCTATATAAATAAACTTGCCTTGCCTTGCAGTGAACAGCCGATAGACATGTCACATTCATGGCAAAGTTTATGAGCGGAAACAATGTAGATAGAATAAATAGCGCATAGCCCTACTGGTGTTGCTACAGACAGTGATGTGGTCAGGCTGTCAGGTCCACTCACACTTACCTGGTCAGGGCAATGTCCAGTAGTAGTTCACCGCTGGTAGTAGGCTGCTGTGGGACTCCGTATCCGTCAACAGGCAGGGAGGGGACCTTGTCTACTCGGTCAGGGAGGGGACCTTGTCTACTCGGTCAGGGAGGGGACCTTGTCTACTCGGTCAGGGAGGGGACCTTGCCTACTCGGTCAGGGAGGGGACCTTGTCTACTCGGTCAGGGAGGGGACCTTGTCTACTCGGTCAGGGAGGGGACCTTGTCTACTCGGTCAGGGAGGGGACCTTGCCTACTCGGTCAGGGAGGGGACCTTGTCTACTCGGTCAGGGAGGGGACCTTGTCTACTCGGTCAGGGAGGGGACCTTGTCTACTCGGTCAGGGAGGGGACCTTGTCTACTCGGTCAGGGAGGGGACCTTGTCTACTCGGTCAGGGAGGGGACCTTGCCTACTCGGTCAGGGAGGGGACCTTGCCTACTCGGTCAGGGAGGGGACCTTGTCTACTCGGTCAGGGAGGGGACCTTGCCTACTCGGTCAGGGAGGGGACCTTGTCTACTCGGTCAGGGAGGGGACCTTGTCTACTCGGTCAGGGAGGGGACCTTGTCTACTCGGTCAGGGAGGGGACCTTGTCTACTCGGTCACTGTCTGGGAAATCCGGAGATCGATCAGCCGTCGAAGTTCAGTCTTGGCGCTTTTACTTTCCCGCTGTTGGTTTATCGTCAGTATCCTTTAGTTTTTCTTTTCCGTAGACTTCTCTCTTTCACTCTCTCTCTCCCCCTCTCTCTCTCTCTCTCTCTCTCTCTCTCCTCCGTCTCAGCTCCGCTTCGTGTCGAAATCAAGCGAAGTGTTTCTGGAGGAGACCATGGAGAGGCACGACGGCAGCCCTGGCGGAGGCGAAGAGAACTGGATGTTTTGCTGCCTTGTCTTTTCTAGACCAATGGTCTTTTCCCTCCGCCGACAGGAGGCGCCCTTGTCCATGCTATCATGTTCAACCAATCCTGCCTCATATCAGCATGGGCCTGCAGACCAAAGCGTTGTGTTGGACTGGGCGCTTCTGTGGCGGACAGTCTGGGGTCTGTCTCTGTGGGGACAGTCTGGGCTCTGTCTCGGACAGTCTGGGGTCCGTCTCGGTCAGTCTGGGGTCCGTCTCGGACAGTCTGGGGCCTGTCTCGGACAGTCTGGGGTCCGTCTCGGTCAGTCTGGGGTCCGTCTCGGACAGTCTGGGGTCTGGACAGTCTGGGGTCCGTCTCGGACAGTCTGGGGTCTGTGGCGGACAGTCTGGGGTCCGTCTCGGACAGTCTGGGGTCCGTCTCGGTCAGTCTGGGGTCCGTCTCGGACAGTCTGGGGTCTGTGGCGGACAGTCTGGGGTCTGTCTCGTTCAGTCTGGGGTCCGTCTCGGACAGTCTGGGGTCTGGACAGACTGGGGTCTGGACAGACTGGGGTCCGTCTCGGACAGTCTGGGGTCTGTCTCGGACAGTCTGGGGTCTGGACAGTCTGGGGTCCGTCTCGGACAGTCTGGGGTCCGTCTCGGTCAGTCTGGGGTCCATTTTTAAATAAAATAATATATATTTTTATTTTGTATATATATTTTTAAGATTTGATGTCTATGATGAGTATTTGGATACATTTTTTGTAGGTAATCTGTTTTTACAAGCAACATGAAGAGTCGCAATATTGATTGGAACACTAGAAGTAAAATGTTACATCTTGTAACAACATATGGGGCAACTGTAACAACACACATTATACCTTAATATAAATTCTAAGGACTACAATAGCAAGAATAGATATGACCTAAAACAATACCAAAACTTTGACAAGCGTGATAGTTAATCCTTAAAGTCGCACTGAAATGAAAAAAGCATTCTGTCCCATTTTGGTTCACATAATTGGTCATAGTGTTCACCTATTCAACGATGTATGCCAAACAAATACAAAATGCTACTTTTGTTGTAATCTTATATCAAAGTATATAATTTCTTACTTCCTGGAAAACGGTAGGTCACATGCAATGACGACAACAGGTACCTTAGATTTTAGGCCAATAATCTCACGACATCCACCCGTCAATCAACACTATCCTTCTATCGAATCTGTCTAAAGTTCTTAAAACCCGTCCACTTGTCAATGTTCCAATCAAATTCCTCTAAACATAATGTCCCACCCTCATAGCTTGTTTGCGTTGGAAATACGTCAAACTACGGAAGTTAGATGATCTCATACGTCTGTTTCAGTGCGACTTGAAGCATCCAGAGAGGGATCACCACAGAGCATGTGCAGTTTAATGGTTCGGTCTTTTTTTCTCATTTATGCAATTTGAGGTGTTACAATTGGCTGGGATGAGAGCTTCCTGACCAATCACCTGCTTTTTCTTTTACCGCAAGCAAAAAAGAAACAACGAGCCAAAACGTGAAAGTGGGAATGAACAGTCAAAGGAAATGAAACAATAAGGAAGAACACAACGTCCAGGCATAAAGTAAACATATTTATTTAAATTAGCATAAAAAGCACAAAATAACTACACTCCCACGTGTGTAAAACACATCTTCTGAGAAGATGGTTCTAAGTGATACAACAGCTTAATGCAAACCTTTCATATAGTTGAAAATAAGCACTTTATGAAAATATATATCTACATCGTAACATAATGAGTATTGGTGGTTCCCTAGAAGGCCCTCCTCCTGTATGGTTCATACAGGCGTTTCCCGTGATACAAATAGGCCTCCCTGCCACTAGAGGGCGGTAGACAGGTCAACCCTGTAGTATGGAACATTACTATGGAAGTGTTCAGGTGAGAGACTAACACACAGAGAAGTGAGTGTTAAAGATACTACTGTACACATACAACTAACAAAACGTTTCCCAGACAGTGATTATCAATGAGTCTAACATAATCCAACTGGCTATTGATATAAAAACTACAGGAGTGTGTGGAAAAACAGCATCGGGTTCATATGCTCCCTATAAGAGAAGCAGGTAGTTCTGTTCTCTTGAGAGAGACAGCCTGGTCCACCAGAACAACCACCCTGGTCCACCAGAACAACCACCCTGGTCCACAGAACCACCACCCTGGCCCACCAGAACCACCACCCTGGTCCACCAGAACCACCACCCTGGTCCACAGAACAACCACCCTGGTCCACCAGAACAACCCCCCTGGTCCACCAGAACAACCACCCTGGTCCACCAGAACAACCACCCTGGTCCACCAGAACAACCACCCTGGTCCACAGAACAACCACCCTGGTCCACAGAACAACCACCCTGGTCCACAGAACAACCACCCTGGTCCACCAGAACCACCACCCTGGCCCACCAGAACAACCACCCTGGTCCACAGAACAACCACCCTGGCCCACAGAACAACCACCCTGGTCCACAGAACGACCACCCTGGTCCACCAGAACCACCACCCTGGCCCACCAGAACAACCACCCTGGCCCACAGAACAACCACCCTGGTCCACAGAACAACCACCCTGGTCCACCAGAACAACCACCCTGGTCCACAGAACAACCACCCTGGTCCACCAGAACAACCACCCTGGTCCACAGAACAACCACCCTGGTCCACAGAACAACCACCCTGGTCCACCAGAACAACCACCCTGGTCCACAGAACAACCACCCTGGTCCACCAGAACAACCACCCTGGTCCACAGAACAACCACCCTGGTCCACAGAACAACCACCCTGGTCCACCAGAACAACCACCCTGGTCCACCAGAATGACCACTCCAAATGAAAAATCAGGCTGGTCTACCAAGCGAGAAAATAATGCCAGATACTCCCTCCCCCAGAAGGTCACCCCCCCCCCCCCCGAGAGAACCTTCTCCCCTTAGCGTCAGAACGGTATTTACAAACACTGATGGTTGGCGTCCGTGCTCGTCTACGCTGTGCGACCCGCACTTGACATGAAATGAGAGGACGTGTCCAGTCCAGAGGTGACCGATTTTTTTTTGTAAAGTTGAGGACATGTGAATCAGGAAGTGTGGGGACAGGACGCCCAGTGTGGGGTAGGAGGGGGAGGTTGGGAGGGTAAGAGGGTCCAGGGGTGGTGAGGGTAGCTGGCTAGCAGAGGGAGGGGCTGGAGGGTTGGTGAGGGGTGGTCGTGGGGGCGGGGCGGGGCGTGGTGGAGGTGGGGGGTCTACTCCTGGGCCCCCTTTCCCGTCATCTTGTAGATCTCGGTGGGCCCGTCCACGTGAGTGATGGTGGTGGTCAGCTGGATGTCCTCGCCACTGTTGGCTCCTCCGTCCCCTACACAACAATGACAACAACAACAATGACGACAACAGCAACATTAAAAACAACATTAACGGCAAAGAAAAATCTACCTGATGAGAAAAACAAGAGAAAAACCTCTCAGCCAAAAACCATGAGAAACCCAACCTCTCTCTAAACACCCTGGGACTGAGACTGACCAGAGGTCAGATTCACCCTGGGACTGAGACTGACCAGAGGTCAGATTCACCCTGGGACTGAGACTGACCAGAGGTCAGATTCACCCTGGGACTGAGACTGACCAGAGGTCAGATTCACCCTGGGACTGAGACTGACCAGAGGTCAGATTCACCCTGGGACTGAGACTGACCAGAGGGCAGATTCACCCTGGGACTGAGACTGACCAGAGGTCAGATTCACCCTGGGACTGAGACTGACCAGAGGGCAGATTCATAGCATTTCACTCAGAGAGGAAGGAGGAGAGAGAGAGGAGGAGAGAGGGAGAGGAGGAGAGAGAGAGAGAGGGAGAGGAGGAGGGAGGAGAGGGAGGAGAGAGGGAGAAGAAGGAGGAGGGAGAGGAAGGAGGAGAGAGAGGAGGAGAAAGGAGAGAGCGAGAGAGGGATAGGAAGGAGGAGAGAGAGAGAGCAAAAGAGGAGGAGGGAGGAGAGAGGAGGGAGGAGAGAGAGGAGGAGGGAGGAGAGAGAGAGGAGGAGGGAGGAGAGAGGGAGAGGAGGAGGGAGGAGAGAGGGAGAGGAGGAGTGAGGAGAGAGGAAGAAAGAGGAGGAGGGAGGAGAGAGAGGAGGAGGGAGGAGAGAGAGGAGGAGGGAGAGAGAGAGAGGAGGGAGGAGAGAGAGGAGGAGGGATGAGAGAGGGAGAGGAGGAGGGAGGAGGTGAGAGGGAGAGAGAGGAGGAGGGAGGAGAGAGGAGGAGGGAGGAGAGAGGGAGAGAGGAGGAGGGAGGAGAGGAGGAGGGAGGAGAGAGAGAGGAGGAGGGAGGAGAGAGGGAGAGAGAGGAGGAGAGAGGGAGAGAGAGGAGGAGGGAGGAGAGAGAGAGGAGGAGGGAGGAGAGAGAGGAGGAGGGAGGAGAGGAGGAGGGAGGAGAGAGGGGGGGAGGAGGGAGGAGAGAGAGGAGGAGGGAGGAGAGAGAGGAGGGAGGAGAGGAGGAGGGAGGAGAGAGAGGAGGAGGGAGGAGAGAGAGAGGAGGAGGGAGGAGAGAGAGGAGGGAGGAGAGGAGGAGAGAGGAGAGAGAGAGGGCTCCTCCAGAGAGCCAGGATGACGTTGTTCAGGGAACTCTTCCAGACCGTTTTTTCTTCCTTCCTGATGTCAGGAGATGGATGGTTTTCATTAGCGTCCTCCTCCTCTCCTCCCCCCTTCAGTCCATCCTCCTCCCTCCTCCCTCCCTCCCTCCTTCCTGCTCTCCACCCCCCTCCCCCCACTGGTAGGAAGCCTGGTGTCCATTAGAAACACCAAGAGAGGCCCTCCTTTCCCCTGGGAACACACACACACACACACACTCACACACACTCACACACACACACTCACACACAGTCACACACACTCCTCTTCTCATTCCCGAGCAGTGAGTGTTTGTCTGACGCCGAGTGTGTGTGAGTGTGTGTGAGTGTGTGTGTGTGTGTGTGAGTGTGTGTGAGTGTGTGTGTGTGTGTGTCTCACCACTGGACTGTTCGTCTCCGTAGCGTTTGTGTGAGGGGGCGTAGAGGAACATGATGGCGAAGACGTAGAGGTTCCACATGCCGTAGATCCCGGTGAAGAAGGCGCTGTTCACCTGCACCGTGTAGTCACCCCAGTGCCAGTGGCCCTCGTTCACCTGGAACACACAGGAACCTTCAGAGGGTTCTAGAACAGGACCAGAGAGGTCCTAGAACATTACTAAAGAGGGTTCTAGAACATTACCAGAGGGTTCTACAACATTACTAAAGAGGGTTCTAGAACAGGACTAGAGAGGGTTCTAGAACAGGACTAGAGAGGGTTCTACAACATTACTAAAGAGGGTTCTAGAACAGGTCTAGAGAGGGTTCTAGAACAGGACTAGAGAGGGTTCTACAACATGACCAGAGGGTTCTAGAACATGACCAGAGGGTTCTAGAGCAGGACCAGAGGGGGTTGTAGAACATTACTAAGGAGGGTTCTAGAACATCATTAGAGATGGTTCTACAGCATGACCAGAGAGGGTTCTAGAACATTACTAAAGAAGGTTCTACAACATGACCAGTGGGTTCTAGAACATTACTAAAGAGCTTTTCATAATGCTATGAGCTCAAACTGCTTCTGGTGACTAATCTCATTTTATACTTTTCCTTATTATTTCTCTTTCTCATGTTTTTAATTTCTATTCCAAAACTGTATTATTGTTTATCATGGTCTTTTTTATTTCCCTACCCTCTGATTTGCCATGAAAGTTCATGTTCAGATGGGAGTGGACTATATAAGCCTGCGCTTCCCTTCCCTCCCAGCACTGGATGGTAAATTATTCATTGATTCTTTTCAAACATGGTGCAAATAAAAAAAAGAAAAGAAAGGTTCTACAACATGACCAGAGGGTTCTAGAACAGGACCAGAGAGGTTCTAGAGCATTACTAAAGAGGATTCCAGAACATCATTAGAGGGGGTTCTACAACATGACCAGAGAGGGTTCTAGAACAGGACTACAGAGAGTTCTAGCACATTATGACTACTAAGTGTTCTAGCACATGACTAGAGAGGGTTCTCTGCTGCGTTCTAGTTGAGTCTGACGCCTCAGGAGTCAGAATTCGGATCTGGGAATGATGTCACAGCCGAGTTGGTCGTTCCAGTTACAACAGGTTAAAAAAAAACACTTAAGCCTGATCTTTGTTAGCAATATCAGTTCTAGCCATTGTTAGCAATACCGGTCGATGAAATAACGCACTATGCACATTTTGTACATTCACACACTGTTCTGGGTTCTAGGACATTACTAGCCCTACCTGGCTGATGATGAAGAAGATGACCGTCATGGCAGCGCAGGTGAGGGTGACAAGCATCAGGAACTTGAACCTGAAGATCAGACCCTGAGACCCAAACACCAGTTAACACGGGGAACGCCACAGGACACTCGCTCACACACACACATGCTCAAACACACACACACACACACACACACACACACACACACACACACACACACACACACACACACAACCACACACAACCACACACAACCACACACAACCACACACACACACACACACACACACACACACACAGAGGCTTTCACCCAGACGCACCTCATAGTGCAGGCGTCTGGCCCGGGACATGGCGGGCAGAGACGACCTCTTCCCGCTGATGTTCTGGAACACCTGGAACACCATGAAGCACAGGAACAGGAAGTAGAGGCAGGCGCAGATCCCCGCCACGATGATGAACGCCATCTGACGCAACTCCCGTCAAGGACTCATCTGGCTGAGGTGGAGTTACACAAATACTGAACTACCCCTTTAAACTGTGCGTCTACAACCGTCTGATCTTGCCATACTTCACGTATGCAGAGATAAAACAGAATTTTGGACGTAGACTTCTCCATAGTGTTGTTGATTGATGGGGAATATTTTCAGCTCAGATTCCATGCTGTCTCTCATTCTGGAGTTAGCATCATGCTAATGCTAGCTCAATGCGGTAGCATTCAAAGAAAACTCACTTAAAACACTCCACAGTGAACCCAAATCAAATCATGATATGAGCACAGTCTGTCGGCAGCCCATTTGAGTTTTTATTCCATCATTTTTGAAGTCTAACTATTGTTGAACCCATTTGTTTGTTCGGACCTAGCCTGTGCGGAGTGATACGTAACCAGTCAGCTAGTCAGCTCCATATCTCCACAACAGCAAGGAACACAAGGATGGAGCAGCAGACTACAGCTGCATCTCAGATAATTAGAATATTGTAGAAAGTTCATTATTTTCTGTAATTTAATTCAAAAAGTGAAACTTTCATATATTATAGATTCATTACACAACTGCCCCTCCCTCAGACTGCCCTCCCTCAACCTGCCCCTCCCTCAACCTGCCCCTCCCTCACCCTGCCCCCTCTCTCACCCTGCCCCTCCCTCAACCTGCCCCTCCCTCAACCTGCCCCTCCCTCACCCTGCCCCTCCCTCACCTTGCCCC
>NC_140257.1:4509930-4544930 GCF_949987555.1 Borostomias antarcticus | reverse complement strand
ACCCCCGCAGCAAGATGGAGAACGGTGAGGCCAGGTCACTGGGGTCACCGGCGAGGTCACTGGGGTCGCCGGCTCTACAGGGTTGAGGGCTGGACTCGCTTCCAACTCAGTCAGTTCAGGTGTGGAAGGGATTTAAAGCAATTAAGCAGCAACACACGAGAAGCGTGCTAGATCTTGAGTATCTGAACGGCTGGGCTGCAGCTCATACAGCAGGGTTACATTATCAAGAAAGATTATAGGATAAATACCCACTATTTCAGTATATTTTATATCGATTTGAGTGTATTCAGCAGTTCCTCAAACAATCATGTTGCTATGGAATTTCATATGGTGAACATAATCCCTGGAGGAATATACATTTAAGTTTAAGTGAAATGGAAAGTGCCTGTTACATGTTCTTGTAGTCAGAGAGTCAGGAGTAAAGATAGGTGAAGATATTGTGATATAGAGATATTGTGATATAGAGATATTGTGATTAGGGCTGGGTTTAAAAAATCGATTAATCGATTCTGAATCGATTCTGAATCAAATGATTCAGAATCGATTCATGAATCCCAAAATCGATCTTTTATTTAATGAATGAATTAATGAAGGTATGAATAGTTCATTAATTCATTCAATGATTCATTCATTCATTCATTCATTCATTCATTCATTCATTTTTGGAAATCGGTATCGATACCCAGCCCTAGTACTGATGTGTTGCATAACTTGGCAGTCATGTAATTAAGGTTACAGCTAAAAAAAAAACAGGGTTTAGTAACACTAACCGAATCGATAGTGAATCGAATCGAATCTAATTGAATCGAATCGAATCGAATTGAATCGTATTGAATCGTGATAATCGATTCTGAATCTTGTGAATCGACCAATCACAACACCAGGTCAGAACTACCTAGCCTGGCTACGCCGTCCTGATCACGTGACCTCACATCCTGTTTCTCTCCGCAGATCAGTCTGGCCACGCCCCCATTCCACTGAGTTCCACCCGGAAGATATTAGCTGTGCTAATCATATTAGCACAACGTACAACCGTGATTGGCACGGCTAATATGGGGCGGGTTTGATGCAACAACTGTGCCCATTTGATATGACGACTAACCCTTTGCTCTGATTGGTTAGAGGTCTGTCCAGTTGCGTCCAGAGGCATTGTGGGTCTGGCGAAGCCAGGCTAGGAACTACCTGTTGTATAAAGGAAACTATTTAATGACTCCTGTGTGTGTGTGTGTGTGTGTGTGTGTGTGTGTGTGTCTGCGAGTATGTGTGTGTTTCTGTCCGTGTGTGTGTGTGTGTGTCTGTGTGTGTGTGTGTGTATGTGTCTGTGTGTATGTGTGTGTGTGTCTGAGTGTGTGTGTGTGTGTGTGTGTGTGTGTGTGTGTCTGTCTGTGTGTGTCTATGTGTGTCTGTCTGTGTGTGTGTGTCTGTGTGTGTGTGTGTCTGTGTGTGTGTCTGTGTGTGTGGATGTGTGTGTGTGTGTGTGTGTGTCTGTGTGTGTGTGTGTGTGTATGTGTGTCTGTGTGTATGTGTGTGTGTGTGTCTGTGTGTGTGGATGTGTGTGTGTGTGTGTGTGTGTGTGTGTATGTGTGTGTGCGTGTGTGCGTGTGTGCATGTGTGTCCCAGGCTACCCCCTCCATGCTCCAGAGTCCTACTTTCCCTACTTCCGTCAAAATGGCGTCAGGGCGGTCGTCAGGCTCAACAGGAAGTTGTATGACGGGCGGCGTTTCACCGACGCCGGCTTCGAGCTCCACGAGCTCTTCTTCACGGACGGGACCACGCCCAGTGACCTCATCACACGCCGCTTCCTCCACGCCTGTGAGAGCACAGAGGGAGCCGTGGCCGTCCACTGCAAGGGTGAGGGAGGGAGAGAGGGAGGGAGGGAGGGAGGGAGGGAGAGAGGGAGGGAGGGAGGGAGGGAGTGTGTGCGTGTGTGTGTTTGTGTTGGAGGTGTGTTTGAATATGTGTTTGTGTGTGTGCGTGTGTGTGTGTGTGTGTGTTCGCGGTGTGTTTGAATGAATGTGTGTGTGTGTGTGTGTGTGTGTGCGTGTTAGAAAGCCATGTGCTACACTAAAGTATGTTAGATGCTGCCATTCCCAGACATGCCACCAGAGGGCAGCATTGCACCGATAGTCTGACTGGTCTTCATGAAAGCTTCTGTCCTGAGGATTATCCAGCCTCTGCTCTCTGCTGCGTCATGATCCCCTACCTCCCTCTGTCCAATCACAGCGGGCCTGGGCCGGACGGGCACTCTGATTGGCTGCTACCTGATGAAGCACTACCGCTTCACGGCGGCGGAGGCGATCGCCTGGATCAGGATCTGCCGGCCCGGTTCCGTCATCGGACCCCAGCAGAGCTTCCTGGAGGAGTGAGTAGGACCACCGCCTACTACTGCACAGCACAGCACAGCACAGCACAACACAACACTACACTATACTATACTATACTATACTATACTATACTACACTATACTATACTATACTATACTATACTATACTATACTATACTATACTATACTATACTATACTATACTATACTATACTATACTACACAGCACTATACTATACTATACTATACTATACTATACTATACTACACTATACTATACTATACTATACTATACTATACTATACTATACTACACAGCACTATACTATACTATACTACACAGCACTACACTATACTATACTATACTATACTATACTACACAGCACTACACTATACTATACTATACTATACTATACTACACTACACTATACTATACTATACTATACTATACTATACTATACTACACTATACTATACTACACTACACTATACTACACAACACTACACTACACTATACTATACTATACTATACTATACTATACTACACAACACTACACTACACTACACTACACTATACTATACTATACTATACTACACTACACTATACTACACTACACTACACTACACTACACTACTATACTATACTATACAACACAACACAACACAACACAACACAACACTACACTACACATTACAGCACAGCACTACACTATACTATACTTTACTATACTATACTATACTACACTATATTATACTATACTATACTATACTATACTATACTACACTACACTACACTACACTACACTACACTACACTACACTATACTATACTACACAACACTACACTATACTATACTACACTACACTACACTACACTACACTACACAATACAGCACAGCACTACACTATACCATTCTTTACTATACTATACTATACTATACTATACTATACTACACTATACTATACTATACTATACTATACTATACTATACTATACAACACTACACTACACTACACAACACTACACTACACAACACACACATCACAGGACAACACAACACAACACACACATCACAGGACAACACAACACAACAAAAAACAACACAACACAACAGGCACATCACAACACAACACAACACAACACAACACAGCACAGCACAACACACACAACACAAGTTAGTAGAGCTGGAGCAGAACAGCGCTAGGCCTCTCTCTCAGGTTCCTCTGATCCCAGACAGGATTCAGGCACATGTGTATCAGCCTTTATAATAATCCAACCCCCCCTCCACCCCCCCACCCAGGAAGCAGCGCAGCTTGTGGGTCCAGGGCGACGTCCACCGCTCCAAACAGCAGCTGCAGCAGCGCTGTCCACGCCGCCGCCCCCAGCAGCAGGCCCCGCCCCCCCGGGAGGCGGAGCAGGAAGTGCGCCGCCTGATCTCCAGCATGGACGACCTGTCCATCAACGCCGCGCCGCGGAGCTGCTCCGGCCAGGGGGAGGGCGGGGTCGAGTGTGGGGGCGGGGTCGAGGGCGGGGCCTCCGGCCGGCTGACCCAGGGAGACCGGCTCCGCGCCCTGAAGGGGAGACGCACACCCAAGGCCCCCGCTGGAAGGTAGGGGTGTGTGTGCGTGTGTGGTATTACATACTGTAACTAGAAAGTACATTTCCTGGAGAAAATGTGAGGTGGGCTAGCATCTGCAGCTGTATGTAACAGCTACTGCTAGAACTACTACGGACCAGGCAATCTCCATGCACCCACCGGTGAAGACCATGCGTCTCTAGCCCACTCAGGGGCTGAGTTGTGGGGTCTGTGGCGTGGACAGTGGCATGGTGGTGAGACTCCGCCCCCTCAGGTCAGAGCTGGTCGAGGACAGTGTACCCCTCTCCGCGCCACCTACCCGCCTTCACCAGTGAAGACTGTGTGTCTCTAGCCACCTCAGAGGCTGTGTTGTGAGGTCCGTGGCATGGATAGTGGCGTGATGGCGAGACTCCGCCCCCTCCGGTCAGAGCAGGTCGGGGGCAGTGCACTGACATCCGGGCAATCTCCATCCACCCAACAGTGAAGACCGTGTGTCTGTAGCTCACTCAGGGGCTGAGATGTGGGGACAGTGGCGTGGATAGTGGCGTGGTGGCGAGACTCCGCCCCCTCAGGTCAGAGGTTGTGGGGGGCAGGTCAGTGATTGCCAGGCCATCCCAATTGGAGACCATGTGTCTATAGCCCACCCCGGGCGGAGCAGTAGCTGTGGAGGTGTTGCAGTAGGTGTTTGTTATAAGTACTGCTTGTACTACACTCAAAAATAGATTAGACCACTCATCATAACTCATAGTTTTATTGAGTTCAATAGCTGAAAGAGGAGAAAAGGTATTAATATGAGTTTGCAGCCTGAAAAAGAGTGTCATTCTGAATATTTCTTTGAATATAAGAAAGGAAGGAAGAAAGAAAGAAAGAAAGAAAGAAAGAAAGGAAGGAAGGGAAGGAAGGATGGAAGGAAGAAAGGAAAGGAAGGAAGGAAGGAAGGAAGGGAAGGAAGGATGGAAGGATGGAAGGAAAGAGAAAGAAGGAAGGAAGGATGGAAGGAAGGGAAGGAAGGAGGGAAGGAAGGATGGAAGGAAGGAAAGGAAAGGAAAGGAAAGGAAAGGAAAGGAAAGGAAAGGAAAGGAAAGGAAAGGAAAGGAAGGAAGGAAAGAAAGGAAGGAATGGAAGGAGGGAAGGAAGGATGGAAGGAAGGAAGGATGGAAGGATGGAAGGATGGAAGGATGGAAGGAAGGAAGGAAGGAAGGAAGGATGGATGGAAGGAAGGAAGGAAGGAAGGAAAGAAAGAAAGAAGGAAGAATGGAAGGAAGGGAAGGGAAGGAAGGATGGAAGAAAGGACAGGAAGGAAGGAAGGAAGGAAGGAAGGAAGGAAGGAAGGAAGGAAGGAAGGAAAGAAAGAAAGAAAGAAAGAAAGAAAGCAAGAAGGAAGGAAGGAAGGAAGGAAGGAAGGAATGGAATGGAATGGAAGGAGGGAAGGAAGGATGGAAGGAAGGATGGAAGGAAGGAAGGAAGGATGGATGGAAGAGGATGGATGGATGGAAGGAAGGAAGGAAGGAAGGAAGGGAATGGAAGGGAATGGAAGGAAAGGAAAGGAAAGGAAAGGAAAGGAAGGACGGACGGACGGACGGACGGATGGATGGATGGATGGAAGGAAGGAAGGAAGGAGGGAAGAAAGGAATGAATATGAATGCTACCACAGTAGTCATAAAAGGGTGCCTGTACAGAGAGCCTGCACGTGTCCCCAAATTCAAATCCCAACTGACACTGTGAGCATCCTCTCATTCACTTCAATGGAAAGGCATATTGGATTCAGACAGCTCTCTCTCAAAAAGTATAAAGGTCACAGCCTAGATATTGACACCGTAGGAATCCTGAGAAAATGCTGAACATTTTAGGCTATGATATGTATGTGTAGCTCAAAAACTGTAGGCATGGTGGGAGTTAGAAAAAGGGTAAAAATGCAAAATTAGCAGCTCAAAAGGTAGAGTGTGGGCCCATACGTTTCAATGGAGAGTGCAGTTGCCGAACAAATCATCATACAGCGAAAACTATAAGTCACACAGCTTAGATACTTACATTGTACGAATCAGCACAGTTATGGGAACATTTCGATATATAATATGTGTATGAGCTGTTAAAACTGTAGGCATAGCAACAAGTTAGAAAAAGGGTAAAAATGCAAAATTAGCAGCTCAAAAGGTAGAGTGTGGGCCCATACGTTTCAATGGAGAGTGCAGTTGCCAAACAAATCATCATACAGCGAAAACTATAAGTCACACAGCTTAGATACTTACATTGTACGAATCAGCACAGTTATGGGAACATTTCGATATATAATATGTGTATGAGCTGTTAAAACTGTAGGCATAGCAACAAGTTTGAAAAAGAGTAAAAATGCTAAATTAGCAGCTCAAAAGCTAGAATGCAGCGCCATACGTTTCAATGGGGAGCGCAGTTGCCAAACAAATCATCATACAGCGAAAAGTATATGTCACACAGCTTAGATACTTACATTGTACGAATCAGCACAGTTGTGTGAAAGTTTTGATGTATAATAAGTGTGTGAGCTTTCAAAACTGTAGGAGTGCCAGCAGTTTACAAAATGTGTAAATATTTTCAAAGCAACAGCTGCCACCACTCTAAAAACATAATGATACTGAACATTCCACCAGCAGTTTCAATGGCACAAAAATTACTATTAAAAGTTAAATTACTAAAAAACTATAAAAAATATCAAAAATCTGAATAAATCCGTTAAAGAGCTAAACATCGTGAACATTTTAAAGTTTGAATGAAGTTTCTAGCACAAAGTATGAAGAAGTTATAAAGGAGACAAAAAACAGGGAGAATTATTATAAAGAAAGAAAGAAAGAAATAGTGGGAATATCACAAGTTGGTCTAGCTTTTGCAAGCTAGCCCACCTAATAATGCGCTGCTGAAACTTCACATTTCAAGTTGCTTGCAACAGTTAATTTTGTAATTTAATACAAGCTTGCTATTAATAAACTGATCTTAATTACAATAGTGTGTATTTTCCATCATGTGTTGCACTGTAGTTCCTTCAAAGTAAAATACTTGTTTTTTTATGTGTGTTGGGGAGGTGAAATGCCGTATACCGTGAAATACCGTAAACCGTACCGTGTAACTAGATACCGTACCGTACCGTAATGCAAAAATCCATACCGTCTCATCCCTAGTGTGGGTGTGTGTGGCCACTGTGATAGTAAAATAACTGATCTAGTCAAAAGGATTTACCAAGATTCGTTCAAAAGGTTAAGTCTGGTTTATTGTGAAAAGCATACGAGCGCAAGGACTTCCTGAAAACGCAACAAGGGTGGTTTAGTCAGCGAAGTCCCGTTTGGTCTTCTGCGGTGCCTTATATGCAGTCAAACCACAGGTAAGGTCCTTCCAGGATGTGATTGGCTACTGCATTGTTCATCATATGAAATGGCAGGCGTGGCCAAGAGTACAGACATGTGACATGAGAAAAAGGGCGGCAATTGGGGACAAAGGATGGCAAAGGATGTTTATTCTATTGTAGACAGATGGCCTTCTGGAAGCCATTTTGTATGTTAGCACAGCTATGTGAATATTTGGGGGAGGTGATGAATTACAAGAGAAGTGAGAGGACAAAGGTTTAAGGTGTTTGGATGTAAATTCCTCAACACCATCCATCTCCTTTCCTTCCTTCACTTTTCTAGGTTTTTTCTCCTCACACCTGGCCTCCCGACTCAACCTCTAAACGCTTCGCTCAACTAGAGACCAGAGACTTTCATTCACATTTCATCGCTTAAAGCCTGCGGTATACTGAAGCAGTAACTCATGAGAGGGTGCGGTATACTGAAGCAGTAACTCATGAGAGGGTGCGGTATACTGAAGCAGTAACTCATGAGAGGGTGCGGTATACTGAAGCAGTAACTCATGAGAGGGTGTGGTATACTGAAGCAGTAACTCATGAGAGGGTGTGGTATACTGAAGCAGTAACTCATGAGAGGGTGTGGTATACTGAAGCAGTAACTCATGAGAGGGTGTGGTATACTGAAGCAGTAACTCATGAGAGGGTGTGGTATACTGAAGCAGTAACTCAGGAGAGGGTGTGGTATACTGAAGCAGTAACTCAGGAGAGGGTGTGGTATACTGAAGCAGTAACTCATGAGAGGGTGTGGTATATGGCCGATCACAGGTCACAGGTCACAGGCACAGCCCAGTGGACCAGCACAACCCGTGGAATATTGGCCATGTACCACAACCCTTGAGTAAGTTATTGCTTTTATACAACGGTTACATCATCGGGAAACATTTATGGGATAAATACCTGCTATTTGTCAATTTTAGTGAACTCCGTCAAGAAAGGTAGTTCCTAAAACTATCACGCTGCTATGGAGTTTCAGAACGACGAACAATGAGCCCTAGCAACCAAACTAATACTTCTGACCAACCTAGCTAGTCATGAATGAACCATTGGTAGGTTACAGGGTGGATAGAACAACTCAAAATCGACATTGAATGTTCACATTTTTCTTGAGGAGAAATGTTTTTCCAGGCAGTAATAAATGGCGCAGTAATATTTCACATAGAACGGTAAAGAGGCTTTGCCCGTGGTGTGTCATGAATATACAGCAGCTCTTAACCAATCAGATTGCGAGGTCGGAACTACTCGTTGTATCATTGCTGTTTAACAACGTGTACGCTTAGACAAGCGCAAATTTCACAGCATGTTCTCTTCTGAGGACCTGCACGGTCAAGTTCCCCAGGAACCAGGAGCTGCGCGGTCGAGGCGTACGGTACGAGGAGTTAAAAGCAAATATCCCGCCGGCTTAGAGTGGTGGAAACAGTTTGAGAGCTAAAAAAAACGCCCCAACGACAGTAATTACAACCAGTGTTTATTATCATGACCTCCCCAGCGACAGAGCAGGGCGAGAGGTCATGTTTATGGTGGCGTGTGTTCGTCCGTCTGTCTGTTCGTCTGTCAGGATTACGCAAAAACCACTGCACAGATTTTCACAAAACTCGGTGTAGCATGGGCCCCCTTAGAACCCAGCAGGGTGTAGCATGGGCCACCTTAGAACCCAGCAGGGTGCAGCATGGGCCCCCTTAGAACCCAGCAGGGTGTAGCATGGGCCACCTTAGAACCCAGCAGGGTGTAGCATGGGCCCCCTTAGAACCCAGCAGGGTGTAGCATGGGCCCCCTTAGAACCCAGCAGGGTGTAGCATGGGCCACCTTAGAACCCAGCAGGGTGTAGCATGGGCCCCCTTAGAACCCAGCAGGGTGCAGCATGGGCCCCCTTAGAACCCAGCAGGGTGTAGCATGGGCCCCCTTAGAACCCAGCAGGGTGTAGCATGGGCCCCCTTAGAACCCAGCAGGGTGCAGCATGGGCCACCTTAGAACCCAGCAGGGTGTAGCATGGGTCCCCTTAGAACCCAGCAGGGTGTAGCATGGGCCCCCTTAGAACCCAGCAGGGTGCAGCATGGGCCCCCTTAGAACCCAGCAGGGTGTAGCATGGGCCCCCTTAGAACCCAGCAGGGTGTAGCATGGGCCCCCTTAGAACCCAGCAGGGTGCAGCATGGGCCCCCTTAGAACCCAGTAGGGTGTAGCATGGGCCACCTTAGAACCCAGCAGGGTGCAGCATGGGCCCCCTTAGAACCCAGCAGGGTGCAGCATGGGCCCCCTTAGAACCCAGCAGGGTGCAGCATGGGCCACCTTAGAACCCAGCAGGGTGCAGCATGGGCCCCCTTAGAACCCAGCAGGGTGCAGCATGGGCCCCCTTAGAACCCAGCAGGGTGCAGCATGGGCCCCCTTAGAACCCAGCAGGGTGTAGCATGGGTCCCCTTAGAACCCAGCAGGGTGTAGCATGGGCCCCCTTAGAACCCAGCAGGGTGCAGCATGGGCCCCCTTAGAACCCAGCAGGGTGTAGCATGGGCCCCCTTAGAACCCAGCAGGGTGCAGCATGGGCCCCCTTAGAACCCAGCAGGGTGCAGCATGGGCCCCCTTAGAACCCAGCAGGGTGCAGCATGGGCCACCTTAGAACCCAGCAGGGTGCAGCATAGGCCCCCTTAGAACCCAGCAGGGTGCAGCATGGGCCACCTTAGAACCCAGCGGGGTGTAGCATGGGCCCCCTTAGAACCCAGCGGGGTGCAGCATGGGCCCCCTTAGAACCCAGCGGGGTGTAGCATGGGCCACCTTAGAACCCAGCAGGGTGTAGCATGGGTCACCTTAGAACCCAGCAGGGTGCAGCATGGGCCCCCTTAGAACCCAGCAGGGTGCAGCATGGGCCACCTTAGAACCCAGCAGGGTGCAGCATGGGCCACCTTAGAACCCAGCAGGATGCAGCATGGACCCCCTTAGAACCCATTCAGTTTTGGAGCGGATAGGAATCACAGGCGATCACGGACGGACGGAGCTTCACCACCATTCACTATTTAGACCAGGATTACATGAAAACAACCTGTTGGTGGAACTCGGTGGTGTGTGGTTTGTCTATGGGAGGTCAGTGCATCCTGTAGGCTTGACCCTGCGTGTGAAAGGTGCTGGGCAGCGCTCCGGTCACACTGTGGGTGCGGTCATCTCTCTCTCTGCAGGCTGAACCGGACCAGAGCCGGCCTGGACTCCCTCTCTCCCCCCACCTCCTCCAGAGTCCCTCTGCCCCTCTGCCCCTCTTCCTCCTCCAAGAGGCTCACACCACCCTCCTCTTCCTCCTCCAAGAGGCTCACACCACCCTCCTCTTCCTCCGCTGCAAGCCTCAAAAGGTGCCTGTGTGTTTGAATGTTGGTTTTTATATGAATTTTTATCTTTTGTATATTTTCATCATGTAACAATCTCCCTCTGTCTCTCTCTCCCTCTCTCTCTCCCCCGCCTTTCTATCTCTCTCCCTCTGTCTACCTATCTCTCTCTCACCCTCTCTCTCTATCTATCTCTCTCTCTCTCTCACCCTCTCTCTCTCCCTCTCTCTCTCTCACCCTCTCTCTCTTCCTCTCTCTCCCTCTCTCTCTCCCTCTCTCTCTCTCCCCGCCTTTCTATCTCTCTCCCTCTGTCTACCTATCTCTCTCTCACCCTCTCTCTCTTCCTCTCTATCTCTCAATCTCTCTCTCTCCCCCTCTCTCTCTCTCTCTCTCTCTCTCTCTCTCTCTCTCCCCCTCTCTCTCTTCCTCTCTCTCTCTCTCTCTCTCTCCCTCTCTCTCTCTTTCTCTCTCCAGTCCATTCAGCCTGAGTATATTCAGCACCAAGGCTCCTGTGATCCGCTGACGCCTGGGTTACCATGGTTACTGCTGACCTCTCCATCCTGACCTTTCAACCCCAGAGTGGGCGGAGCCATGTCCAACATGGTGGGACTTCCTGGGGAACAGGAAGTGACTGAGGACAAACAGGATGTTCCACATCCTAGATTTGCACTTTATTAACTAAGATACATTTCTCTCAACACCAGACCCATGAGAGTTCTTATGTTCATACACTACGTGAGTTATGCTAACTACGTTACTGCATGCTGCAGACATCTCTGTGGGCGTGGGACACTTCTATCTCTAAGCTGGTTTTCGAATCCTGGCCAGTGATTGGTACCACTGAAATCCCCGGGGCACCAATCAATAACGACTTTCGCAATCGCAACCTGACCCCGCCCATCTAAGCTGGGCTAGTGACTCTCTTTGCTGCCAGACTCAATACATTTGATGTTCAATCGCTGCGATGCTACTACATATAGGCCTGCATTTAAACATTAACATTAACAGCCTACATGCTTTTTTACATCTGGCCCCCGGGTGATTACTGTTCTTTTTGCTTCCCTCTGGAATATGTAGGGGTGGGATGTCTGCCCACCTCCCTTGTTCTCTGTAAAGCGCATTGTGTTGCCTCTGGGTATGAAATGCGCTATACAAATAAAGCTTTGATTGATTGATTGATTGATGACATCGTGCAAGTGGAAAACAATATTTTGGACCGTGCACTGCTAGAAGTTTTCCATTTGCATTCTATCGACAAACCACTCATTGCTGCTATGATGTGTCACTCTTTCAACTTTGACCTTTAGACCCCTCCCTCAGAAAAGCAGCAGGGGTGGCGAAGTGGCGCAGACTCTGTATCTGACATGTGGATGCTGAGAGCAGTGAGTCTGGAGAGGGACTAATCTTAATATGACATTTATTTGATATATGAGAGGGATATGATATTATTATACTGATAATTTTGCATTCTCTGATCATCGCGTTGATGGATCTATGTGAGTTCTCAGCTTTTCGTCTATAAATGTGACACTCAAAAGCTATTTTTGAACAAGGATACAGATTTGGATAGTCAAGCATCTCTTTTCTGAAATAAATGAAATTGATATTTCCGCCTGGTTTTACAAAGATAAGACTTTGACAGCATTGAAGACGCCCGCTATTTTCCTGATGTATCTTGTTGAACAAACATGTACCCACGGTCTGGTGGGGTCCTGGAACAAGGGTCTCAAACATGTACCCACGGTCTGGTGGGGTCCTGGAACAAGGGTCTCAAACATGTACCCACGGTCTGGTGGGGTCCTGGAACAAGGGTCTCAAACATGTACCCACGGTCTGGTGGGGTCCTGGAACAAGGAGCTCAAAACCGACGTGCCAACAAAAGCCAAGATAACTCCACTGATCTGATCTGGACTCAAGTAGACCTTTTCTATGTGAGGTTAAGGTTAGGCAACAAGCCTACATGCTCCTATCAGTTCTAACACACACACACACACACACCTAAGCAACATCAACATATTTGTGAGCAAGTGTATTCTCATCTACTCGTAGTGTTACCACACACTCATTTGGAGAGATAAGCCCATTCTGATGTGACAGATGTGTGCGTGTGTGTGTGTGTGTGTGTGTGTGTGTGTGTGTGTGAAATTAATCATTGATTGGTGGGATGGTCCTTGGTTACTCAGAATAATCTCACATTCCTTTGAGAAAGATCATAGCACGCACACACAAACACACCACCTTGACACCTAACCCTTTGGAATGTTTTGTTTGGGTTAAACTTTGGTCGTATTTTGACAAGAGAGAAATGATATGATCACGCTGTCAGCCAGCTGACGGTTTGATTAACTTCAGCATTCCTCCGTCTGTCTGACCGAGAGTGACCCTGACGCTGGTCTGGGTGACCTCACACTCGGTGACAAACAGCTTGTGTCAGACCACAGGCTAGAGGGCTTTAGAGAAGGTGCTATCTTCGGTTGTCCCAACGAAACAATGGTTCCAGGAATGGCAGTACCATTTCATCAGAGGTTCTGCTGTAGTTAGAACCCATTTCACAATTGAAATCACGAGACAAAGACGGGGTTTATCTCATAGCTTGATCTCACTAAAAGGAAGTCCCTTTCGGGCGCAGGTCACGAGCGCTGTGAGAGAGTTCACAGGACGACCATCACTTCAGCGGCAGTTGTTTGTCTAGCGGTTTACCGTGCTGCCTCGTCACCGCGGGTTACTCTAGGTTACACAGTCTCTGTCTCTATATCTGTCTCGTTTCTCTCTCTCTCTCTCTCTCTCTCTCTCTCTCTCTCTCTCTCTCCCTCTCTCTCTCTCTCTCTCCCTCTCTCTCTCTCTCTCCATTCTGCCCTATTCCCTTTCTGTTCCTCATTTCCCAGAATGAAACGGGATCCAGATGACATCACCGGTGGGTTGGCTGGTCCCGCTGCCTCGTGACCCCGGGGTCACGCTAGGGTCAGGGCTAGGCTACATACTGCAGCGATGGGGAAATGAGGAGGGCTCTTTCACAGAATCGAGTAGAATATAATACAGTAGAAGAGTAGAATATAATACAATAGAAGAGTAGAATATAATACAGTAGAAGAGTAGAATATAATACAGTAGAAGAGAGAATATAATACAATAGAAGAGTAGAATATAATACGGTTGAAGAGTAGAATATAATACAATAGAAGAGTAGAATATAATACAGTAGAAGAGTAGAATATAATACAATAGAAGAGTAGAATATAATACAGTAGAAGAGTAGAATATAATACAGTAGAAGAGAAGAATATAATACAGTAGAAGAGTAGAATATAATACAGTAGAAGAGAGAATATAATACAGTAGAAGAGTAGAATATAATACAGTAGAAGAGTAGAATATAATACAATAGAAGAGTAGAATATAATACAGTAGAAGAGTAGAATATAATACAATAGAAGAGTAGAATATAATACAGTAGAAGAGTAGAATATAATACAGTAGAAGAGAGAATATAATACAATAGAAGAGTAGAATATAATACGGTTGAAGAGTAGAATATAATACAATAGAAGAGTAGAATATAATACTGTAGAAGAGTAGAATATAATACAATAGAAGAGTAGAATATAATACAGTAGAAGAGTAGAATATAATACAGTAGAAGAGAGAATATAATACAGTAGAAGAGTAGAATATAATACAATAGAAGAGTAGAATATAATACAGTAGAAGAGTAGAATATAATACAGTAGAAGAGAAGAATATAATACAGTAGAAGAGTAGAATATAATACAGTAGAAGAGAGAATATAATACAATAGAACAGTAGAATATAATACAGTAGAAGAGTAGAATATAATACAGTAGAAGAGTAGAATATAATACAATAGAAGAGAGAATATAATACAGTAGAAGAGTAGAATATAATACAGTAGAAGAGTAGAATATAATACAATAGAAGAGTAGAATATAATACAGTAGAAGAGTAGAATATAATACAATAGAAGAGTAGAATATAATACAGTAGAAGAGTAGAATATAATACAGTAGAAGAGTAGAATATAATACAATAGAAGAGTAGAATATAATACAGTAGAAGAGTAGAATATAATACAGTAGAAGAGTAGAATATAATACAATAGAAGAGTAGAATATAATACAGTAGAAGAGTAGAATATAATACAATAGAAGAGTAGAATATAATACAGTAGAAGAGTAGAATATAATACAGTAGAAGAGTAGAATATAATACAGTAGAAGAGTAGAATATAATACAATAGAAGAGTAGAATATAATACAGTAGAAGAGTAGAATATAATACAGTAGAAGCGTAGAATATAATACAATAGAAGAGAGAATATAATACAATAGAAGAGTAGAATATAATACAGTAGAAGAGTAGAATATAATACAGTAGAAGAGTAGAATATAATACAGTAGAAGAGTAGAATATAATAGAAGAGTAGAATATAATACAGTAGAAGAGTAGAATATAATACAGTAGAAGAGTAGAATATAATACAATAGAAGAGTAGAATATAATACAGTAGAAGAGTAGAATATAATACAGTTGAAGAGTAATATATAATACAGTAGAAGAGTAGAATATAATACAGTAGAAGAGTAGAATATAATACAATAGAAGAGTAGAATATAATACAGTAGAAGAGTAGAATATAATACAGTAGAAGAGTAGAATATAATACAGTTGAAGAGTAGAATATAATACAGTAGAAGAGTAGAATATAATACAGTAGAAGAGTAGAATATAATACAGTAGAAGAGAAGAATATAATACAGTAGAAGAGTTGAATATAATACAGTAGAAGAGTAGAATATAATACAGTAGAAGAGTAGAATATAATACAGTAGAAGAGTTGAATATAATACAGTAGAAGAGTAGAATATAATACAGTAGAAGAGAGAATATAATACAGTAGAAGAGTAGAATATAATACAATAGAAGAGTAGAATATAATACAGTAGAAGAGTAGAATATAATACAGTAGAAGAGTAGAATATAATAGAAGAGTAGAATATAATACAGTAGAAGAGTAGAATATGATACAGTAGAAGAGTAGAATATAATACAATAGAAGAGTAGAATATAATACAGTAGAAGAGTAGAATATAATACAGTTGAAGAGTAGAATATAATACAGTAGAAGAGTAGAATATAATACAGTAGAAGAGTAGAATATAATACAGTAGAAGAGTAGAATATAATACAATAGAAGAGTAGAATATAATACAGTAGAAGAGTAGAATATAATACAGTAGAAGAGTAGAATATAATACAGTAGAAGAGTAGAATATAATACAGTTGAAGAGTAGAATATAATACAGTAGAAGAGTAGAATATAATACAGTAGAAGAGAAGAATATAATACAGTAGAAGAGTTGAATATAATACAGTAGAAGAGTAGAATATAATACAGTAGAAGAGTAGAATATAATACAGTAGAAGAGTAGAATATAATACAGTAGAAGAGTTGAATATAATACAGTAGAAGAGTAGAATATAATACAGTAGAAGAGAGAATATAATACAGTAGAAGAGTAGAATATAATACAGTAGAAGAGTACTATCTGTGGCACAATGTATCCACTGACTCACTGAGAGAGAAAGAGACAACCTGGACCTTATGGAACAAAGGCTGTCCCCAGTGCGCGTGGGAGCGCTCTTTGTACACGAGGGTTCATCGAAGACTGGAGGCTGTTCATTAATCAATTAGCCCACCAGTCGGCTGTAGCTCAGTTGGTAGGCGTTCAATGATCGAAGGGTCAGTGGTTCGAATCCCAGCTCTGACTGTCCACATGTCAAAGTGTCCTTGAGCGAGACACCTAACCCCAAATTGCTCCCAATCGGCAGGTTAGCACCTTGCATGGCAGCTACCGCCATTGATGTGTGTGTGTGAATGAGTGAATGAGAGGCCATTGTAAAGCTTAGATTTCAAAGAACACGCTGAGTGGTCGGTCAAGCTGGTTTCAGACAAAGACAATAAGTTTATTCTATGTTACGATTTGCAAGTCGGACCCTAGCACAGGAAGTGAATCCAGGCAAGAGTGAATGACTGGGGAACGAAAGCGATAGTTTAGAACGTGAAAAAGGAAGTGACACAGTTTCAGGATGAAGAGGACAGGGAAGTGATGTCACACAGGAACAATTTGTAGTTTTAACAGACTGATTCTAGAGGAATGAACTACAAAGTTAGAACAACAGTCAGATAGGAAAACAAAACACATTGGTGAGACTTGAATTTCATTCACAATTTCCCCGGTTTTGTAGATTAAACATCCACAACTATAAAAAATGAAAGAATCAACAATGTGGATAATCAAATTATGAAATAGCATAATAAAAATCAAACAACTTTGGTAAATACCTAATTCTACACATATGGAAAGGAAGTAACCTATTCTCCACTAGGTGGAGCATAATAAAGATCAACAAACTCAAGGTTATTTAACAAACACAAGATTATTTTCTTTCTACATGCAAACCATGTACCAAAACTCCTCACAAAATTTGGCATAAGCAAGGTAATAAATAACATGATTACTAATCTAATATACATTTCATATATTCATGAGTGAGTGGGAAAAAACCTCTTTGTTTTAGAGGAAAACCCTTCAATTCAAATTAGAAACATCAGATTATGTATCAAAATATTACGAATCCCCAATGTCAATGGCACAGACTTCATTAAGGTCTTGAATTGAATTAATATTAAATTTAACTTTTTCCATAATAATTAAGGCAGCATAGGAATATCGGTTTATGATTCTCGATTGGATTGGATGGATTTCAAATCCAATAGTTAGAGTAGTTCATTTTAGATGCAAAATCAGACTATAGCCTACTAATAGCTCCATTAGAATGTGTCTTTTCATGTGCAATTAGTTGAAAGCAGGGAGGAAAATGCTGGCCTGATTCTTCTCGTCATATGGTGAGTAACATCTTTACGAATAATGTGTTTAATGCATAACTTAATGTGGGTGTGACTGCTTTAAAAATCCTAACTATAAACATGGTAGTAGGCTACGCTAATCTAAATACTCATCATCTTCATTATCGTGAGTGCAGCCTCACAACAGTGGTTGCGCAGGTGCTTATTTTTTTATATGTGACTAAAAAAGACATGCGTGCTGAGTTCATGTTGCGTCGCGGGTATAGTGCATTATAGTAGGCCTCGCGTTTTCCACTTCGCCTCAGGCCTCACATATCTCCCAGACGGCCCTGTCGATCAGTACATCATATTCAGACAAGCACATACAGTAGAGACAATCACATAGACAAGCTCATACAGTAAAGACAATCACATAGACAAGCACATACAGTAGAGACAATCACACAGACAAGCACATACAGTAGAGACAATCACATAGACAAGCACATACAGTAGAGACAATCACATAGACAAGCTCATACAGTAGAGACAATCACATAGACAAGCTCATACAGTAGAGACAATCACACAGACAAGCTCATACAGTAGAGACAATCACACAGACAAGCTCATACAGTAGAGACAATCACATAGACAAGCACATACAGTAGAGACAATCACACAGACAAGCACATACAGTAGAGACAATCACACAGACAAGCTCATACAGTAGAGACAATCACACAGACAAGCACATACAGTAGAGACAATCACACAGACAAGCTCATACAGTAAAGAGAATCACATAGACAATTGCATACAGTAGAGAAAATCAGACAGAAGCACATACAGTAGACAATCACAGACATACAGTACAGTAGAGAACATAACATACAATAGAGACAATTACATAGACAAGCACATACAGTACAGACAATCACATATAGTAGACAATAATGCGCTCCTCTGGTGTAAAATGCAGCAGACGGAACATGGTTGCGTATTGTTTGCCATGTTCATGGCCGTGTCCAAATAGTCAAAGTGGGTAAAGGAAATGCAGTGAGTGTGTGTAGACTCCTGTGGAGTAGGGGAAGGTTTTGAGGATTCAATGGAGTCTAGTTTGTCTGAATGGGAAGGTACTGTAATGTTGGCATTGTGCAGAGAGAGAGTTGGTGTGTCCAATTACAATTCATGTTCTGTGAATGTTATGCAGAAGAGAGTTTTGTTTTTTACAGAGATGTGCAGATATTTGAACCAGTGTGAGCACTGTGACTACTCCAGATTGTTGAAACTGCTTGTACTCTCTATTTGAACCAGTGTGATCACTGAGTATGCTAGATTGTTAAAACTGGGGAGGCCATACCTTGCACTGGTAGAGCCAATCCTCGAAGACACACACTAGATAGTGGCAAAGGCAATCGTTTCTGCAGACGGCGGCCAGATTCCAGTTCAAGTAAAGAACACTGGTCAGACTCCTGTTTACCTTCATCGCTATCAGAAGGTAGGCCGTCTTTCGCTGGTGCAGCGAGAAATTCCAAGAGCATTTGCTAGGCTCCCATTTTGCAGTGTTCACTGACAACAACATTCTCGCAAACTTACAGGAGGTGAACCTGAGAAGCCTGGAGCAACAGTGGGCAGCCAGACTCTACAACTACCACTTCAACATCAAGTTCCAGCCTGACAAAACCAACGCTCATCCGCTGCCCATGAGTGTTGAGTATTAGACCAGCCTACTTTTCTTGTTTTATTGAGCTAAATTATTTTCACAGTTTGCAGTGGTTATAAAGTTTGCTGTGTTTACCAAGTTTGCAGTGTTTATAAAGTTTGCTGTGTTTACCAAGTTTGCAGTGTTCATAAGTGTGCAGTGTAGTTGCAGTCCGACAAACATCTCTAAAACCTTCAAAACATCAATCGTATTCGCTTCATCTTCCGCGTGGTGAGCTTGGCCCCCACAACGCTGCTTGCAGCTTGAATTTTTAGTGCCTTTCTCTCGCTTGCTAACTTCATGCAGTTGCAGTGCTTACCTTTTGCTTGTTGCTTTTTGCCTGTGATCATTATCACTCACCTTCCTTCTCCTCATCTCTCCAGCAGTCTGGACCCCCTCTGCTGGGTGGTGCTGGCCTGCAGAGCCCTCACCCTGCTCCACCTCCAGCCCTCTCCAGATCCCAGACCCCCTCTGCTGGGTGGTGCTGGCCTGCAGAGCCCTCACCCTGCTCCACCTCCAGCCCTCTCCAGATCCCAGACCCCCTCTGCTGGGTGGTGCTGGCCTGCAGAGCCCTCACCCTGCTCCACCTCCAGCCCTCTCCAGATCCCAGACCCCCTCTGCTGGGTGGTGCTGGCCTGCAGAGCCCTCATCCTGCTCCACCTCCAGCCCTCTCCAGATCCCAGACCCCCTCTGCTGGGTGGTGCTGGCCTGCAGAGCCCTCATCCTGCTCCACCTCCAGCCCTCTCCAGATCCCAGACCCCCTCTGCTGGGTGGTGCTGGCCTGCAGAGCCCTCATCCTGCTCCACCTCCAGCCCTCTCCAGATCCCACCAGCACTTTGCCTTTATTATTTAGTGGCAGAATTTTAGTGGCACCTATTTTTTGCATCCCCTATTATTTTGTGGCAAACCTTTTTGTGGCTCCCCTCTTTCGTTCTATTAAACAGCTTGAACCTGTTCTTCTGCTTCCTCCATTGCTGTGCTCCTGGGTCTTACTAACCAAACCTAACAATAACAACATTATGAATAACATTGACGTTTACGTATACTTAGTCAATGTTAATCCTATATACAGTATATCGTTAGTGATGGGGACATGTGAAGGTTACATGATTGTTATCAAGTTGTTACCATTTCTGTGTGTACTGGGATGGTGTTATCAAGGGTAGCCAAGTCCAGAATCACCACACTGTGTCTCTCCTCAAACTACTCGTCTCTCTCCTAATCTGACTCCCCAAGTTTAAAGTCAGGTTCTGGATCATCCTGCAGTGTTTGCTTACGGCAGGTATGTAACCTGCACATGTCTGGGCATGTCCAGCTCCTCTGCACCAAAAGAGGGAAGGTCCAGCCAGCTTCCACCATAGAGACTGTCTCTTCATGCATAACAAAATATAAATACACTAGGTGCTTAAGAGGAAGGATCTGGCTAGTAAGGGCAAGGCAAGGCAAGTTTATTTGTGGAGCACATTTCAGCAACAAGGCAATTCAAAGTGCTTCACATGAGACATTAAAAGCATCAGTGCAACACATAAAAGGTCATATAAAACGAAATGCAAAATAAGAACATTTAAAACAAAATGCAGGAAAAATAAAATACAGGAATAAAAGTTATAGTGCAGTGTATGAATAAATAATTTTTTGATTTAATAAAAAGCAGCGTCAAAAAGAAAAGTCTTCAGTCTTGAGTAGTAGTTCTTGAAGAGGTGAGTTTTGAGCCTGCGGTGAAAGATGGGCAGCAACTCTGCTGTCCTGACGTCAGTGGGCAGTTGCATTACATTACAGTCATTTAACAGATGCTTTTATTCAAAGCGACTAACAATAATTGCATTTAACGAAGAAAAGACAATGTACTACTACTTGCCAGAACTCACAAGTGCATCGCCTTTCTAAAACAAGTGACTAAGAGCATAATCTAGTGCTGAAGGCAAAGTGTAAGAATAGCAATCTAAAGTACAGTGCAATACAATACAATACAATACAATACAATACAATACAATACAATACAGTTCATTCCTCTACTGAGGAGCCAGGACACAAAAGAGCCGTAACCATGTCGATCGACCACAGGGGGCTCGGTGTAACTTGGCAACCAATCGCCGTGAGGTAACAGAGCGTAATGATCGGGAGGGGGTGTAGGGCTTCTCCATGGCCTGGAGGTAGGAGGGGGCTGTTCCTTTCATTGCCCTGTAGGCTAGTACCAGAGTTTTAAACTGGATACGAGCCGCTACAGGGAGCCAGTGTAGAGAACGGAGAAGGGAAGTTGTGTGGGAGAACTTTGGGTGGTTGAACACCAGGTGATCAGCAGCTTTCTGGACAAGTTGCAGAGACATTAGGAGAGAGAAGGATTCAGGGGCAGGGAGGGCAGAGATAACAGAAGAGGAAAGGTCAGTAGGAGAGCATGCGGAGGTAGGGGGAGGAAGTACGGGGGGAGGAGGAGAGGGAGTAGCACATGAGATAGTGGTCAGAGAGATCGAGAGGAGTGACAGAGAGGTTAGGTGTTGGCTGATGCTAGAATGGATCATCCGGAGGGGCGGGAACTCTGCTACATGTCATCAAATGCTCACAGTGGAATCGTTTTGCTGCCAGGAGACACGTAGGCAGTGAGCATTGAGCAATTCCCCTGCTCTCCCGCTAGCCTCCAGGCGAGTGTCACCGAGCAGGGGTATTGCGATATGCAGAGCGTTCTGTCTGAGTAACTCCACTCCTGGGTCCAATTTCGTAAATCAGCCTGACCCCTGTGTCCATGTCTGATCTGTAATGGAGGCTACCCCCTCTGGACGATCCATTCTAGCATCAACCTTAGAAACACAGCCTTTTGGGTAGGAGAAGAGGAGAGGTGAAGGTCAAAAGAGGAGAGGAAAGAGAAAAACTTCCAATTTCTCACTCTGGATGTTGAAGTCGCTGAGAAGGATGAGTGTGGGGGCATCACCAGGGATGAGTGTGGGGGCATCATCAAGGATGAGTGTGGGGGCATCACCAGGGATGAGTGTGGGGGCATCATCAAGGATGAGTGTGGGGGCATCACCAGGATGAGTGTGGGGGCATCACCAGGATGAGTGTGGGGCATCATCAGGGATGAGTGTGGGGGCATCACCAGGATGAGTGTGGGGGCATCACCAGGGATGAGTGTGGGGGCATCACCAGGATGAGTGTGGGGGCATCACCAGGATGAGTGTGGGGGCATCACCAGGATGAGTGTGGGGGCATCACCAGGGATGAGTGTGGGGGCATCACCAGGGATGAGTGTGGGGGCATCACCAGGATGAGTGTGGGGGCATCACCAGGATGAGTGTGGGGGCATCACCAGGATGAGTGTGGGGGCATCACCAGGATGAGTGTGGGGGCATCACCAGGATGAGTGTGGGGGCATCACCAGGATGAGTGTGGGGGCATCACCAGGATGAGTGTGGGGGCATCACCAGGATGAGTGTGGGGGCATCACCAGGATGAGTGTGGGGGCATCATCAGGATGAGTGTGGGGGCATCACCAGGATGAGTGTGGGGGCATCATCAGGATGAGTGTGGGGGCATCACCAGGATGAGTGTGGGGGCATCACCAGGGAAGTGTGAGACTAATGTGTCGAGCTCCTCCAGGAACTCACCAAGGGGGCCCGGCGGGCGTTACACAACCGCAATGGTGAGCTTGATTGGAAAAGTGACAGTAACAGCATGAAACTCGAAAGAGGGCGGAGACAACTGGAACAGAGAAGAGTGAATGATTCCATTTTGGGGAAATAAGCAGGCACACTAAGACAATAAGTTGTTATGTTATATAATTACATGTTTTGATTTGATTTAGCTGAAGACATTCCAAGGGGCACTGCTAGCAATGTTGGGCCCTATGAAATAATATAATATTGGGCCCCTCAAACCTAGACTTTATCATAATAAAAATAATAATAGTGGTTTATGGGGGCCCTTGTTAGTGCAGGGCCCTTGGAATCGTCCTAACGTCCCCCCCCTTGACATTTCACCCTAACGTTGCCAGTCACTCAGTAATCTAGGTAATCAAGTTGTTCTGCTGCCACTAGAGGTTGCTTGATCATCGATGTCTCCTGGCTGTTAATGAGTTTCATGAAAATCAGTCTGGTGATTTTTGCGTAATCCTGCTAAAGAACCAACCAACCAACACATGCCAGCGAAAACATGACCTCTCGCCCTGGCCTGTGCTGTCACTGGGGCAGAGGTTATCTGTGAGAATACTTCACACTTACATTGGAGGTCATGATGTCAACCATCAAACATTCTATCTGTGATATAGGCTATTCTATTACAGAATATTTTAGATTGCAATTTGATACACAGGTAGGCTACAAGGAAGCACTGACTACTGGATATTACAAAAATTCAGATGCAAAGTGCTAATTCAAAAAATTGCAAGTATGGCACATGACAATTGCAAAGTATGGCAAATGGTTCTACAGGTTTAGCCAGGCTTCAGTCTCTACAATGGAACATGGAACTGATAATTCCTGAGGCCAAACAGCAACAAAAGCTCGTCATTTTATGCAGGTTGTCGTTGATCGTTGTCATGTAAACGGGGCAATAGTTTAGAACTGCACATGGCTAACCTCCCTGGGCAGGTTGTGGCTTTTATCCCTGGGAAGCTGGCTCAACCACTGACCTGGAATCAGTTTCCTCCCCCCACATCCTCATTTTGATCGTCGGAGAGAACGATACTCTGCAGAAAATAAAGATGGCGACTCCAGTCACGACTTGTGACTTATTCAAGATTTGCCTGTCAACTATTTGACTAATTGATTACTGACTTGACTTGAGACTCAAGATGTAGGCTTATTTGTGACTTGCAAGATTGTGACTTGGTTCCATCCATAACATTAGAATAAACACATCTATATGAATCTATGGTCCCATCACTGCCACACTCTCTGGATTCAGTGCCTGGATTCTCGATTAGCTCCACCCACCTGACACACCATCAATCAATCAATCAAATCAATCAAAGCTTTATTTGTATAGTGCATTTCATACCCAGAGGTAACACAATGCGCTTTAAAAAGAACAAGGGAGGTGGGCAGACGTCCCACCCCTACATATTCCAGAGGGAAGCAAAAAAACAATAATCACCTGGGGGCCAGATAAGTGAGCTGTAAAAATTCTTCCCTGACTCCTCTCAACAAGGCGACCAAGCAAGCTCCTGGAGTATGTTTGTCTACCGGCTAAGAACATTTATAAAGCAATAAATTACATTAAATTACATTTTCAGAGTAAGAGAAGCTAAAAACAACATAGGAGAGACATGGCAAATACTGGTGTGTGTTTGCTATGGCCCAGGCCTAAAGCCGGAAGTGGGCTGGTGTATGTCTGTGTGTATGTGTGTGTGTGTTAACTAAGTGCTACGACATCCACAGCAGACACAGGGGTATCTATCGGACTCAGGGAGGTCTGCTGGTGACAGTGGGGCATCCACTGGACCTGGTTAGATGATAGGAGGGAGAGAGAGAGGCACTAGGGAGAGGGAAGGCAGAACAGGGTTAGTAGCACACAGATCCATAAAAGCAACACAGATATTAAAACAGGCAACCTGGAGCAAGCTCCTGGAATATATTTGTCTAACGGCTAAGAACATTTATAGAGCAATAAATTACATTAAATTACATTTTCAGAGCAATAAAGGCTAAGAGCATCAGGTCCAGGCCTAAGCCGGATGTGGACTGATGTGTGTCTGTGTGTACGTGTGTGTGTGTGTGTGTGTGTGTGTGTGTGTGTGTTAACTACTACAACATCCACAGCTGACAAGGGGGTATCAATCGAACTCAGGGTGGTCTGCGGGCGACAGTAGGGCATCCACTGGACCTGGTTAGAAGGTAGGAGGGAGAGAGAGAGAGACCAGGTTGACTCAAGCAAACACTCAGAGTATTTGAAAGGATTCAAATAGTATTTGACTTGGGTGTGTTTGTTAACATCCAGCATTCTCTCTGGAGAGTGGTCTGCCATGGAGCTCAGGTGTTTGCTTGTTTGTTTAACCAGGACTGTTAGATGAGGCCGGGGACTACATCTGAAAATTAGCCGATCAGGTTAACGCTGTCTTTTTTACTGTATTTTATATGGTTCATGTATTAGGTTTGTCCTCGACATAATCAACTAATAATAATAATAATAATAATAATAATAATAATTGTTGTTTTCACTTGGTAAACACAACCATATCTCAGCCCTTGTTTGCTCTCAATGGCTGTTTACTGAAGCTAGTGCGGTCACCTCAGTTCAGAGGCACAGGTCTCTCTCTTTACTGAAGCTAGCACTGTCACCTCAGTTCAGAGGCACAGGTCTCTCTGTTTACTGAAGCTAGCACTGTCACCTCAGTTCAGAGGCACAGGTCTCTCTGTTTACTGAAGCTAGCACTGTCACCTCAGTTCAGAGGCACAGGTCTCTGTCTCTCTTTCACTCACTCTATCTCTCTTTTTTGCTTTTCTCTGTCTTTCTCTGTATCGCTGTCAGTACACACAGACCTTCATAACAATAATGTTACCCTCACATTCTTCACTTAGTCAGTGATATTTAATCTTAATATCACTGACTGACTATATGTGAATGTCAATGTTATTTATAATTGTTTTATTGTTTATAATGTTGTTTATAATATTTAAGTAGTTCCTTACCTCACTGTTGTATTCCTTATTATCCTGTATTTTCATTGTGTATTTAAACACAGTTAGTTAGTTTAGCCCTTCTAATTTAAGGCTCACAATCACCTCACACCTTCACAATGAAATAATATGGTTATATTATACATTTCCTGAATCCTTTGAGTCCTGTGAGTATTCCAGTTGTTTGTGTTTTGTGTCCCTGGCGTTCCTAGAGGCCACAGGGCCAAAAGAAAGTATATACTGTAAAGTTTAGGCGGAAATTGTGGAAAAATGTGTATCGTTGACAATTTGAAGAGCTCAAGTGACCTCTATCTTTGTCAGAATGATTCACAGCTGGGCTTGAATGAAAGCTAAGAAGCTCCCCTTTAAAACAATACCAAACACATTATACTATAAAACATTGAAAAATGTCCTTACCATGAGCCTTAATCAGGATATGCACCAGCGTCTGAAATGCAATTCACTTTAGGGGAGGGGTAATTACCTTCATGAGCTGGTTCCTGTGACACAGCTACCACTCAGGAATGGTTATCTACCAAAATAGCATCTACAGACTAGGGGTGTGCCAGGAGCCCACTATTTGTATTTGTATTTGACAGCTAATTATTCAGATTCGTATTCGTATTCGGAAGTGGGCGGGACTTAAACCGGAAGTCGGTTCAAAACGGTTTAAACTGAGGGGAAATGTAATTTCTTTAGCCTAATATTAATTGGCATTGGAATTGCTGTGCTTTCAACGCACCAGAATTGCTGTTTATATATATATTATTATTATTATTATCATTAATTATGAAGTATAATTCCTAATCATCATCATCCTGTATGTTTTTATTTTAACAAACAATGAAGTGTCAGAACCCCACCACCACCCTTAACTGGGGGACATTCTACATTTAGTTAGAAACTGAAAAACATTTTTCTAAATCAAAATATAAGTCCTCATAGAAACTTTGCTTGAACAGCTATAGTATCTCTATTTCTCCCGTGTCATAATATCTAATATATTATCTGCAACCATGTGACACAGGCAGCATGGTGTAGCCTACTAGTAATGGTTTTCACAAACCCAGCAATAAACATGTATTACTATAAATATAATTTAAATTAATTATAAAATTAAATGTAGCCTAGGCTATAGAGCAATAAGCTAAGGAAAATGACTAAAGGCCTAATTGTAGGCCTATAGTCTACTTACGTTTCAACAGTGCTTAAACCATGGGTAAGTAGGGTATTGTAGTGAAATGATTCTTATCATTCATATTATTTTTTGAATCTGTTTAAATAGTTTATTATTGTTAGGCTATATCAGATAAGGACTTTGATTATAGCCTATCTTAGGCCTACACTAGACTACTCTGTTGTGCTGATAACTGAACGGCATGGATCAGTTGTGTTTCAGTTGTTAAAATATGCTTTCATAATTATTTCATATTTCAAAATAGCCGGATATTATATAGGCTAGTGAGAGGCTGAGCATGTGTGCGTATTTAGCATAGCTAAATAGCTAGTGTTAGCTAGATATACAACACTGAGCTAACAAGCTAGCTACCGGTCCTCCTCTGCTCAAACAAACGCTACAGTTCACATAGGCTATTGCAGCAGGTAGGCTACGACAAGAAAACAAAATCCAATAACTGTCTCAATAAACCAGTTAACAAGGGACAAAAGCCCTCGGTGCTGCTTACGTTCGTTGCCTAGTGCCTACTATCAGCGCGCTCCAAGCTTTCTCTCCCTCTCCGCTTTGTCTAGACGTCTAGACAGACAGCAGGTGTGAGACTGCGCCTGTCGCTCTCTCTCTCTCCCTCGTCGTGTCATGTCAACAAGCAGACAGAACGTGCACGTATCGCTCGCTCATACAGTATTTGACTGTTCTCCCCCCTCCCGAATATTCGTACGAATTTACTATTTGGGAAAAAGCTACTATTTGTGCTCATCCAAATACCGTATTCGTATTCGGGCACACCCCTACTACAGACATGGATCTTTAAAAAAAATTATGAGAAAGTACCTCATATTATGAATGGTACTGACAAGTTAAATTTAGGGTTCTGGCCCATGGACTATAGGGGGAAGTGGAGACTGATCTGCAGAGTGAAACTGAATGTGGGCTCATGGATGCTCTCACGGTGAGGCTATCACTCCTTTGCATTGCAAGGATCTCGCTTTATCTTCTAAATCTGGTTCCGCCATCTGCCAACTGTGCCAGGATCAGGTCGTGACGCCACCGATATTTCCCATCTGTCAAGCTTGGCTGACATGACGAGAGGACATGCTTAAGATTGGCTAAACTTCTGCAGAGCAGGCAACTGGGGCTCTCTGCCAACCCCCATGTTTTGAGGTTTGATGGAGTAGGCAGGACATCGTATACAGAACACAACAGGAACTTGATCCGGTATCATTCCATGTTCCAGACATCCTGCCAGGTCAGGGCCCTCCCTCATAGGCCCTCCCAACTTGTCCAGCTACCCTGCTTTTTCATGGCTATAGCCTTGACATGCCGGCTTTCCTCTGCCTTACGACCTCTCTCTGCACCACGGCACTCCTTTGGGTCAGCTTAACCCAGTCCAAGCCTACCCTTGGCTACTGACCCGACAATGTTGGCATGATGCAGTCGGTTTTCTGCCTCTGTCAGTGCTCTGCTGGCTGACCACTTGCAACCTGTTCTGACCCCGATGCCTGTTCTGACCCCGATGCCTTTTCTGACCCCAATGCCTGTTCTGACCCCGATGCCTGTTCTGACCCTAATGCCTGTGCTGACAGGCAATTCTGATTTTTGTGCAATTTCTTGAAGGGGTGGGGGGTGCAGGCCATTCACCGCGGGCCAGGCCAGTTAGCACACCAGGCCACCGGGAAAACTCCCAGTGCTCCCGATGGCCATTCTGCCCCTGATCCTTGCCCAATCAGTGAGCTCAACCAAGTCCTCTGAGATCCATCTCCCTTCCAGTACTTATTTAGCTGTGATGGTAAGGTTTTGCATGAATGCTCTAATGGCCGCCTGTTGGTTGTCGCTTGCCTGTACTGCACCCCAACGTAACTTCTCTGCTGACTTGACGACAAGGTTCATCGCTGCGGAAAACAGGATCACTGACATTGTGCAACCAGTGACAATACTCACCTCTAGCCTCTGCCAGTCAGTGGTGAAGTTTCCGCAGGTGAAACACATATTGGAGTTGTCGAAGTAGCACTGCAGGAGCTTCTGGAATCGTTCTGGTACATGGTATGTCTTCAGCATTAACTCCACTAGTTTGAAGGGCATCGTCCCTTAGGCGTTTGTTAGGTGTAGCCACAGGTCACCATGGTTCCTTCTCGCATCTTCAATGATCTTGGTGATCATGCTGGAGTGCTCGAGACAGCCAGATGCCCCTGGAACTCCACCTTTTTGGACAGAAGTGTCTAAATACAGTAGCTATTGTCCAACATGAAGGTGGTCAGCATCCCAGAATCCTAAGGAAGATCTTCCCTTCTACATTGAAGAGGGAGACAAAATTGCCAGATCACTGTCGAATTTTCTTCTTATGGGATGAAGCACCCTTCAGCAACAACCAGGGGCAGCGCATGCACTTGGTATACAAGGCAATTGCCTAGGGCACCGAGGCACTAGAGGCGCACAAATCTCCGCTAGAACCCCCCCCACCCTCAACATATCTCCTGACAATCGGAATTGTCCGCTAGCACCCCCCCCCCCCCCTCAACAAATCTTCCGACAATTGGAATTGTCCACTAGAACCAACCGTCAGCAAGGAAGTCCTTCCTCCATGCCATTCTCGGTAACTTCCAGAGTAATTTCCTGAGCCTTTTGCAACATTTGTACACCTTGTATGGGATGCCATTGGGCCCTGGGGCTGTTTTTGCTCTGGCTTTCTTGAGAAAGGTGTTCACTTCCGGCCAGCGTGGTTCCTCAACTATGAAGGGGATAGTTGGTTCTGCTGATTTGATGAGCTTCTCCATCTCATCCAAGCGGTCCTCCCTTCTGGGGTCATTGTGGACCTGACGAAGGTGCTCCTCCACCTCCTCTTTTGTTGCTTTCAGCTCCCCTGGATTTTTGTCACCTAGCAGTTTTGACAGATATTTGAAGGGTTCTTGGTGAAGTCCGCTCTTTCCTTCATTCGTCGCTTCCTGTCCCTGCGATGACACTGAGCTCGCTGCAAGATCTTAATGCGCTCTCTCGGAGTTGTCTCGGATTTCCGTGAGTGTTGGTTTCTCTTCTGCTGATGCTTCATCAAACACCTTCTCCAGCCTCCACAGATCTCCTCTAAGGATTACTATCTCCTTCAGGCGTCTGTTTTCACTCGGCTGGGTGTTTATTCTGACTTTTAGCTCTTCCTTTCCAGAGCGAGCAGCACCTATGTACCAGAGGCCATGGCCTTGAGCTTCTTCCCTACATTCCCTGCCAATGTTGCTTCCAGCACCTGATCCACATCTTGATTGAACATCTCCCACTCCTTCCTTGCCACTGCTGCAGGCCAATTCACTCGTTCGTTCCGTACCTCTCCTGCACAGGTGTTCTGCCCAGGTCGTCCGGTATCCTGAGCACTTTCTATCTCTCAGGTGCCCCATCTCCTCCGACACATCAGCGACGCTGGCCCCGCCCCCCTCTTCAACATGTACCTGGAGATTCCCAGGTCTGTGGCTGGTCTCCTGCCTCTCCTCCGTCTCACCAGGTTGCCCTGTGCGTTGAACATTAGATTTAGGTTGCAAGCACTTCATCCTTGCCTGGTGTATCTTCAGACCCTTCTCAATTTTCCATGTCTTCTCACACCTGTAGACCCGAGATAAATCGCTTAGCTGTTCCATAGTTGATTGTCCGTGATGGGTGGTCATCACAATGGTCTGTCCTGTGGGTCGGTCATCCTCCCCTGCTCTCGCCCAACCCAGGGTGTGTCTTGTAATGTACCTTTCCATAGCGATTATCAATGGGTTCCTTCTTACGAAGGATGTTCTTCAGCCTGCCAAGCCTCCACACCCCAGCTCTGCTGTATATCCCAGGCCCGTAGCCAGGGGGGGGGGTCGGGTGGATTGAACAAACCCCACCCTCACGACCAAAGGTCCAGAATTCCGGGCAAAAGGTCCAGAATTCAGGGCAAAAGTCTCCCCCCGTCAACAACTCGCGCTACAATGAAAATGCAAAATATCTGTCTGCTTCCCCCCCCCCCCAGCGTCAACAATTCGCACATCAATCAAAATACAAAACATCTGTCCGCACCCCCCCCAACAAGTCGCGCGACAATATAAATAGCGATAATGTCCACTTTTTGAAAAAACTAACCCCTCCCTTCCACAAGGCTGGCCACGGGCCTGAGTACTGTTATCAAATGGGGAGCCTCCTCTTACATCTATTTACATTACAAACACTCTGTTTGCTTTATCTAATCTTTAGTTGAATCTAATATGTTTGTGTGTTATTTTCAGTGAAGGGGAGACACATGCAGTTATGTGTGCACATTGGCACATTTTGAGCTCTAGGGGCTGAGTACCTCTAAAGATCTGATTGTAGAATGGCCCCTGGTTGACGTCTTAGCCAGACACTTGTCACAATGACACTGTCAGCGGGGTTACCATGGGTCAATCTACTATCATGCTGACCAACCTGCTGACAGGTAGGTACAAGCATGCATGGGCAGATTACACACACTTATACACACACACACACACACACACACACACACACACACACACACTGACGTCAACTCTGATGGCCTTGACCACTGTAGAGACACACACACACACACACACACACACACCTCTCCTATCTCCACCCTCAGTGTCTACCGCTATGCACACACTATCACACGTATATCAAGTAATCATACTGTACACATAATCCTATCTGCAGCATATCTCTGAGCTGGTCCAATATACTGTATCCTTATCGTCTTCCACTCACCCGCTCCAGAGGCATATACAGCATCCATCTCCTAATCCATTGATTCATTCCCTCATCTCAATCCATTAACAGTCCATCTTACTGGCTGCAGGTCACAGGGCAGAGCATGGCTACAGCATGGCCATAGTTTAGACGTCTGCATCCTTGTCTGTCTGGAATGTGGAGCTAACATCTGGTTCTGAGGGTCGAACCCAAACCAAGCAGATGCTGTACTGAGGTTCAACCTGAGTCCTCTGGAACACTCTACGCCTAAGACAAAAACATACTTTTGTGGCATTTCACAACAAAGACTCTATACTGTACGTTGATTCCTGAAAATTAGAGCACCTGCTTTCCCCTTTCAGGACGAAGTAGCCTTCTGGAGATACAGGGTTGATGTCTGATGAAGAAGGGATCTCCTACCTGAGTGAATCTCAGACTAGATTGTCCTATTGACTTGTCGCAGCCTAACCTCGTCCCGGCCTAGCCTAGACCCATTGTCTCACGTCAGATAGAGGCACTACAACTTCATGATCGCGTAATTCGTCAGGACGCGTCATGTTGGAATGACATCGCCTGTTTTAATATATGGAGTGGAGATCCTGGGTTGATGGGTTGAAGTGTAGGCTACTGAAGACCCTCTAGCTAACTGACTCCCAACCACTTCAGAAGTGTGTGAGACTGTGTAGGCTGAGCCATGCTTGAATGATTGAATAACTTCTGAACACACATACATACACAAACCGCTGTACAGATGTATTGATTTTTATAGATGTTTTTCATACAGAACATACAAAACAAACATCACATTATAAATATATATTTATTTTCCTTGTGCTCTCCGGGGAGAGATAGAGAATCCGTCATGGATTCACAGTACAGTCAAACCATACATTTTCTCAATTGGGAGGACCCTCTGAAATATCTCTTCTTGGTTCCTGGTGGAACCTTGTGTTGGTGAAATGGTTAGAACCGTATTTTGATTATGTTTTTGAAATACCTGAAACCATCAAAGGGTTCTCCTTCTTGGGAGTGACCATTGACTACTGAGGAACCCTTGACAGTTCTACAAGTATCACCTTGTTTTCTAAGAGAACATCCATCTACCGTATCTCTTGGAGTTACACAGTGCAGAAAGTGAGTACGTCAGCTGAGTGCAGCTTCACTGATAAAGAAGGTATTTTACAGAAGCCTGAAATGTGGAAGCGCGTCAGGGTTCAAAGGCTAAGGAGAACAACTCATCAAGGTTACTACAGTGATTACAAGGTAAACACAGTAAATATTACTGATTAACATTAATAACGAGAGCTCCATTCATGCAGCTTTTGAAATCTGAACCCACATTGAGAAATGTGCTTGTGTGACAGAGGTGGACTTCGAAGAGGTGGAGGTTTTCTTATACAGTATGTAGGACATTTCTGAACTCTGTGCATGTCAGTGCCTGTCTGAAAGGTCCCTGGTAGGCTGACTGAAGAACCTCTGTTACTCTATACTTCAAACTGCCATTCTCTGTCAGTAATCCAGTTTCTCTCAGCAACACATTGAAACATACACCAAAGCTACATCAACAACACATACAGTATCATGGTTCCAGTTATTTACAGAATGATGGCTTCACGTCACAAATATACACTATTTACATCTGGTTATTCACACAGTCCGGAGAGAACCACGTCTCAGTGTGTAGTCAGTCTTTGCTGCTTTCTACTGGGTCTTCAGCTTGTACCTGAAGTCTACATCGTAGGTGGGCTGGAGGATGCCGAGGCCGGCGCGCGACTGGTCGAGGGGCGGGACCTTAACGGCGGGGTCGAGCAGCTCCATGTGGAAGTAGGAGAGCATCAGCGCCAGGAACTGCTTGATCTCGTGGATGGCGAAGAACCTCCCGGGACACTTGGTGACTCCCGAGCCGAAGGGCATGTAGTAGTACCTCAGCCTGCGGCCTTCCCTGAAGAAGGCGGTCTTCTCCTGACCATTCTCGTCCAGGTAGCGGTTGTACTTGTACTCCTGGAGTGAGGGGAGGAGAGAGAGAGAGAGAGAGAGAGAGAGAAGAGGAGACACAGTTAGAGGTTTTGGTTCTGTCCATAAAAGGGCCCCACATAAATACTGTTTGTCATCGTTCTCTTTAAGCAAAAATTATTTCCCTCAAGGGCACAACGCATGATTTTATTCTACTTCTATTCTCTATTTGTGTCGCTCACCTGGGGGTCTTCGTAGATCTCAGGGTCAAAGTGCACCAGGGGGGGGTAGAGGGCGATGACGTCATCCTTGCGTATGTGGTAGGACTCTTGATTGTCGAGGTGGAGCAGGAAGTTTTCCTTAGCGACCCGGATGTTGAGGGAGGCGCTGGACAGACGCATGGCCTCCTTGATGATGCTGTCTGCAGGGGGAGGAGTCACCAGGAGGGGAGGAGCTTAGGGCTGAGGTGTCATGGCTTCAGTGTGCATTATGGCAGAACTAGTGTGGCACACATACTGTACAACACATTTCCAACAAACTGAAACTGAATCTGTAGCTGTCATGGCACACAGACAACAAACCAGGGCCAAGTAGGGAGGATGGGAGGATGTACCAATGTGTACATAATGACCTCAGTCCTGTTCACTGCCAGGCTAGGATGGAGTGATTCAGAGATCATGGATCATGTGTGTGTGTTTCCAGAGCGTGTGTGTGTGTTTTTTCCAGAGCGTGTGTGTGTGTTTTTCATAGCATGTGTGTGTGTTTTCAGAGCGTGTGTGTGTGTGTTTTTCAGAGCATGTGTGTGTGCGTTTTTCATAGCATGTGTGTGTTTTTCAGAGCGTGTGTGTGTGTGTTTTTTCCAGAGCGTGTGTGTGTGTTTTTCAGAGCGTGTGTGTGTGTGTGTTTTCAGAGCGTGTGTGTGTGTGTTTCCAGAGCGTGTGTGTGTGTTTCCAGATCTTGTCTTACCCAGGACAGGCATGTTGTCCAGCTCCTCTCTGCTCAGGCTCAGGGTGGGCCTGCAGGGGTCGGGCTTCTGACCAGAACTATCCAGAACCCTCTTCACCTCCTCACTGGCTGCCTTCATGGCGTCAGGACTCCTACACACACACACACACACATACACACACACACACACACAGTCAGTTATACACATGCTAACATAGTAGATAGATAATGCAGCATTCCCCTTCAGTTAAGTGGGCAAGAGGACGATCACTATCATTCTATTCTATTCTATTCTATGTGCACTCACAAAGTGTGTGTGTGTGTGTGTGTGCGTGTGTGTGTGCGCGGTGTGTGTGTGCGTGTGTGTGTGTGTGTGTGTGTGAGAGAGAGAGTGTTGGGCTCGTTACAAAAACAAAGTAGTATATTACTTATTACTCGTTACTCTTTTGAAAAGTAATATTATTACTATTTTGTAGTATATTACTTTCC
>NC_140257.1:4474930-4507430 GCF_949987555.1 Borostomias antarcticus | reverse complement strand
GGACGTCGTATTAACATCGTTTCACATCAGTTGCTCCCCGGAGAGTCTGTGTTCAAGGTGAAAGTTCATGGATTCAGTTTCCTCCTCCCGTCTCTCCGGCTGCCCACCGTGCAGAGATGAGAGGCACGTTAGCTCCTCCTCCTGACCCCCGACCCTTCAGCCTAACCACCGACCCTTCACCCTAACCCCCGACCCTTCACCCTAACCACCGACCCTTCACCCTAACCACCGACCCTTCACCCTAACCCCCGACCCTTCACCCTAACCACCGACCCTTCACCCTAACCACCGACCCTTCACCCTGGATGCACGCCTGACAAACTCCTCCAGAACCCATGAGTAGCACCCACCTGCCAGCAGGCGCCAGAACAACCACTACGCATCAGCAAAGAAGAAGCACAGCTACTCCACTACCAATCACTACAGACCACCAAAACATCACCAAGTAAGAACACTTCTGCCAACATATCAAAGGTTTACGTGATGACGAAGTTACAAGGTTTACATATTGACGTGAATACGTTGAGTGTTACAGTAGTAACCCAGGACAACTGTGTTGTCCCCCAACAGCGGGGAGGGGCCCCATACGATGCTGTCAACACCTTGAACACACGACCAAACAGGTCATACGATGCTGTCAACACCTTGAACACACAACCAAACAGGTCGCACCAGGTCAGGGACACTCATCATCCTTTGACTTCAAAAACACAACATCAGTCGTAACTGTAATAATAAGTGACGTTCAGTTTGACACAATAGACTGTCTGTTGAGGAGTAAGACGTGTTACATCACTCCTATAAAGAGCCACCTCAAACTGAGGCATCTAGAGTAATATTCCACATTCAAGCTCTGTGACTTCTCCCTATTGAATTAAAGTAACTCGTTTAAGATTCTAATTCCAAGCATTCAAAGCATCCCATCGAATTCCAGGATTCTGATTTAAGAATTGTAGAATTAAAGAATTCAACAATTCTACTCTTTATTTATATTCATAGCATGTACAGTATATAATCCATTCATTCAAGCTTTATTTATATTTGAAATTACACTGAGTAGATATACTTATTTGCAGTGTTGCAGAGTAATTACTGTATAAAGCATTAATCAACACGAACAAATATTACACAGTGGTAAATAAGAACAACCGTAATACACTTAAAAAGATTAAACCAATTAAAATAATTAAAACAATACTGTGACAGAATTATAGATAGTCAAAGATGTGAAATGAGCAGTGGATTCCAGTGTGTTGAGTGGAGTCAGCAGTGTCACATACTGTACATGTGAGCAATACAATCTGAATCTTTTGGAAACCCTTTTTTCTCTGAGAACTCCAGAATTCTTGTCTGATTTTCAAATTATCTAGGTCTGTGCTGTGCACAACCTCCACTCAACCTCCACACTCCTCCACACAACCTCCACTCAACCTCCACACTCCTCCACACAACCTCCACTCAACCTCCACACTCCTCCACACAACCTCCACACTCCTCCACTCAACCTCCACTCAACCTCCACACTCCTCCACACAACCTCCACACTCCTCCACACAACCTCCACACAACCTCCACTCAACCTCCACACTCCTCCACACAACCTCCACTCAACCTCCACACTCCTCCACACAACCTCCACTCAACCTCCACACTCCTCCACACAACCTCCACACTCCTCCACTCAACCTCCACTCAACCTCCACACTCCTCCACACAACCTCCACACAACCTCCACTCAACCTCCACACTCCTCCACACAACCTCCACACTCCTCCACTCAACCTCCACACAACCTCCACTCAACCTCCACTCAACCTCCACTCAACCTCCACTCAACCTCCACACAACCTCCACTCAACCTCCACTCAACCTCCACTCAACCTCCACTCACCCTCCACACAACTTCAACATAACCTCCACACAACCTCCACACAACCTCCACACTCCTCCACACAACCTCCACACTCTTCCACACAACCTCCACACTCCTCCACTCAACCTCCACACAACCTCCACACTCCTCCACACAACCTCCACACTCCTCCACACAACCTCCACTCAACCTCCACACTCCTCCACACAACCTCCACTCAACCTCCACACAACCTCCACTCAACCTCCACACTCCTCCACACAACCTCCACTCAACCTCCACACAACCTCCACACTCCTCCACACAACCTCCACACTCCTCCACTCAACCTCCACACAACCTCCACACAACCTCCACACAACCTCCACACTCCTCCACACAACCTCCACACTCCTCCACTCAACCTCCACACAACCTCCACTCAACCTCCACACTCCTCCACTCAACCTCCACTCACCCTCCACACAACTTCAACATAACCTCCACACAACCTCCACTCAACCTCCACACTCCTCCACACAACCTCCACACAACCTCCACACTCCTCCACACTCCTCCACATAACCTCCACACAACCTCCACTCAACCTCCACACAACCTCCACTCAACCTCCAAACAACCTCCACCCAACCTCCACACAACCTCCACACAACCTCCACCCAACCTCCACACTCCTCCCCCCAGCCTCCCCCCAGCCTCCCCCCAGCCTCCCCCCAGCCTCCCCCCAGCAGTGCGGTCTGTCAGGTCCTTACCGGTGTCGGGTGCCCAGGGCCAGCCAGAGACAGCAGCACATCCCCACCACCACGGCCCAGATCAGGGCGATGCTGAGGATCATGGTCGGCTCCTGGACTAGCGCTTCGCTGATAACACCAACTCTCCCTCTGATGCTCCAGCACGTGCTGGCAGGTTGTAGCGGGTGCTAACGGCTAGGAGGGGCAGGTTGTAGCGGGTGCTAACGGCTAGGAGGGTAGAGTAGTCAGGTAGATCCCCTCAGGCAGGCGGGCTAGGGGTCAGGACCAGGACCAGGCTTGAGGCCACTCTGTCTCCTGAAGCAGATGTCAAATCAGCTGTTGTTGCAGCTCAGAGGGACTTTGTTAGAGTGTGTGTGTGTGTGTGTGTGTGTGTGAGTGATCGAGTTGTGAGTCAGGTTTTATACTCTTCTACCCTGGAGAGACCTGGGATGTGTCATAACGGATTAACGTGGTGAGGCAGCTCCAGGCCACGCCCCCTGCTGTTCAGTAGTGAGCTGCATAGTAACATGCGCAAGTTGCATCTAGGAAAACACTGATTCCACGCAGCAGTGTGTGTGTGTGTGTGTGTGTGTGTGTGCGTGTGTGTGTGTGTGTGTGTGGCCTTGACTGTAGTCCATGGACAACTCTACCTGAAGGTCATCAGATGGTACCTTGATAGCACTGCTGGATTGGCAAATAGTTTCAAGGTCTCTAATGCTATTCACTGTGTGTGTGTGTGTGTGTGTGTGTGTGTGTGTGTGTGTGTGTGTGTGCGTGTGTGTGTGTGTGTGTGTGTGTGTGTGTGTAGCATGTGACTTGTTGAGACCAGTTGTTGGGGGTGAGAGGAGAGTGTTTTTTGTTCTGTTTCTCTCAGAGAACAGAGAATCTGTCTCCAAACACAAAGATGGATTAAAAACAAAGAAAACGCTTCAATTGAGACATTTGTAAAAAGCCTATAAAGGGAAATTACTACTAATTACTAATTACTACTAAAAACCTTTCTACTAACATGGTTCTCCAGCATACATTCCCCAGCTAACACTGTATTTACTGTACTGTACCCTGTCTACCCTGCTCCACACAGTGTCTCATCATCGGGTCACTTCGGACTCAAAACATTCTTTCAGTTTACTTATTCACACCTACTGTATCCCCTTTGTATGTTTTCTCCAAGTATGATATCCTTTTAGGCAGTTGATCCAATCAGGCAGTCCTAGGAACCGTCCTCTAGGTGGTGAACGGTCCAGTTTGTTCCCAGATCCGAATGGCTGAAGCCCAGCAGTGACCGTCCACTCTCGCTTACCCTCGGCCAGCTGCTACTGGGCATGTATGCAATGTGCACGCAGGTGACGTCCTGTGTTTTCAAGACTAGGTCCTTCTCCAGCACAATACTGTATTCAGTCCAGCCCAGCTGTGCAGTATTATTTTAGACTATGACTAACAGTCAGTAGGAATGTGTGTGTGTGTGTGTGTGTGTGTTGGGGGTGGGGGGGTGGTGAGTCAGTATTCCCGCGGCTCGTTTGTTTTAGATGTGCTACCTCAACATAAGTTATTATAGTCACTAGCCTACTGGCTCTGTACGGTCGCTCTCTCCTCAGTCTTGACCCTCAATTCCTTTATTTTCATCATTTGTCATTTATTCTCAACGGCGCTTTTACGTGTTCATCTGTCTGGATTGGCGTGTCTCTTCCAGGGCTTGGGCCAGGTGAGACGCTGAGCTGCAGCAGGATGCGGAGGCGCTCAGCTGGGCGCGTCCAGGCGTGCAGCTGGGTGGGAGAGCGCCATATATCTGTTTTGATAAGGACTCTTGACAGAGAAGGCATTTTTCTAGCACTTCAAAGTGATCAGTCTGGACAAGCTCGGGCTGTCAGAGTTCCATGATCACCAAGTTTCAACATAAATGTCTCACCATCAACCGCTCCTCACACTGCTCTCTGCTCTCACCAATAATCAAATCTACAGTATGAAGAAAAGAAATACACATAAAATTTAGACTTTTATTGACATTATTGCAATTAAACAAAAAAAGGACTATGAAAAAGGTGATTAATTGAAGTGTAACTGAACGACAGTTCTGCCCATGTGTGTGTGTACGGAGGGCTCTTATCGAGTATTGATAGCGGCAGTCATCGTGCTGGTGTCCCTGGCACTCTGCCAGCTTGATAGTGTCAAGGTCAAAGTTGACAGTAGCTAGACGGACCTTCTCTACACCAGCTGGGGCGTCTGCCTGGAAATATACAAGTGCAGAGTAGTCAGGGTTAGGGTTAGTCAGGGTTAGGGTTAGGGTTAGTCAGGATTAGGGTTAGGTTTAGTCAGGGTTAGGGTTAGTCAGGGTTAGGGTTAGTCAGGGTTAGGGCTAGGGTTAGGTTTAGTCAGGGTTAGGGTTAGTCAGGGTTAGGGTTAGGGTTAGTCAGGGTTAGGGTAAGGGTTAGGGTTAGGTTTAGTCAGGGTTAGGGTTAGTCAGGGTTAGGGTTAGTCAGGGTTAGGGCTAGGGTTAGGTTTAGTCAGGGTTAGGGTTAGTCAGGGTTAGGGTTAGGGTTAGTCAGGGTTAGGGTTAGGGTTAGGGTAAGGTTTAGTCAGGGTTAGGGTTAGTCAGGGTTAGGGTTAGGGTTAGTCAGGGTTAGGGTTAGGGTTAGTCAGGGTTAGGGTTAGTCAGGGTTAGGGTTAGGGTTAGTCAGGGTTAGGGTTAGGTTTAGTCAGGGTTAGGGTTAGTCAGGGTTAGGGCTAGGGTAAGGTTTAGTCAGGGTTAGGGTTAGTCAGGGTTAGGGTTAGGTTTAGTCAGGGTTAGGGTTATTCAGGGTTAGGGTTAGTCAGGGTTAGGGTTAGGGTTAGGTTAAGTCAGGGTTAGGTTTAGTCAGGGTTAGGTTTAGTCAGGGTTAGGGTTAGTCAGGGTTAGGGTTAGGGTTAGGTTTAGTCAGGGTTAGGGTTAGTCAGGGTTAGGGTTAGTCAGGGTTAGGGCTAGGGTTAGGTTTAGTCAGGGTTAGGGTTAGTCAGGGTTAGGGTTAGTAAGGGTTAGGGTTAGTCAGGGTTAGGGCTAGGGTTAGGTTTAGTCAGGGTTAGGGTTAGTCAGGGTTAGGGCTAGGGTTAGGTTTAGTCAGGGTTAGGGTTAGTCAGGGTTAGGGTTAGTAAGGGTTAGGGTTAGTCAGGGTTAGGGTTAGTCAAGGTTAGGGTTGGTTAAAGATGCAGGTACAGTGGTCTGTAGTCTGTTCTCCAGGGTTGGACCTCTCCCTCTCTCTCACGTTTTCTTATTTTCTCTCCATTCATATTAAAAAAAAATCTTTTATCCAAATAAAATGAAGGCAAAGAAGGAGATGGTACAATACAACAAACTGCTGTTAATGAGTGGATGAATGAATTAATGAGTGAAGACATTAATTAACGCATGACTTAATTAATTATTTGATTTGAACCAGTTTTCAATTCAAATTTTTGGGCAAGGATTTGAACCCCGGCCTCTAGGGGCAAGTCAAATCACCTTCCCACTTCCTTTGCTAAATAGTTTTGCCGTGGCATGCCTACTCATGTCCTCAGTGGCGGACTCAGGCTGTTTGAAGAGCAGGGGCGAAAAGAAAAAAGGGCACCTATTGCGTGACATGGGGCCCCATCAACGCACGAAAAGCATCACTTACGGTGAAATAATCTTCATCCTTGATTAAGAATGAAGTCTCCGACGCAAATTCAGGCGAGGACACGTTCGTCACGCCCGGGGTGGTCAGCTGAGGTTAATCAATCACGCATGACGCCAGCACAAGCTGACTGTAGCTGTCATAACATTGGTCAGCTCACTAGAGCGCATGTATTTAAGCTGTCAAAACATGTCATTGTTCGCGCTTGCCATTACTGCTGGTTGTGCATTGCATGCTCGCTGCTTCCGCGTTCTCTGCTCTGGCGTCCGCTGCCATTACTGCTATTGCTCGTGTCTGCGCGCTCGCTGCTCCGCGTCTCTGCTCGCGTTCCGTGCTCATATTGTGATTTGGTGCGTTGCTACCTGCTGCCCGCGGTGTCCTCGCTGCTTCCGCGTTCTCTGCTCTTGCGTTCCTCTCTGCCCGCGTCGTCTCTCCGGTCCGTGGTTTGGGGGTCCGTTTAGTAGCGCCGGGAGCGCCGGCTTCCGAGGCCGAGGTGCCTGTCTCCCTGTAGCACCCTCGTGCCATACTTGCGTATGGTTCAGTTGCTCGCATAGCTTGCGTTGGAAGTCCGTTTAAGCATTGCTACGCGCCGGTCACTGGGTTTCATTCATGAGCCGCTGATGTCGGAGGTTGTCCATGCCTCGTCTGCCGCATTACTCAACTGTCGATGTGCGCCGGGTGCATTCACCATTGAAATGTTTGCGGTTTCGGGCGTGGACGTGCTATGTGGATTCTCGTATGTATTTGGTTTGTCCTCCCCTCGCGGCTCGTTCGTGGATTCGCTGGCTGCATGACAGGCATACTGCTCGTTGCTAACTAGCTGGCGTTCGTCAAGGTTCCCGTATTGCACGTCGGGGCATCATTATGTTAGATTGCTGATACTAGCTCATGATTCTAATACTAGCTCATGATTCTCGCGTTCATTGTTGCAGCCCGAGGGTCCAGCTGAACTGCACTCTACTCGCTAGCACCCATATTGCGAGTGCCGCCACGCAGCTAGCGTTAGCCGTTCGGTGTGGCTAATGCTAGCTGTGTCCCCATCAATCAATCTAAGCTTGTTGATAGCGCATTTCATGCCCTGAGGCGGCACAATGCGCTTTCCAGAGAACATGGGAGGTGGGTATACGTCCCACCCCTACAAAGAAGAGAGAAAATTCTGGTAGGGACCTGACGTTCATGATCGCATCTAAATTGCTTCCGGAGCTACAAACAATGTAAAAATAAATGAGAAATAAATAAATGAATGTAAGTAAAGAGATAAAGGAACGATAAATATTATAATAATATTAAGGCTGTCTCGCCTGTCTGGTAGGCCTGGCTTGTATGGCCGATTGCTTCGGCGTGTCCAAACCTCGTTCGGGGACAACGACGGCGATGATGCCTTACCAATTATTGCAGTTTATTGGCTTTATAAATAGTTCGGGTCAGTAGCATCGGGCTACTGCGTGGTTCCTTAGGGCAACGTACCGTAAATTGTGCATTGTCATCTATTGATACAAGCCTTATGCTGCAATCTGCTGCGTGTGCGCGACTATCCTGGCTGTTTTGGTTTAACGCGGTGCTTATTCCTTCCACTATTACATTCGTCGCCTGCTCCTCCGTGGTGTTTGGGGCAGGGTTTACGGGCTTTTATTTCTAAATGTAAAAGGGATGTATGCTGCGCTGGTCACGCTTCAATGTCGGATGTGTCATTTTACGCTCCGTTGGGATCCTGCATTGCTCTTCGCATTAAGCCCTCTGCGTTATTTCAAAGACTAATCACCTGATTATAATGCTGCGTGCATGACATGATCGGTTTGTCGACTGGACGATGGATAGGGTGTTATGCGCGACGTGCGTTTCTCTATCGTCGCTAATATTTTGCGGGGCCCCTCAGTGGTCTAGGAAACGCTTCTCTTCTGCATAACGGTGCACCGTGTATTTATCAACTATGATCGTTCGTACATTCCGTTCGTCAATAATTCATGCGCTGCGCGCATGGCTGTCCGGGCAGGGGGAAATTATTTTCCACGCATCCTCGTCCCCGGCCTCAACGATCGAATCACAGACTCGCTTCCCTGTTTGATTTACAGAGTTCTGCGGACTGTGCCCGGCTGCGGGCGGCCCTGTCCGGCCTGGTCTGCCTCTTCAGCGGATGGTTCTGGACCAAGCGATGCCTCGTGCCCTACTGTATCCGCTGCCCGATGCATGAGAGCTGGTCTGGCCCGGACCGCATTGACCAATGCGACTGCATGGTCTCTTTTCGCTGCGTTCTGCTCCACATTTGATGAACCTTCGTGCCCGCTAGCGTTTCGGTTTATCAGCATTTATTGTCCATCGTGTTGGATCCAGACGGCTGCGGCCTCGATCGGTCGAAAGTGTCGTAGCAGGCGTACAAATTTGCATGCGCTGCCTGGACCCCTTCATCGGCATACGAACGCTACCTGGGGCCCGGCGTCCACTACGTTCTGCTCCATATTCAATGTAAACGTCATGCCTGTGAATATTCAATACTATCAGCATTCATAGTTCATTGTGTCGTGTCTAGGCGGCTGCGGCCTCAGTCGGTTAAGAGTATTGTTGCAGGTGTTCATTCCACATGCGATGCCTGGACCCCTCCACCGTTTCTCTGCTGGGGAACCGATCCGTCCAGCTCCTCCTTAATGGCATCACGAAGAGCATCCCCAAGGCATGGATATACGTCTTCCCTTCACTCCTTCGCTCGTTCATCGGTTAATCGCACGGTTGAGGCAGGGGTGTTTTGGTGGTCACTCGGATTTAATGTTAGAAACAGTCATTCTCACAGCTTTCTTTGGGTTCCTTAAGGTCGGTGAATATTCTACACGCACATTGTCATTCAACCCCGCGCACGACCTCACTCGGGCAGATGTCACGTTGCACGCGCTCTATTTCGTCCTGCACCTGCAGCATTCAAAGGCGGACTGAGCCGGTGCCGGCGTGAACGTTTCCTTATTAGGCACTAACACCTTGTTTTGTCCTCTGTCCTCCATGAGCTCCTACCTGACGAGCTGGCCCCAGGCCGGTGAGGGGGAGCCCCTCTTCATGACGAGAGAGGCAAAGCCCATGACCAGAGCCTGGTTCGCCGCCGGACTCCGCACCCTCTGCCTGGCGTGTGGGCTCCCACCGGACCGGTACACTGCGCACTCCCTCCGCATAGGAGCGGCAACCACCGCCGCTGCATCGCCCCGGTGTCTACCCCGTAGTCCATGGGCCGATGGTCTTCACTGCACACTCCCTCCGCATAGGAGCGGCAACCACCGCCGCCGCCATCGCCCGGTGTCTACCCTGAAGTCCATGGGCCGATGGTCTTCGTCTGCTTATGAACGCTACCTACGGCCTGGAGTCCTGGATATTCTGGATGCCCAAAGAGCTATGAGTGGACTGTGACATTGGGTTGGGGGGTACCTCAGTCATCAGTTCATCAGTCAGAGCGCTCTCCGTCAACCCTTCTGCGCATGCGGGCCGCGGAGTTGCTGGTGTGTTCTTTTGGGGGGTAGTCTGTCAGGTATTCCACTAGCGTCGGCTAGTGGATGCCAGAGTAGCCGCTAGCTGGTCTCTGTGGCTTTCCGTGGCGAACGTGGGCCGCTACGTCTCCGAATGGCCACCCAGCGGTCCCTCCGGGCGCCATGGACGCAGAGACACTAGGCTGTATCTCCCGCGGAACCCACGAAGCGTCGGCCCGTGGGGACCAGGGACTGTAATGTACAGCAGCATTCCACTAGCGTCGGCTAGTGGATGCCAGAGTAGCCGCTAGCTGGTCTCTGTGGCTTTCCGTGGCGAACGTGGGCCGCTATGTCTCCGAATGGCCATCCAGCGGTCCCTCCCGGCGCCATGGACGCAGAGACACTAGGCTGTATCTCCCACGGAACCCACGAAGCGTCGGCCCGTGGGGACCAGGGACTATAATGTACAGCAGTCTTCCTGTGGCACTCTTTGACGGTCTTAGTGGGCTGAGTTACCTCCGAGCGTCTTCCCGATCGCGGCCCACTCTGATCGTCATCGAGGCAGGGGGCTAGATGCCGTTCCCCCTTCCTGGCTCTCTGGGCCAAGGGCTTGGCCCAGAGGGGGGGAACACCTAGATTGCCTCCCCCTGCTAACGCGCTTTCCACGCCGGTGGAAGGCAGGGGGCCCCCCCGGACAGAGCACACCGCCAAAATTCATATGCTATGTATTATGCCGCTTGTATAATAAATGTTCAAATTTGACAAAAGTGATCTTGACTGAATAATCATTATGTAGCCTAGGTGGTCCAGATTAAAAGTATAACCAGATCGAGAAACATCAAAATGTTAGCTAGATAAGCTCATTAGCCCATCGGCCTCTTGCAAAAACGCGGAAAACATTTGTTAATGGCCATACAATGTGTTTTGAATGTAAGCAGGGTCTGACTATTTGGCGGCACCCTTAGACTGCCGTCATGGCGCCAGCTTTGGGAAGGCCCGCCCTACTGAGACTGCACTGCATCTCATCTCCTTCACTGGATTCTTCTTTCTCTTTGCAAGGGCACTTCATAGTGTATTCTCTCTTGGAAGGGCATCTAAGAGGGCCCTTCATAGTGTATTCTCTCTTGGGAGGGCATCTAAGAGGGCCCTTCATAGTGTATTCTCTCTTGGAAGGGCATCTAAGAGGGCCCTTCATAGTGTATTCTCTCTTGGAAGGGCATCTAAGAGGGCCCTTCATAGTGTTTCCTCTCTTGGGAGGGCATCTAAGAGGGCCCTTCATAGTGTATTCTCTCTTGGGAGGGCATCTAAGAGGGCCCTTCATAGTGTATTCTCTCTTGGAAGGGCATTTATGAGGGCCCTTCATAACAGCACTGCTTTCCATTGGAAGGGCCCCCATAGGGAAGGTCAAGTTTCAATCAAAGCTTTATTTTCAAAGCTTTATTCAATCAATCAAAGCTTTATTTGTATAGCACATTTCATACCTCTGACTGTCCACATGTCGAAGTGTCCTTGAGCAAGACACCTAACCCCACATTGCTCCCAATGAGCAGGTTAGCACCTTGCATGGCAGCTACCGCCATTGGTGTGTGAATGTGTGTGTGAATGGGTGAATGAGAGGCCATTGTAAAGCGCTTTGAGTGCCACTAAGGTGGAAAAGCGCTATATAAGTGCAGTCCATTTACCATTTACCATTTACTCAGAGGCAACACAATGCGCTTTACAGAGAACAAGGGAGGTGGGCAGACCTCCCACTCCTACATATTCCAGAGGGAAGCAAAAAAACAGTAATCACCTGGGGGCCAGAAAAGTAAGCTGTAAAAATTCTTCCCTGACCCCTCTCAACAAGGCGATCGAGCAAGCTCCTGGAGTATGTTTGTCTACCGGCTAAGAACATTTATAAAGCAATAAATTACATTAAATTACAGTTTAGACGTTGCATCACGTTTTCTCCTAGAAGGGCACATCATCATAATTTAGTGCATGAAGGGGCACAGAGGACACTCAATATGTTTTTCCCTATTTTTTCTGCCTCCCACTTGGAAGGGCATCTAAGAGGGCTGTTCATGAGTTTTCACCAGAAAGGCACCTTTAGAGAACCTCAAGTTTATCCCATTGTAACGGCACCTATATGGCATCACTTCACATTTTCTCCACTGGAGGGGCATCCATTAGGAAACATTCCAGCATTCTCAGGCATGTAGGGAAACCCTTTCAATCAATCAATCAAAGCTTTATTTGTATAGCGCATTTCATACCCAGAGGCAACACAATGCGCTTTACAGAGAACAAGGGAGGTGGGCATATGACCCACTCTCTACATATATTCCAGAGGGAAGAAAAAAAACAGTAATCATCCGGGGGCCAGATAAGTGAGCTGTAAAAATTCTTCCCTGACCCCTCTCAACAAGACGATCGAACAAGCTCCTGGAGTATGTTTGTCTACCGGCTAAGAACATTTATAAAGCAATACATTACATTAAATTACATTTCAGAGTAAGAGAGGCTAAAAAAGCATCATAGGAGAGAGGACATTCTACGGACATGCTACGACATCCACAGCAGACACGGGGGTATCTATCGGACTCCGGGAGGTCTGCTGGTGACAGTGGGGCAGCCACTATGTAGGGAATGTAGGGAAACCCTTTATAGCACCGCATCCCATGTTCTCTACTGGAAACGGCACCTCTGGGACACTGTCATGTAGCAGCAGCATCGAGGGCACCTCATCACGGCCCTGTTTACTATTGGAAGAGCCCCCATAGTCAGTGGTGTGGTCTAGTTTTTTGAAGTGAGTATACTGTGATTCTTCCCTCCCAGCCTCATACACACCCGTTCCGGAGCAACACCCCTCCCACAAGGTCGACACCCCATAAGCAGCACCACACTCACTAATGCATAATGTATCTACATGGAATTAAAACGCATTCTGAAAGACTGGTTATGCATTATCAACATGTCGATTTATTATTAGAAAAAACTGCCGATGACATTTACAGCTGGGAATTGTCATACTTGACTATGTACCAGCTTAATTGCATGGAAAATTATACAAGAACAGCTACAAAAAAAGGTTAATTACAAACAAACTTCACCTCAATAAATAAAGGATGTACTTCATATAGGGATGCACTTTACAAATATCCTTAAGGATGGAACATATACAGACAGTCCTATTCCTGTTCCACCTCCTATTCTGACTAGAGATATTTCTGACCAGAGATGTTTCTACTTTCTACTATCGGGGCGGCTGTAGCTCAGTTGGTAGAGCGGGTCGTTCAATGATCGAAAGGTCAGTGGTTCGAATCCCAGCTCCGACTGTCCACATGTCAAAGTGTCCTTGAGCAAGACACCTAACCCCAAGTTGCTCCCAATGAGCAGGTTAGCACTTTGCATGGCAGCTACCGTGAATGGGTGAATGAGAGGCCATTGTAAAGCGCTTTGAGTGCCGCTAAGGTGGAAAAGCGCTATATAAGTGCAGTCCATTTACCATTACTAGAGATGTTTCTACTATAGATGTTTCTGACTAGAGATGTTTCTATTCTGACTAGAGATGTTTCTACTAGAGATGTTTCTATTCTGACTAGAGATGTTTCTACTAGATATGTTTCTATTCTGACTAGAGATGTTTCTACTAGAGATGTTTCTGACTAGAGATGTTTCTACTAGAGATGTTCTATTCTGACTAGAGATGTTTCTACTAGAGATGTTTCTACTAGAGATGTTTCTACTAGAGATGTTTCTATTCTGACTAGAGATGTTTCTGACTAGAGATGTTTCTACTAGAGATGTTTCTATTCGGACTAGAGATGTTTCTGACTAGAGATGTTTCTACTAGAGATGTTTCTACTAGAGATGTTTCTATTCTGACTAGATATGTTTCTGACTAGAGATGTTTCTGACTATCGATGTTTCTACTAGAGGTGTTTCTACTAGAGATGTTTCCATTCTGACTAGAGATGTTTCTATTCTGACTAGAGATGTTTCTGACTAGAGATGTTTCTGACTAGAGATGTTTCTACTAGAGATGTTTCTATTCTGACTAGAGATGTTTCTACTAGAGAAGTTTCTCTTCTGACTAGAGATGTTTCTACTAGAGATGTTTCTATTTTGACTAGAGATGTTTCTACTAGAGATGTTTCTATTCTGACTAGAGATGTTTCTGACTAGAGATGTTTCTACTAGAGATTTTCTATTCTGACTAGAGATGTTTCTACTAGAGATGTTTCTACTAGAGATGTTTCTATTCTGACTAGAGATGTTTCTGACTAGATATGTTTCTACTAGAGATGTTTCTATTCGGACTAGAGATGTTTCTGACTAGAGATGTTTCTACTAGAGATGTTTCTACTAGAGATGTTTCTATTCGGACTAGATATGTTTCTGACTAGAGATGTTTCTACTAGAGGTGTTTCTATTCTGACTAGAGATGTTTCTGACTAGAGATGTTTCTACTAGAGATGTTTCTATTCTGACTAGATATGTTTCTGACTAGAGATGTTTCTGACTAGAGATGTTTCTACTAGAGATGTTTCTATTCAGACTAGAGATGTGTTTCAATAAGGATGAGAAAAAGAAAAAAATAGTTTTTCTATTCTGACTGTGTATAAGAAGAAAGAGGAGGAGTGGGGTCACTAGCTAGACTGAACAAGCTTCTCGGCGCGAAAATGTTCCTAACGTTACTAGTGTACCAAAAACCGGAGCACTCTAAAATGGGAAACAGGCTTCCCATGACGTCAGACTTAGGTCACGGGCCACGGAAGGCTCAATGCTCCAAACAGTCAGTGATTTGTTACACAGACAGTGTGAATTCTATGAATGGAAGTGTGAAGGTTTTTTCGCAAAACAATGTTGTTACGCATCCTCGCGCATTTTTAGGAGGGTATACGGAAATCCTTGGCCTTTCTAGTGAGTATACGGCATATACCTGCGTATCACGTAGACTACACCACTGCTCATAGGGCATGTCAGGTTTAGACCATTGGAAGGGCCCCCATTGGGGATGTCAGGTTTAGACCATTGGAAGGGCCCCATAGGGAATGTCAGGTTTAGACCATTGGAAGGGCCCCATAGGGAATGTCAGGTTTAGACCATTAGAAGGGCCCCATAGGAGATGTCAGGTTTAGACCATTAGAAGGGCCCCATAGGGAACTGCATCACATTTTATCCACTAACAGAGCACTCATGAAGACACGTTATTGAATTTTCTTGCAATGTTTTCCCATGTGAAGGACAGCGAAAAGTCCTCATTTTTTCCACTGAAGAGGGCACTTTGAGAAAGGGGTGCTCTCCCCCCCCTCCCCCCTACCCCCCGAGTGTGCCAGTGCACATCCTACCATTCTGCACGATCACATCTCATAGGTTTCAATAAAACAGAGGGCTATTATTGCAATAGTAGTAGCGCAATCTTAAACCTAGAGACTGAGACAGTCTTCTTCTCCAACGTGTGCATGTCCCTGATCTCTTTCACATGCACATTCTGTCAGTGTCAGTTTCTCTATTAAGTCCATATCCTGCCCATATCCTGCCCATATCCTGCCCATATCCTGCCCACATCCTGCCCTTGCCAGTGTCTCTGCCATGCCTGTACCTGCCTCTGCAAGCAGTGAGTTTGCACCGCAGTAACCTCCAGCTCGGTGCCTCCTCTGGGGTCACTGCTGGGTAGAGGCAGGGTTACTGTGGGCTGACAGTAGTATCACTCTGACCCTCGCCTGACTTGGAGCCTCACTAGCCTGACTTGGACCAAGATCCTACTGTTCATCATTCAGCAACACTAGGCTTAATACAGTTCAACTCCTAAGCGCTAATACAGTCAGGGTAACTGTCGGCTGACGGACTGATTAACCCCACTGCTCTGCCCCCTCCCCCCACACATGACTGTCTGCTGTCTGGTAAATCACACTCTACTCGTTGGTGTCTGGCTTATTACTGTCAATATGCCTTTCTGGTTTGCCGCAAGAAGTGTGAATGTGTGGGGTCCTGTGTTTGTGTGCGTGTGCATGTTTGTGTGAGTGTGCATGTTTGTGTGAGTGTGTGCGCCCTATGGTGGAACAAGCTCTGTTGCCCATATACAGTACACACCATATCATGACTAATCAAACTTTGTTTCCTGACAATGAGGAGAGAAAATCACAAGGACTCGCTGGAGATATGCCTGATTAAAGCTGCAGTATGGTAACTGAATCATGGGCCTGTTACGAGCTAGCTACGAGCTACTGTACCAATGAGTGAAAATTATATCTGCCAAGTAAAATTCATTCTCCTTCAATTTCACGGCTTGTGCGTTTTGACCTTGAGGCCATAGAATAATGCTGTGTACTGCTGATTGGATCTAGGCACGTCCGCACACTTTTAACCAGGTGTGGCCACGTCTCCAAGCTCATTTCTTCATTGACTTTTTTGTAATGTTCTGGTATGAACCCCACATCACATTATAATAATTAAATGAAAATAAGCATTTTGCTAAATCTGCTGAAACTTTCTTTTTGTTTCTTGTAAACAACTAATGTCTTTGCATATTGTCCTTTTTTATAAACAAAATAAACTCAATTATAATAGCTGTAGCTTTCACACCCTGCCTACTGGACCTCCTGGCGCGAGGTCTTGGTCTTGGTCTATCCTAAGCAGGAAGCATGGCCTCGCTACGTTCATTCATCAAAGGCTGAACTTGACTTCCGCCGACCAATCCCCGACTGGCTCGGAGATTGAGTGGTTGTGCGTGAACGTTGCTGGCTTTAAAATCGTCAAGGTCTACAAGCCTCCGCCCTCGTGAATCACACCAGCATATCTCCCAGTCTTCCCCCACCCGTCTCTATCCTGGCCACTTTAATTGTCAGCACGAGTATTGGGGGTACAGCACCAATACATCCGATGGTGAAAATCTGGCTGCTTGGGCAGCTAACAGCCTGGCCCTGTTGGAAAACTGGGACGAGTCCTGACTTGGCATTTGTGAGCATCGGCGTTGATAACCGGCTCCCTGATAGACGCGTGCTAGGAAAGTTCCCGTGGTCCCAACATCGACCATCGCTGATAACCATGCCTAAACTCGTGGACCTCGTCCCGAGCGAGCCGGTGAAGCGATGGAACTTCCGAAAAACCAACTGGAAACGCTACCGCCTCCTTACCCATAGATCCACAAGGTGCCTCCCACCACCTAACACCAACAACGTGGACGAGGCGTACCGGGAACTCTGCAGCATACTGGTGAAAGAGGCCAAGAATCCATCCCATGCGGACGTCGCAACCACTACAAACCGTGTTGGGATGCGGAGTGCGAGAGTCTCTACTGTGCCTTCCTCCGGGACCCCCAGGAGCTGACCCTAAGAGTTATCCTCAACCAATCATCGACCCGCTGCTCCCACAGGAGCATGCCGGGTTCCGATGTGGGAGATCGACCATAGATCAAGTCACTCTGATGACTCAAGACATCGAGGACAGCTTTTCGGCCAAAAAGAAGGCCGGAGCCGTCTTTATAGACCTGATGGCTGCCTATGACACCGTAATGGCATCCTGCCTGGCATCCTGTGTGGCGTGCGAGTGTGGCACCGGTTGTGGATGACGAAATGGTGACATTGCTCCTGGAGGTGTGCCCGGATATATAGCCTGGGTGACCCCTGGGGTGGTAAAAGGATAGCCCCTCTGCACCGAGCCTCGGGTGAGAGGACATAACAATGAACCCACACGACGAAGAAGTTGACGGGCCAGAGCAGACAGAGGGTGAATGAGGATGGAGAGGAGTGTAGCAGCAAATGTAGGACAAGTGGCAATGACACAATTTCATTTTTGAGGGAGAGAAGCCAGCATGACAGAGCACTGAGAGAGAGTTGGAGGTAAAAAGGCTAGAGACGGAGGAGCAAGCGAGGAGGGCCCAACAGTCGCAGCAGCAGATGGTGGCGATGATGCAGCAACAGCATGCAGGCTACCCAGTCCACACTCCTCAGCAGCAGCAGTAGCAAGGACACGCACTGCTTACTCCAATAGGAAAAACCTATGAAGGAAAATTGAGATGGTATGGAGAAGAGTCTAGAGGTGATACTGTAGATAACTTTCCATGCATTTACTACATCTTGTATCTCATAGATACTGTAGATGTTGTAAAATTGGTTTACTGTTTGGTTTGCAGTTAATGGAGTAGTGAAGGGAAAATGCAGGTTTAGCCCTGTTTTAAGGTTACTTATGATCATATACAATGGTTCAGATCAAAACGTTGACAAAACTAGCACTTTTGAGAAAGCCTGATAATTGCTCTACCACCGTTTTGGTCATACAATGGATGTGGGTGGCCATCTTGAAAAATCATTCAAAAAACATGTTATACTCTCAATTCTCTTAAATTCGTCTCCTTCCTCCTCTTTCTCCGTCTGGCCCGATCCAGTGAGGCGCAGCAGCTAGAATTCACTTTGGGCTCTTTATGGAGAGAACATGCAAACTCCACACAGAAAGACCCGGGAGATGCACCTGAGAACCTGGCAACCCTGCTGACCTCGTCCCATACGGGAATTGAGCCCAGGACCTTGTTGTGAGGTGACAGAGCTGTGCCCTTATTTAAATATTTAACGACAGACTCACTCACTTTTGAATACAGTCATCTTTGTTCTCAATGCTCTAGTCAGATAAACTCTATGTGTGTCTAGGATGTATCTATTTGAAGAGCAGTTCTCATCTTGTTAATGCTTTCCATCTTACATCCTTAATCACAGTTGAAAGTGTTGTCTGTGTGTTTAGCGCACACTACAGTGCATGTTTTGGGAAAATATTGGAGAAACGTTTTGCATTTAGTGTTGGAAAAACTAGTAAAATGTTTTGCTCTCTACACTCCCTTTATCTCTCTGTGTGCTGTCACATATTCACACTACATACTACAATATCAATTACTATCTCTTGCGCACACACACACACACACACACACACACACACACACACACGCGCACACACACACACACACACAAAAATACAATATCCATTGCTTGTTACAATACTTCACTCTCTGTATTACAGATAGATGCAGATAGGTGCACAACAGCCACCCACAGCCCACGGGGGTGGGGGTGGGGCTGGGCTGTATTCTGATACTTCCCCATCCCAGGTGCAGCAGACACACTCCACACCCTCCACCGCTTTCTCTCTCTCTCTCTTTATCTATCTCTCTCCCCCCCCTCTCTCTCTCTAACCCCCCCTCTCTCTCCCTCTCTCTCTCTCTTTATCTATCTCCCCCCCTCTCTCTCTCTAACCCCCCCTCTCTCTCCCCCCCCCTCTCTCTCCCTCTCTCTCGCTCTTTATCTATCTCCCCCCCTCTCTCTCTCTCTCCCCCCCCCTCTCTCTCCCTCTCTCTCTCTCTTTATCTATCTCCCCCCCTCTCTCTCTCTAACCCCCCCTCTCTCTCCCCCCCCTCTCTCTCCCTCTCTCTCGCTCTTTATCTATCTCCCCCCTCTCTCTCTCTCTCCCCCCCCCTCTCTCTATCTCTCTCTCTCTCTCTCACACACACACACACAGACACACACACACACACAAAAACTTCCCCGCATGAAAATGGCAGTCGTATCTTGCATTTTATCTTATGTCTTACATAATAATAATAAACTACTCTGTCTCTGTGTCCGGACTTTCCCCGGATGCCGTCGGCCTGACAGCGTTCATATCTGGCACGGGTCTCCACAGGGGTCCCGGACAGACTGGGACAGATTTTTTATTAATTTCAAGTTTTTTCTAATTTTAACATAAAATACTGATCCGATAGAAATAGTGCTCAGAAGAGAACCCACCCCTCCAGCCATTCAGCTCAGAAGAGAACCCACCCCCCCAGCCATTCAGCTGCCTACAATGGACTAGATGGCCAATTACTGATCGCTCCAACGGGTATCAGAACTAATGATTCTTATGAAGGGAATTATTATTTTTGTGGGAAAGTGTAGTTTTTTTATTCTATTTTATTTATTTATTTGGGGGGGGATACTGTAAGTTTTATGCAGCTGCGCTTATACAAATAGGGCTTGCGCAGGACTTCACATTTTTCGTTTTATCACAGAACCGATCAGCCCTGAAACAAGCAAAATACCTGATTTACGGTATCTGGTAGAGAGACATTCATGTCCAAAGGCTTCAACAGCATTGAACAGAATCTCATTCCCCAGTGACACTCAGGGTAGAGTGCAAACTCAAAACATGAAATGTTTGACCCCAGGGCCCAGCCGGTTTGACCTCAGGGCCCAGCCGCTTTGACCTCAGGGCCCAGTCGGTTTGACCTCAGGGCCCAGATGGTTTAACCTCAGGGCCCAGATGGTTTGACCTCAGGGCCCAGCCGGTTTGACCTCAGGGCCCAGTCGGTTTGACCTCAGGGCCCAGCCGGTTTGACCCCAGGGCCCAGCCGGTTTGACCTCAGGGCCCAGTCGGTTTGACCTCAGGGCCCAGATGGTTTAACCTCAGGGCCCAGTCGGTTTGACCTCAGGGCCCAGACGGTTTGACCTCAGGGCCCAGTCGGTTTGACCTCAGGGCCCAGTCGGTTTGACCTCAGGGCCCAGTCGGTTTAACCTCAGGGCCCAGTCGGTTTGACCTCAGGGCCCAGTCGGTTTAACCTCAGGGCCCAGTCGGTTTGACCTCAGGGCCCAGTCGGTTTAACCTCAGGGCCCAGTCGGTTTGCTATAAAACATGTCAAGTCATAAATCCTGCATTTGAACTGCGTGCCGCACTGTCAATCTATCAATAGATAGACTATCAATCCAGACGATACTCCTGGAGAGGACACTGACCACCCCACACTCTGCAGACCCCCTGACCACCCCACACTCTGCAGACCCCCTGACCACCCCACACTCTGCAGACCCCCCTGACCACCCCACACTCTGCAGACCCCCGGACCACCCCACACTCTGCAGACCCCCCTGACCCCCCCACACTCTGCAGACCCCCCTGACCACCCCACACTCTGCAGACCCCCGGACCACCCCACACTCTGCAGACCCCCCTGACCCCCCCACACTCTGCAGACCCCCTGACCACCCCACACTCTGCAGACCCCCTGACCACCCCACACTCTGCAAATCCATATATCTGCAAATCACACATGCAGACATACTGTGATTCATGTGTGTAATAGGAGAGTGAACATGTGAATGAGGACATATCTCTCTCTCTCTCTCACACACACACACACACACACAGACACACACACACAAACACACACACATTACATTTGACATTACATTACATTCATTTAGCTGCCGTTTTTGTCCAAAGCAACTTTAATTAGGTGGGCTAGCTTGCAGAAGCTAGCCCAACTTGTGATATTCCCACTATTTCTTTCTTTCTTTCTTTCTTATTCTCCCCAGTTTTTGTCTCCTTAACTACTTCTTCATACTGCTAGAAACTTCATTCAAACTTTGAAACTTTTTAGCTCTTTAACGGATCCATTCAGGTTTTATAGTTTTTTGGAAATTTAACTTTTAAAACAATTTTTTGTCCCATTGAAACTGCTTGAAACCGCTTTTGGAATTTTCAGAAACTTTGTTTTTAGAGTGATGACAGCTGTTGCTTTGAAAATATTCACACATTTTGTAAACTGCTGACACTCCTACAGTTTTGAAAAGTTCATACACATATTGTATATTAAAATGTTCACACAACTGTGCTGATTTGTACAATGTAAGTATCTAAGCTGTATGACTTATAGTTTTCGCTGTGTCACGATTTGTTCGGCAACTAGCTCCCCATTGAAACGTATGGCGAGTGAGTCAGTGAATTCTGTGTGTTCTGTGCTTTGGTGCTGTGCTTTGGTGCTGTAGAGCTGTGCTGCTGCGCTGTGGTTGCTATGGTGACAGTTCACAGGAGAGAGCTGGGCTGCGTTCAAATTCAGCTAACAGAGGCGCAACCATGTTTTCTCCAAACGGTCACATTTGAACTGCTTTTAATGAACGTTCCAAATAGTTCACATGAACGCAACAATGTTCCAAAGTAGCAACGAACGTTCGCCTCTGTTACCTTTTAACAGTTCCAAAAGCCAGGACCAAGAAACACGGAGAGGCAGCTTTTAGTTTCTATGCCCCCAACCTCTGGAACACCCTACCGGAGTGCATAAGAAGGGCCGAAACAACGGAGGTCTTCAAGCGAGACCTCAAGCTGTACCTTTTCGACCTAGCCTACAATCACTAGCTAGGACCTTGAGACACAGAAAGGCAGCCTCAAACCTACCTGTGAATCCTCTGTATACATTGGTATTTATCCTGCTATGCAATGTATGTATATCAAGTAGTGTACAGAAGCTGGTTATCCTGAAACAGGCTTGTTCTGTTCTGACTGCTGTGTTGCTTCAATGACTCAGTGTGCTACTAACCGTTTTCTGTCTCCCCTAGTGCCTCTCTCTCTCCCTCCTATCCTCTAACCAGGTCCAGTGTCAGCTGTGGAGCTGTGGATATCGTAGTATTTAGTACACACACACACACACGTACACACAGACACACATCAGTCCACATCCGGCTTAGGCCTGGACCTGATGCTCTTAGCCTTTCTTGCTCCGAAAATTTAAATTTCATGTTATTTATTGTTCTTTAAATGTTCTTAGCCATTAGACAAATATATTCCAGGAGCTTGCCCCAGGCTGCCTGTTTCAATATCTGTGTGGTCTGTATGGCTCTATGTGCTACTAACCCTGTTCTGCCTTCCCTCTGCCTTCCCTCTCCCTAGTGCCTCTCTCTCTCCCTCCTATCTTCTAACCAGGTCCAGTGGATGCCCCACTGTCACCAGCAGACCTCCCGAAGTCCGATAGATACCCCGTGTCTGCTGTGGATGTCGTAGCATGTCCGTAGAATATTCTCTCTCCTATGATGCTTTTAGCCTCTCTCACTCTGAAATGTAATTTAAAGTAATGTATTGCTTTATAAATGTTCTTAGCCGGTAGACAAACATACTCCAGGAGCTTGCTCGATCGCCTTGTTGAGAGGGGTCAGGGAAGAATTTTTACAGCTCACTTTTCTGGCCCCCGGGTGATTAGTTTTTTTGCTTCCCTCTGGAATATGTAGAGAGTGGGTCGTATGCCCACCTCCCTTGTTCTCTGTAAAGCGCATTGTGTTGCCTCTGGGTATGAAATGTGCTATACAAATAAAGCTTTGATTGATTGACCTGAATTTGAATGCAGCCCTGGTGGCAGCTGTTACTTTGAAAATATTCACACATTTTGTAAACTGCTGGCACACCTACAGTTTAAACAGCTCATACATATATTATACATCAAAATGTTCACACAATTGTGCTGATTCATACAATGTAATTATCTAAGTTGTGAAATTTATAGTTTTTTGCGTTATGACCATTTGTTTGAAGACCATGCTCACCATTCAAATAATGGCACTCCACTCTAGCTTTTGAGTTGCTAATTCTGAATTCATACCTGTTTTCTAACCTGTCACCACTCCTACAGTTTTTAAAGGAGTAGTTAAGGGAAAATGCATGTTTAGCCCTGTTTTAAGGTTACTTATGAGCATATACAATGGTTCAGATCAAAACGTTGACAAAACTAGCACTTTTGAGAAAGTCTGATAATTGCTCTACCACCGTTTAGGTCATACAATGGATGTGGGTGGGCACCTTAAAAAATAATTCAAAAACATATTAAACTCTCGATTTCAAAGACAAGAAGCTCACCAAGGGGGTAATTGGTGTCCGTTGGTGTTCTGACATCAAATTCGCCACAAAGTATGAATCCTGTAGGGTTTTATTGATCATTTTATGAAATCCATTGACTTGTATTGAGGTGACCATTGTGTAGATCAATCCGCAGAGGGGATTCAGAAAGCGGAATGTGAATTAAAAATCTGGGATTTGAATTTGGGTGCATGGGCAGCCTCTCTTGAAGGTACAGACACCCTTGGACCACACAACTCAGCCCGTGAGTGGACTAGAGACACACGGTCTTCACCTGTGAAGGCAGGTGGGTGGCCTGGAGAGGGGTACATTGTCTACGACCTGCTATGACATGAGGGGGCGGAGTCTCGCCGGTAGGTGCATAGAGATTGCCCGGAGGTCAGTTCACTGCCCCTGACCAGCTCTGATCTGAGGGGGCGGAGTCTCACCACCACGCCACTATCCACGCCACGGACCACCCAACTCAGCCCGAGTGGGCTAGAGACACACGGGGTGCGTTAAGTAGCTGAGCACTCACTCTTAGAATGCTCACTTTGAGCGCTGAGCGGTTTTAAAAACCACTTAACGGTCTGCTCTAACCGAGCACTGAGTTGCTAGGAGACAAGAACTTTTCACCTGTTGTCAATCATGTGTGATTAGCGAGCAGCGTCCCAATGATTCCCAAGACAAAACGCGCCCCTTGTTTTTTTTTGCTCAGGTAATGATGATGTTTATGACGTAATGTTTGGCTCAAACAGATCATAGTTCAAAACTGCTCTGAGCAGATCAGTCTGAGCGTAACTGAACAACCCGTTAAGTGACTTCTGATCACTGATCGCTGGCTGAGCGCTCAGCTACTTAAAGCACCCACGGTCTTCGCCGGTGGGTGCATGGAGATTGCCTGGTCCGTAGTAGTTCTAGCAGTAGCTGTTACATACAGCTGCAACAGCTAGCCCACCTCACATTTTCTGTACTTTCTAGTTGCATTTAACGTAGGAAAAGTCAGTGTACTACTACTTGCCAGAACTCACAAGTGCATCTATTTCTAAAACAAGTGACTAAGAATATAATCTAATGCTTTTATCCAAAGCGCTTTACAATGGCCTCTCATTCACCCATTCACACACCAGTGGCGGCAGCTGCCATGCAAGGTGCTAGCCTGCACATTGGGAGCAATTTGGGGTTCAGTGTCTTGCCCAAGGACACTTACCCCGGGCTCACACGCTTGCGTTTGATGCGTGTCCGTCAACGTATGGCGGAAGGCGTGTCTGCCGCACGCAACAACAACGAATCACATTGTCCTAAATTGCGCTCGCAACAGCCGAGTAGATTCTCCGAACCTGCTAGCGCGCACTATTTTGAAAACGTACCCGGCTTTTCGTTTAGTGCTGTCATGGATGCTAATCTGGTCGAACGTGTGGTGATTGTCTATGCATTGTGGTTGAGGCAACTTGAACGTGGTGCCCGCAGGTATTGGGTACATCCTATCCTGCAAACAAACAGCGATTGTCCTCCATCTTGGTATCGAAAAATGTGAAAATCCTGCCTTGCGATGACGTCTTTCTCCGTCAAGACATCTGATTGGTTGGCAGCTCCGGCAACGCATCTGAAAGTTGAAAATGTTTCAACGTTCGACGCTAGCAACGCAGGCAACGCAACGGGACAACAACAGAACCAGAATGCCATTCGGCTGCAGCCATTGAAAGTGGATGGCATCCGTCAATGTTGACGCATCAAACGCAAGCGTGTGAGCCCGGGGTTAGACTCGTGGACAGGGGGAGATGTGATTCGAACCCAATGCAGTCATTGGACGACCCGCTGTACCACTGAGCCACAGCCGGCCCACAAACTAAAAATACCGCCCCAGATTGTAAACTGACGGTGCACTCTCGAGATATAGCCTGTCGCCGCTAACACACTCAATGGATCCACAGGTGCATAGACAAAATCCCTCAAAAACACCATAAACTCTCATTTTCAAAGAGAGGAAACTCACTGAGTGGTCACTGAGTGGTCACTGAGTGGTCACTGGTGTCCGTTGATGTTCTGACAAAAAAATCGCCACAAAGTATGCTTCTAAAAGTATGCAAATATGCTTATAAATTCCGAACCTTCCGAACCTTTAAAAGTAGTAATGAGTTAGTTAGTGATGTAAAACACATTGTTGGGGGGGTTAGTAGGTGATTGATGGCTGAGGGACTTGATGTATCATTCTGGAACGTTTGGTTGTCAAACACTTAGTCTGGTAGGTGGAGGCAGATGAAGCACCAGGGTTGAGGACTTCATGTGCAGTTTTGCACAACTAACCAGTGTTTGCCTTAATTGTGTGATTTTCCAAAATAAATACTGTATTTGTCAATGTTGCTGGCTTGAGAAAAAGGACAAGATCATATAAAATGTGGCAAGATCTGATATCTCCGGTTGTCCTAGCAGATAGTGGTCGGGACAAAAAACGCTGGCCATTCCAGGTCAAACAAAAGAATCATTAGCTGACTTTCATTGACGTCAAAGAGTTTGGTGTCAAAGACGCTTATTAGGGACTGTCCCCCTTGTATTTGCCAATATTCTGAATCTGAATCTTCTTCGTATTCTTCCCAGGAAGTCTTAGCCTGGCGTCACCAACCTGAACTCGCCAGCTCAGATTCGATTTCACTCCGCAGATCAGTCTGGACATCCAACAGTTATAACGGAATCCGCTCGAACAGAAATGTGTTCATGCCAATCACAACCCTTTATCTAATATGGGGCGGGTTTAATAAGAGGACGGAACAGAGGAGCGCCGTAGAGGCAATTTCTCTGATTGGTTGTAGGTCTATCCAATTGCGTCCTGAGGCATTTTGATCTACTCCCGTTGGTAACGCCCCTTGGGAATCGGAAAGCAACTGTGAGTTTCCAGACCCTTCACTTTTTTGCGAATTGCGAAAGGAAGTCTGACTTACCAGCAACCGTCTAAAGTTTAAAACTTTTAAAAATCATAACAAATCAGCTGTGTCTGATCACTTTGTACCACCAAAATGTAGGCCCAAGTGAGCAGAAGCTTCCATATGCTACTGAAAAGTATTTGAAACTAACCAGGGCGACAACAAGGGAACAATTTAACCAGGCCAGGTCAAGCCTGGCTTATGTGCGAGGCTGGCTTGTTTCTGTTCAGGACTGGTAGTCATGCCACTGAAATAGCTGTGAATTGAAATGACAGGAAATAATGGCTGATAAATTTGGATAGGTCTTGTCGCCTGGACACATCAGTTCCAATGCTTCCAATGCTAATCCAGCACAATACGAGCGGGATAGCCAGTTAGCTCATGAGCTCACAACAACTAGCAGCAGTTTCCATAACATTAATGGTAGCGGTCAGTGGCTAAAGCAGTTACACTGATGATAACATAAAGTCATCCCCACCGGGTCTTGAACACCGGTCCAATGCTCTGACCACTACTCTACTTATGCAGTGGAGATCGGCGGGTTGGTTTTGATGTCCTTCCAGTCCCTAGTGTGGGTTGGGGTTAGAATAAGGATTGGGGTTGGGACAGAATCTGACCTATAAGGCAAGGGGTAAGGGTTGGAGTGAAAGGATGAACATGTGGAGGTTTGGGGTATAGTCCCATAAAGTCATCCCCACCGGGTCTTCAACCCCAGTCTCCAGTGTGGGAGTCCAATGCTCTCACCACTACTCTACTTGTGCAGTAGAGGTCGGCAGGTTGATTTTGGTGGTCTTCTTCCAGTCCCTAGTTGACCTGGATGGACCCCGTCCGTGTGGAGGGCGGTGCAGCCGATGCTAGTCTGTAGTAGCTGGCCCAGTCGGAGTCCTTCCTGCGTTAGGAGCTTATCAGGGCCCTCTGGTGAGGGAGGGAACCAACAGGGGTGATAAGAGACCAAGCTGAAGGACGACTTCATTAATTTTAATTATTAACCCTTTGACAATTGCGAGCTCGATCTTTTGACCTTGAAACTTTAGATAAACTTGACAAGACAATGGTGTTGTGGATTTTGCTGCAGAAAATACTAAATGTACTGTAATATACACAGCACTGTATACCAGTGGCAGCTGGTGACTCAAAAAACTGAGGAGGACAGGTTGTTCAGTGCATTTCTCCGATCCGGTGTTGCGACCCAGTCTCTAGAAATGTTTTGGACGAGTTGCCGACAGTTTGCGCCTCCAGCCAATCTGTGCGCCTGCCTATGCCGTAGCCTGACGTGCACCTTGTAGCTAACGTTACCGGCTATAGCCAGCCAGTGGAACTGTCGTGTTCAGACGGCTCTAGCTCAAAAAGTATTTATGTCACCTTAGATATTTAGATGGCTAGAATCAAGACAAATAGACGAACAGTTTGATGTATAATATGTCCCATAATACTTTCGGATGTATTATATTATGGAGCTTCGAACACACAAAAAGTCTCCAATGGCACAGGGAAGAGAAACACAGACATCAACGCCGACTCAATCGGCCTTCACTGTGGTAAATCTGTAATCTGGAATGTGATTGGATTAACAAAATGTCAATCATTAAATCCTGTTCAGACAGGGCCGGAGTACTGTCCTCCCTTGTGGTAATTTTTCAGCGTTTTGGCCAATCACAAATTAGCATGAAAAAATGGCATTACATTGATAGACCCCTAATGCCGGGCTCACACTACAGGATATTTAAAATCCTAACCGATTTGTAAATCGGTTTGCATCACGCATATAAGGAGAATCTTAACAGATGTTCTTCTCGTGAATCTCAAACAAGCACACACGACAAGACTTTAAAATAATGGCTCATCACACATTACAGGATCTTATCATGCCCGAGGGCACAACGAACCACTGGTCTCGCTATCTCGCTTGTAAAGTAGTGACGTAATAATCTTAAATGTTCTTCAATGTTTGATATTATCGGGGCCGCCCCGATGGGTCTGCGAGCCGATCGGGAGGTATAAGATTGGATCTGTAAACCCCTCACATTACAAGATCATCTGGGCCGATCATCGGCCCCCGACCAATGTTCCAGACCAGATTTCTCCTCCGATTGTCTCGAGGGGTGAATCGGGGATAAATCGGCCCAAAAATCCTGGTGTGTGAGCCCGGCATAAGGGACACGCCCAAGGGAGGAATTCCTCCTTTCCATAGATATCTATGGGTTCTCCAGCTGCATGTTATAGATGTCACTGTTGGAGCTTTAATAATGGGTTTTTATCCATAGGGAAAACCTGCTTTATGAACAAAACTGAGATGATATTAAATATTAATTATAAATAAATAAATGCATTTATTTATATTTGAATCCCTCTCTTCTCTCCAAAAACTGAGGAGGACTGTCCTCCCCTGCCTCAATGGACGAGCCTCCTCTGCTGTATGTCAGATAATTGTCAGTCAGTCAGTCAGTCAGTCAGTCAGTCAGCCAGTCAGTCAGTCAGTCAGTCAGTCAGTCAGCCAGTCAGTCAGTCAGTCAGTCAGTCAGTCAGTCAGTCAGCCAGTCAGTCAGTCAGTCAGTCAGTCAGTCAGCCAGTCAGTCAGTCAGTCAGTCAGCCAGTCAGTCAGTCAGCCAGTCAGCCAGTCAGTCAGTCAGTCAGTCAGTCAGTCAGTCAGTCAGTCAGTCAGCCAGTCAGCCAGTCAGTCAGTCAGTCAGTCAGTCAGCCAGTCAGTCAGTCAGCCAGTCAGTCAGTCAGTCAGTCAGTCAGTCAGTCAGTCAGTCAGCCAGCCATTCAGTCAGTCAGTCAGTCAGTCAGTCAGTCAGTCAGTCAGTCAGTCAGCTAGTCAGAGGAGCAGGTGAACAGGGGATATCAGCGGATATTCTATTCTGTTATCTATTTTATGATCTATTCTATTACATTCTATCCTCTGTGTTCATTGCTGCAACTACTCTACCAATCAAGCCACATCTCATCACTGTACATGAGTGCACCAGTGAGTGAAACTCCTACAGTGTGTTAGCCTTCAACGAGTACTGTAGTTATAGTATACTGCACATTGAGTAGAAAAGTAATAATTACAACAACAACAAAGTCAGCAGATCAAACAGCATCAACAGGCAATATATATCATACAGTAAGACATGTAGACTGCACATACAATGTGAACACTATGGAGAATATCAACATATGATAGATACAGTGGAGATAACAGGAGATGGTATATTAATACAATATATACAGATGGTATGTATAACTACACTATGGACATTCACGTAATATGTCGAAGTGTCCTTGAGCAAGACACCTAACCCCAAATTGCTCCCAATGAGCAGGTTAGCACCTTGCATGGCAGCTGCCGCCCTTGGTGTGTGAATGTGTGTGTGAATGGGTGAATGAGAGGCCATTGTAATGCGCTTTGAGTGCCGCTAAGGTGGAAAAGCGCTATATAAGTGCAGTCCATTTACCATTTACCATAATAAAGACATCTGGTCCCCCAGGTGGCAGCTGGTGACCACCAGGACTGTGGACGTGTGGACGAGAGAGGCTGTGGAGAACCTCCAGGACCAGACCACAGACTGGGACCTGATCTGTCTCCAGACCACAGACTGGGACCTGATCTGTCTCCAGACCACAGACTGGGACCTGTCCACGGAGGTATGGGGAGGACATCGAAGGTCTCTGCTGCTACTCTACACACTACGTCAGATTCTGTAAGGAATGCATCATACCCATCAAAGACGCTGCTTCCCCAACAACAACCCGTGGATCAGCAAGGACATCAAAGCCCTACTCAACAGAAAGAAGAGGGCCTTCATGGCAGAAGATAGGGAGGAGGCCAGGTCAGTCCAGAAGGAGCTGGAAAGGGAGTTGAGAAAAGCTAAGAACAGTTACAGGGAGAGGCTGGAGCAAAACAGCACCAAGGATGTATGGGATGGAATGAACCAGTTCTTCAATCGGTTTGACATCTCACCCCCCCCCCCCCCCCCCCCCACTCACACATACACACACCCCTGCGAGCTCAAAGGGGGGCCCAACGACCCCGCCCCAGGTCTGAGGAGAACCAGCTCCAGCTCAACATCAGCAAGACCAAGGAGCTGGTGGTGGACTTAAGAAGGAACAAGAGGCCTCCATCCCCCATCACCATCCAGGGGGAGGAAGTTGAGATGGTGGACTCGGACTGGGAGTGCAGCTGAACAACAAACTGGACTGACAACTCTGAGGCCCTCTACAGGAAAGGACAGAGCAGACTGTTCTTCCTCAGGAGGCTCAGGTCCTTGGTGTGTGTATCAGGCTGCTGAGGATGTTCTACCAGTCTGTGGGAGCAGCACACTGTTCTTTGCCGTCGCCTGCTGGGGAGGCAGCATCAAGTCTGGGGAATCAAGCTGACCAAGCTGGTGAGGGCTCTGTTGTGGGGCAACAACTGGACAGCCTGGAGGCTGTGGTGGAGAGGAGGATGAGAGACAAGCTGAAGTCCATCTTGGACAACCCCTCTCATCCCCTCTATGACGAGCTGTGGCAGATGGGGAGCAGCTTCAGCCACAGGCTCCTCCCACCCAGGTGCAACACGGAGCGGTTCAGGATCCTTTGTGCCAGCGGCCATCACACTCTATACCCTGGAAGACCCACTGTTGTAATATTACAACATTTGTATTTTATCTAAAAAAGGGTATAAATCATATATATATAATATATGATTTTATATATAAGTACCCCCCACAGGGCCAGGAAATATCACAACTTCAAAATTATTGACTGAGCAACAACTCTGTTTCACTGGACTGAATTCATCACATAGAAGTAAATAAAATGCCTGTAATATTTATTGGGGTGATCATTAGAATGTCTAGAACATGTATGTTATTATTGGGAAACATATCCCGCAAATGTAAATTAGAGCATGTTTTATATTTGTTGCATTTTTACAACATTGGGACAGTGTGGTAGCAAATATCCATGTGGTATTGTTAGTTTACATACCTGGTTAAGTGGACTCTTATAGTTTTCACAATACATTTATACACTTATTCATATTTTCCCCACATTGCATACCTCATTATATATAATGTAGGCTTTATGTGCATTGTTACTTTAATTTCTAATTTCCAATAATATTTGTAACCGTTGGTACTCGAAGACAAATATACTGCATTAGCTTATAAAATGTCATTGCTTACAATGTTTTAGTAATCACTTTCAAAATATCAGTTTCTACTTCTGCTACTTCTACTTGTAGATATCTAATAATGTTTTAGTTGGTTAAAGTTCTTGGAGGATCTCATTTGCATTTTGTGGAAAAGGTGGTAATGTTCATGTGGGGATTGCCCACTTAGGACCATCATCACTCCCTGTGCAAAGCACAATAGGTTGGCCAGACAGTATTGTGTGACTTGTGAAATGTGTATTGCAGTGAGATATGTAAACACTACTAATGTACTAAAGTTATTTCCTTATTTCACTTCAGAATGCCACAAGCAAGGAGAGAGCCTCACTTCACTGCAAGGGATGTGTTGGATGCTGTACAGAATGGAGAGAGTGATGTGGATATCGACTTCACTGAGAGAGAAGTGCCTGCAGGTGATACCAGAAGAGCACAACTCTGTGGATGAAATGATGATACCGTTCAAGGGGAGATTCAGCAGCATCAAGCAATACATGCGAGGCAAGCCACACCCATGGGGCTTCAAAGTATGGGTGAGAACTGTAGAAAGGTTTACCGGGGCACTTCAACTTGACTACCCAAAGCAAGACACTGAAGCACTCATATAGTCTACACGTTTATTGCAGAGGTAGCAAACAGATGTGACTAACGTTTCACGTTTGCTACCTCTGCAATAAACGTGTAGACTATTACATTAATTTATTCTGTTCTAATCAGGTGGACACTGCAGTCAAAACGCCAAAGAGGGGACGGCCATCTTCAGCTCAGAAGAGACACCTGGAAGAGAGTCCAAACCACACTCCACCCAAGACATCACGTCAACATCCGCTGCAGGAATGGTGGCTGTCCAGGGAACACCAACACACTAGGCCACAAGTGTGATGTTCCTCTGGGTTTCTCAGATGACAGGAACTGTTTCTGGGACGATCACTGCAAATAAGCAAGTGATTGTAAATGGTGTTCAAAGTGATTTGCAGTCACTTGGAGGATGGGAGGGTGGAGGAGGGGTGAGTGTTCAGGAATGTGGGCTGTGGTCTTGGAGGATGGGAGAGTGGAGGAGGGGTGAGTGTTCAGGAATGTGGGCTGTGGTCTTGGGTGGAGGATGGTAGGGTGGAGGAGGGGTGAGTGTTCAGGAATGTGGGCTGTGGTCTTGGGTGGAGGATG